>NC_042623.1:20410489-20712989 GCF_901001135.1 Rhinatrema bivittatum | reverse complement strand
CGTGGATGGGGTGGACTCCACTTGTGGCCCCACATGGCTGCTCTCTGCCGCCCCCTAATGGCTGGCGCCAGCCTAGTTTGCCTATTGGACGCGCCGGCCCTGCCTGCTTGGTTTATGGGTTTTTTTTTAACAAACCAAACTTACAAAGTGACAGCTGACTTTAACAGCTCTGCTCCCGCTGTTTTACATTCAGATTTCTCCCAGGGCTCTGCCCTTTCAGCAAACTTTTTAAATATCCACCCATGGCCTCTTTGTAAAGTTTTATCTAATTTGGAAGTTAGTTACAAAATGTATGCTGATGATGTGCAGTTTTATTTGCCCTATTAATACTTCCATCTCTATCTTTTTATGGAAAATAGTCTCCTGCCTATCCATGATTAAATCTTGGCTTGCTGAGAATTTTCTTTCCTTCAATTTAAAGACGACAGAAATGATCTTAGTATCACATTTCCCTGTTGACGATATGCCCGCTAGTCTTGCCGTAAACAGTTCTCGAATCCAGTTTCCCGTCAAGTTCATATGTTCGGTATGTTGGCCTCTGTTGGAAACAGGATGCTGGGCTTGATGGACCCTGTTCTTATTCAGGTAAACTCAGCTCTTTCTTTTCGGCCACCTATTAAAAACGGCATCAAAGGGTGTTTTTTTAAAAGTACGGCTTTTACATCATAGTAAACCTTTTCTTAGTAATATTGATTTTAAAACCATTGTAAAACTTTGGCAATTTCTCCTGTTGATTTCTGCAACTCACTATGCTTAGGCCTTCTGTTATCATCACTTCGAATTCTCCAATTTACACAAAATGCAGCTGCCAAACTTATCACCCGTACAGAGCATATTACTCCTATCTTGTAAAGGCTCCAGTGGGGAGTTAAGTTTAACACTGTTATTCTTGTTTTCAAAGCTATAAATGGATTGGAGTCTCATTGTTTGAACTCTGTTTTGAAACCATATAGACTGGGTCTCACTCCCCATTCTTCCTTTCGAAGCTTACTGGAAGTCCCATCTTTTAAACGTGTCAGATTGAATGAATCACGGGAGCAAATGTTCAGTGTTGCTGCTCCCGCTCTATGGAATGGGTTGCCTGAAGTTTTGTAGAGGGAAATTTCATTCCTACAGTTTGAGAAGCTTTTGATTCCCTCAAGCTTCTATTGACTTTAGTTGTGTTTAATGTGTTATTTATTGATTATGACCCTTTGATTTGTCAGGAGCATGCTGCTGCATTGATATATGTATTTTAACGTGGTAGGTGTTATCTGATCATTCGATCAGATAGTCTATTGACTTAATTTCTGTCACAGCCTGAAAAATTGTGCAACATGCATTTTGCCATATTGAGAGTTGCTTTGCTGACAGACTATGAACAACGTGTAGGGAATTATATATATGTGAAAGGAAATTAGATCCTATGGCAATGCAGTGTTAAGACCAAACTTATTTTGGGCAAAGAATGCTGCTTGTTTCTCATTGTTATTTTCTCCCTTGTTTTAACTTGTAATATGTGTGTGTTTTATGTTCTTATTTTATGGATGGGTCCTCATCATCCACTTACAGTTTACAATAGTGCGGAATATAAATGTGAAAATAAATAAATACATACAAAACATCTAGGATCCATCCCTAAGGGATAAATATATCAATGTATGACCCCATCCCGGGAGGCAGGCGGCACTCTGACGGGGCCATAAACTTATTTATAGTCTCTCTGGGGCTGGAACCCTGGCAAGCTCTTCTCTCAGACTCCTTCCCCAGGGGATGGATCCGTTTTAGGGGGGGGGGGGGAAAGAGATAACTTTCAGGGCCCAAGTGCCAGGGATGACTTTCCTCCTTTGTATCGTCTCTGGAGAGGAGGGGGTCTCACTTCCTCTGGGTTTTTTGTCCAAATTCCCTGGGAGGGGCCTACGTGTACTCACTGTGTGCCCCAAATATCCACTCGGAAGCCATTTGTTTAGTGTCCAAATGTAAAAGGCTTTTTATTGTTCAGAACTGATGAGAATGGCACAATAAACACATCTCCCACCCCACAGGATTCCTTGTCTTTTTCTTACAGTCTCTTTCCCTTACTTACTTAACCATGGCCAGGGAGGCTTCCACCCTTCCAGGGCTTGGGCCAGTGTAGTGAAACCCCCTTCCAAATTGGCTAAAAAGGTTCCTCAGTCTATGGCACAGAGAGTACATCTCTCTCCCTCCCTCCCTCTCTCTCCCCCTCTCCCTCTCTCCCTCCCCCCCAGGGGATGAAACCACCAGATGGGTGTCCTTGGTGATTGATGGCTTCTCTTACTCATGGTCTGCAGATTGTCTGGGTCTCTTTGCTTCTTACACAGTCTCTTAATTTCCTCTCTCGGGATCCCCTTGAAGCAGGCAGCTCTCCTGCCTGCTTTAAACAGGAAGGAAGGGGCAGCCAAAACTTTCTCCTGGATCTTGAATTCAAGGTCCTTTCCCCTTCAACGGAAACTAACCCGAGAGTTCCTCCTTGCAGCAGGTCATTGATGCCTCTGTCCTCCCTGAGAGTATGGAGGGCAGGTCTTCCCTAACCTGCACAGCCCCAGACACAGTCATCCTCCACCTCCCTGGGTGTGCCGCTCCGTGCAATTGCACGGTTTGCACACCCGGTCGCGCCGGGCCTGTCTACCGTGTAAGTTGGGGGATTTTAAAAGGGGTGCAAGCCCACGCCATTCTCAGTTTGCCCAGTTAACAGCCAGGTCCTCCAAACCCCCCCAAGTTTGATAGCCTACACTCTCCCCAGTTACCCCGGATCCTTTAAACCTCTCGGAAATGGCTCCATCCTTTTATTTTATAACTTGCTGTCATGGGGACCCGCCTGTGCGCGTGATACAGTAAATAAAAATATGCTAATTAAGGCCTGTAGTAAAAGGAGGCGCTAGGGACACTAGCGCGTCCCTAGCGCCTCCTTTTTGACAGGAGCGGTGGCTGTCAGCGGGTTTGACAGCCGACACTCAATTTTGCTGGCGTCGGTTCTCAAACCTGCTGACAGCCACAGGTTCGGAAACTGGACGCCGGCAAAATTGAGCGTCCGGTTTTCAAGCTGCGGGCCGATTTTAAAATTTTTAATTTTTAATTATTTTTTACTTTTGGGATCTCCGACTTAATATCACCATGATATTAAGTCAGAGGGTGTACAGAAAAGCAGTTTTTACTGCTTTTCTGTACACTTTCCCGGTGCCGAGAGAAATTAACACCTACCTTTGGGTAAGCGCTAATTTCTGAAGGTAAAATGTGCGGCTTGGCTGCACATTTTACTTTCTGAATCGCACGGGAATAACTAATAGGGCCATCAACATGCATTTGCATGTTGCGGGCGCTATTAGTTTCAGGGGGGTTGGACGCGTGTTTTCGACGCACTATTACCCCTTACTGTACTGTATTAGCATGGGTCCTATTTATGAAAGGTTTTCTCCCATTCAGTGTCTGTGGGGGGAGGGGGGGGGGGGTGAAATGTTTAAAAGCAAGCTCAAAACGGTGTCTTGATATAATCCATATACAAATTTTAGGGACGTGCACAGACATACAAAGATATTTTTTGTTTTGTTTCATTTATTTGAAACAAAAAAAAAATTAAAAAAAAGAAACAACAAAATAAAATAAAAAAGAAATGGTCAGGCCTGGGAGATTTTTATTTTATTTATTTATTTATTTATCTATTTATTTATTTATTTTTGTGCCTGGCTCGATATTTATTTTTAAAATGAAACAAAAGAAAACTAGACTTTGTCCATTTTTCTTTCGTTTTGTTTTCAAAACAAAATGGGAAGTTTTGCTAATAAAGGTTTCCCATTTTGATGTAAAGGAATGCACATCCACAACAAATTCCTGCCTGCCCTCTCCAAGGATCCTCTCCACTTGTCCCCCTACCTTCGTGAATTGTGATGGAAGTTTAGGCCTTGCTTTGCCAGCTTCCTCCCTCTCTGTGAGGGAATGCGTCATCTTCAGCCTACGCTCACCATCCGTTCTTTAGAACCTTCTTCACCCCTTATGCGGATCTATCTCATGCATATTCGTTGTGGATATCCTGAAAACCTGACGGGCTAGGTGTGTCTCGAGGACTGGGTTGGGGTATTATGACCCCCGGTTTTTTTTTTTTCCCCCCTGCTGATTAATGCTTGCCCTTAATGTTATCCTGGCATTCCACTGGCTGTCTCCACTGCCTTGTCACACTGTCTGGCGACTCCCAGATCACTGACCCATGTGGCCACCAAATTAAGGACAGTGCCTGCTGAATATTATCAGAGCGTTTGTTTTAATGATTAAAGCTCTGTATGCTTACGCGATGCCACCGTGTCCCACAAGCAGCGTAGGAGAGCTGAAGCTGCACTTTCCTCAGTCTTAATTCTCCACCGGTGGACATTGTGGGTGGGTGGGTGGGTGTGTGAAGATGAAATGACTTATTCTGAAATCTACCAGGCCTAGAGAGGGCCACCATATGGATAAAAGTTCCATGCAACCAGCTGGCTGTGAGGGAGAGGGGGGTGGGGAGAGTGCCTGTGACTTGGGGGACAACCCTGGGCTCTGTGTGCTCTGGAATGAATGAAAGTAAAGCAGAGGGCCACCCTGACCATGGGGGCTATATCATCTGGTCCCTCGTCTTCTAACGGCCATTTTCTAAAAATCCGAGGCCCTCCTTTCTTCCTTGAGTTAATGAAACTACAAATCCCAGAATGCTTAGGGCTGGGAGGTGGAACATTTTCACAAGCCCCGCCTTCGAAGCTCACCTCTGGTGTGGAGCTGGGGCTGGTTGCAAACACTTGGTATCATTTGAAGGAGAGTAATTTTTCAATTCTTATTCCAAGGCATTAAACTAACATTATAATGTAGCAATCTGCAAATGGAATGAGTTTTCCCTATGAGGGTGGGGGAGGAGGAGGGGGGTGTTTGTGTGGGGGGGATCATAGCTTCATTGGGGTGTGGGTTATCTTATTTATTTTTTGCGCATCCCCCCTCCTCCCCCGCCGACATTTCGTTCTCCGTGAATTGCTGCAGGAAATGGGTTTCTTTCCTGAAATCAAGTGCAGCGCTGACCTTTAAACATTTCAGCTGCATTTTAATGACAATTCTCCTGGAAACTTCGGCTCGGTTTTCTAAGAGTTTGGGCACACATCAGTTCTCAGCCTAAGCTGTGCCTATAACAGCTCCCTGGAGAAATGGAAACATTACTCGCCTCCTGCCAGGATGGAGACTGAATTACAAAGTCACAGAATTTGTTTTAAATTAATAATTTACTTTGAGAAAGCACTTTTATTTTTTATTTTTTTTTTACCCCCAGGGGCTTTATAGACAGAATGCATCAGAAGCAGATATGCAGCCACCTCAGGAGCGGAGGGCCAGTTTCCCATGTATGAGTGTCTCTGATTCCAGGAATTACAGGCGCTTGCCGTGTTATCACGCTCTTAAAAAAAAAAATGTGCACGTCGACTTGTAGTCTTGGAATGCTTCAAGCTTGTGCCGTTAAAAGATTTGGAATTTCTTTTTTTTAATATGTCTATCGAAGGGCTCCTGATGTTTAAAGGCAGGCAGTGGAAAGGTGGAGAGAGCAGTGGAAAGGGAACAGAAAGCCACAGGGAGGGGTGGGCTGGCAGCTTGGTGGAAGAACGACTAGAGAGGGTGAAGCTTAGGGATAGTGCATGGGGAATAGGGGTAATTACTCCAGATATCATTAAGCATGCCAACGAAGGAATGTAAATAAATGGGCCCAATATTAAAAAAAAAAATCTGGTTATTTAAGTGATCTGGATATAACTTTATCTGGCTAACTAGAACTTATCAGGTCGTGTTCAGCTGCGATGCTGAACATATCCTTTCTAAGTTATCCAGATAAGTTATATTCGGATAACTTTAGACCGGCCATTGAGCAGGTTTAACTTATTCGGTTAACTTAACTGGGTAAGGATGAATATAGGCACTTATCCAGTTAAGATATCCAGATAAGTTACCCCGCCTCGATTCACCCATTGCCTGCCCTCAAAATATGTGGCTGAGTGGTGGCCGCCGAACAAAGCTGAATATTCAGGGGCTGCCACTTAGCTGGATAAGTCCCTATTTATCCAGCTAAATATCGTCCTCAATAAGTCTATAAAAAGCATCTTAGGGCCCTGGTGGCTTCCACAAACTGCATGACCTTCAGCCTTGTGGCTTGTAGAGTAGCATTCTCCTTGGAGGGGAACTCTGCATGGTAACACACTGCTTTTCTATGACTTTTAGGTAACTGGCCAACCATGGTTACAAGGTGTATTTCGGTGCTATAAATTGTATCATAAACTTATAAGTGAGAAACATAAACCACCTTTTCAAAAGTCTCTACCTCATAAGAGCATAAGAAATTGCCATGCTGGGTCAGACCAAGGGTCCATCAAGCCCAGCATCCTGTTTCCAACAGAGGCCAAACCAGGCCACAAGTACCTGGCAATTACCCATAATGTTATGCCAAGAAGGAGTTGTCCGGGTGCCCTGTTCCTTGTTGGCAGTATAATTACGTCCCCTGTAGGCTATACTGGGAACAATCTAGCAGCAGAGGTAAGCTTTTGTGGCCCCTTGTTGAGTTTGTTTACTTGCTTATGCACATTTTTTTGTTTTTAACTTCTGGGAACATGTTTCCCAGATGGGTGTCCAAAACCGAGCCCCAGGCTCTGAATCTGACCTGACAAGGGTGCGAATGCAGTGCAAGGGATGTCAATGGGTGTCCTTTGCTTCCCCTCTCACTTCACTGTGAATAAAACGGAAAATGTCATAATGCCTCTATATCGCTCCATGGTGAGACCACACCTTGAATATTGTGTACAATTCTGGTTGTCGCATCTCAAAAAAGATATAGTTGCGATGGAGAAGGTACAGAGAAGCGCAACCAAAATGATAAAGGGGATGGAACAGCTCCCCTATGAGGAAAGGCTGAAGAGGATAGGGCTGTTCAGCTTGGAGAAGAGATGGCTGAGGTAGGATATGATAAAAGTTTTTAAGATCATGAGAGGTCTTGAACGAGTAGATGTGGATCGATTATTTACACTTTCGAATAATAGAAGGACCAGGGGGGCATTCCATGAAGTTAGCAAGTAGCACATTTAAGACTAATTGGAGAAAATTCTTTTTCACTCAACGCACAATAAAGCTCTGGAATTTGTTGCCAGAGGATGTGGTTAGTGCAGTTAGTGTAGCTGGGTTCAAAAAAGGTTTGGATGGGTTCTTGGAGGAGAAGTCCATTACCTGCTATTAATCAAGTTTACTTAGGGAATAGCCACTGCTATTAATTGCATCAGTAGCATGGGATCTTCTTAGTGTTTGGGTAATTGCCAGGTTCTTGTGGCCTGGTTTGGCCTCTCTTGGAAACAGGATGCTGGGCTTGGAACGGTTAAATAGGGAATAGTTATTTACCCTTTTAAACAACACTAGGACTCAGGGACATTCCATGAAACTAGCAACCGGCAGGTTTAAAACAAATCCTAGGAAGTATTTTTTCACTCAACACACAATCTAGCTATGGAATCTGTTGCCAGAGGACATGGTCAAGGCAACTAACATAGTGAGGTACAAAAGAGGATTGGAACTGCAAGGAATGTGGCGTAGCGAAGAAGCATTATGGGTCGTCCTAAAAAGAAAATATGAGGTTTCATCCATTTTTACTGGTGTGGTTTACAGGCCTCCGATTCAAATGGAAGAAATTGACAGAGATCTGGTCAAAGACATCCAAAAGGTGGGAAGTAAGGGAGCAGTGTTGATTGTTGGAGACTTTAATCTGCTGGATGTAGACTGGAGAATCCCTTCTATGAAATCTACCAGAAGTAGAGATAGTGGATGCCCTGCAAGGGACTCTCTTAAAACAAATGGTAATGGAACCCACGAGGGAGGGAGTTATACTCGACGGGGATAATGTCTCTAATGTCCAGGTGGGTGCCCACCTCAGCACCAGTGATCATCAAACAGTATGGTTTGACATCGCAAATGAGATAAGGAGCAATCACACAAAGACCTGAGTTTTGCATTTCAAAAATACATACTTTGTCGAAATGGGGATGTATCTGGAGGCAGAACTAGAAGACTGGGAGAAAATGGGAGAGGTCGAACAACAGTGGGCCAAACTAAAAGGTGCAATCACAAAAGCAACAAATCTATATGTTAAAAAAGTAAACAAAAGTAAGAGAAATAGGACACCGATCTGATTCTCAAAGGAGATAACTGACACAATAAAAGCAAAAAGAACAGCGTTCAAGAAATATAAAGAATCCCAAGATGAGGAATACAGGGAAGAATATCTGATGAAACTGAGGGAGATGAAGAAAGTCATCAAGAAAGCAAAAAGTCAAGCGGAAGAAAGGATTGTCAAAGAGGTAAAGCGAGGTGACAAAACATTTTTCAGGTACATCAGAGAAAAGAGAAAGGTTCGAAGTGATATAGTGAAATTGAAAGGTGACAAGGATCAATGTGTGGAGAGAGATGAAGACATGGTGGAAATATTAAACAAATACTTCAGTTCGGTGTTCACTAAAGAAGACCCTGGAGAAGGACCGTCGCTAGTTAACAAGACTGTGGATAGGGGTAGAGTAGACGAATCTCTGTTTACAGAAGAGAACTTATGGGAAGAGCTAGGAAAACTTAAAGTGGACAAAGCCATGGGGCCTGATGAGGTTTATCCCAGGATACTGAGGGAGCTCAGAGATGTCCTGGTGGGTCTGCTGAGTGACCTGTTCAGTAGATCTCTGGAAACGGGAGAGGTGCCGAGTGATTGGAGAAGAGAAGTGGTGATCCTGCTTCACAAGAGTGAGAGCAGAGAGGAGGATGGAAACTACAGGCCAGTTAGCCTCACCTCGGTGGTGGGGAAAAATAATGGAGTCTCTGCTATCTACAGTCAGGAGGATTGCTGGACCTGAGACAGCCTGGATTCACCAAGGGAAGGTCCTGTCAGACAAATCTGATTGACTTTTTTGATTGGGTGACTGAAGAATTAGATCAAGGAAGAGTGCTCGATGCGATATACTTGGATTTCAGCAAAGCTTTTGATACAGTCCCACATAGGCTTGTGAATAAAATGAGAAGCTTGGGAGTGAGTGCCAAGGAGGTGGCATGGATTACAAACTAGTTGACAGATAGAAGACAATGTGTGATGGTAAATGGAACCTGCTCTGAAGAGAGAACGGTGTTAAGCGGAGTGCTGCAAGGATCAGTGTTGGGACCGGTCCTGTTCAATATCTTTGTGAGCGACATTGCAAAAGGGGTAGAAGATAAACTTTTGTCTTTTTGTGGATGATACTAAGATCTGCACCAGAGTGGACACACCGGAAGGAGTAGAAAGAATGTGATGTGATTTAAGGAAGCTTGAAAGGTGGTCGAAGATATGGCACCTGGGATTCAGTGCCAAGAAGTTCAGGGTCATGCATCTGGGGTGGTAGTCCAAAAGAGATGTATGTGATGGGTGGTGAAGGGCTATTGTGCACGGAGCAAGAAAGGGACCTTGGGGTGATAGTGTCTAGCGATCTGAAGATGGCGAAGCAATGTGACAAGGTGATAGCTAAAGCCAGAAGAATGCTGGGCTGCATAGAGAGAGGAATAACCAGAAAGAAAAAGGAAGCAATAGTCCCATTGTAGAGGGCCTTGGTGAGGCCTCACCTGAAGTATTGTGTTTGGTTCTGGAGACCATATCTCAAGAGGGACAGAGCCAGGATGGAGGTGGTCCAGAGAAGGGCGACCAAAATGGTGGGGGTCTCCCATCAAATGACATATGAGGAGAGGTTGAAGAACCTAATTATGTATACCCTGGAAGAGAGGAGGTGCTGGGGTGATACGATACAGACCTTCAGATACTTGAAATGTTTTATTGATGCAGATTCGACAAACCTTTTCCATTGGAAAGAAATCAGTAGAACTAGGGGTCACGAAATGAAACTCCAGGGAGGAAGACTCAGAACTAACACCAGCAAATATTTCTTCATGGAGAGGGTGGTGGATGCCTGGAATGCCCTTCCAGAGATAGTGGTGAAGACAAAAATGGTGAAAAGATTTCAAAGTAGCATGAGATAAACACTGTGGATTCCTAAGGGCTAGAGGATGGAAATGAAGAAAAGCATGCATGGGGGGAACTTGCTGATGTGGCGGTTACTACCCTTAACCAATAAGCCTTCATACTGTTGATAACAACTCATTATTGCTCTCTATTTTAACAGCAGGAGAAAAGAGGAAAAGGAGAATTTCATACAGCAACCAACAAAGACATGAATTCTACGGTCTGGGAAAACAAATAAGCATGGGGGGAACTTGCTGATGTGGCTGATGCTATCCTTAACCAATAAGCCTGATACTTGTGTTGTAACTCCAACATTGCTCTCTGCTTCAACGGCAAGAGATAAAGGGGAATTGGACTCAGATAGAAACCAGCAAGTGCCCTGACTTTAATGTTTTGGGAAAATAAGTATGGGGGGGGGGGAGATCTTGCAAGGCAGATGCCCCCCTCTGATGATACCTTTATGGGGGAGACCTGTACGGCACGGCTGGTGCTACCGTAAACTTGCTGGGCAGACTGGATGGACCACTTGTTCCTTTTCTGCCATCGTTTCTGTGTTTCATATAGGATGGTGGTCTTTTAGTGCTAGAGCAGATGACAGAAGAATGAAATGGAAAAATAAAACCTCATCTTCTTCCTGTACAGGCCTGCAGCGTCCGCCTTCCCTGTCCATGCTTCACTCTGGAAAGCACGCCACTGGCCTCCCTGAGGCGAGGAAGAGCGCCTTCCTTTTAATTGAGATACGTTAAGGAAAATAATATTAATAATCTGACTCATCCATGCCCGGGAGCCTTGTTTCCAGTCGGCATGCGCCCGTCCTCCTAGAACAGGGCCCCATTAACTTGGTCTTTGCAGTGCTTTAAGTACCGTTTTCCTCCAATTACCAGCATTGGGCGAGTTTTCTCTTTGACGTGAAAGGCATGTCCCTGGGCAAGGGCTGTTTGCACAGACAAGGCTGGCTGGGCCTGCATCTCCTCAGCAGGAGCGGAGCAGCTTCAGGCATGGTGGTTGTTCTTCTATGAGGTGACGTTTGGGTGAGCTTTGAAGGGGGTGAGTCACATTTTTCCTGAACCGTGGGGGGATGTTTTTCCCACAGGGCAATGAGAGGCCGCAAACTTTGAAATGGTATTTTGAGCCTCTCCTAGCTCTCTAAATCCACACCCCCCCCCCCTTTCCCCATCTCCAAGTGTTTTTCATTTTCCGAAGAAAAGACCAGAGGGAACGTCTTGCTGGATCCTTTCTTTGAGTTTATTTCCAGGTGTTTGGACATTTTAAAACTATTACTAGACCTAGTTTTTCAGTAACTGCGGACCCTGCCGTCGCTCTACAGTCTCTTCCCCCTCCTCAGCCTCTCTTGAAATCAAACGCCACACCACCACCATTGTAACCCCCCCCCCCCCCACTACAATTAACTTCTGTCTCCTGGTGTAGCTCCTTCTGCGCCGACCTGATGAAGGGAGCAGCGTTTCGGAGAGCGCCTGGCGGCTGCGTTAAAAGTGAAAAGCTCTCACCTGCAGCTTCTTTGTTCACCTTTAGTTCCGCAGATATTTGCAGAACTGCTGGTGAAATTGAAAACTATGATTTCCCTGGCAGCCTTTGTGGAGCGCTCCTGTGGGTGTGCATGTATTGAGCAGCCCCTTTTTTTTCTCTGTGGGGTGAGGGGCTATGGCTTCCTCCTGTCCCTCTGAGCTTCTCGTTCAGTTGGAACCATCTGGGGACTCTGTCCCCTCTCCCCCCCCCCCCCCCCCCCATTTTACCTCCCCTGTCAACTCGCCCAGCCCAGTTGCCGTGATGGGGCCAATTCATCAGGACTCCCATCTGGAGCCCGGCAATCGTGGCTGACAAACCAAGGCCGCTGGATGATGTTTCCCAGCGATGCCTAGGGGGCCTGTCTTCCCTGCCCAGGGTGCTGTTTGATGTTGCCTCTGAGGCATCCCCAGCTCTGGCCTGCCCAGGCCGCAAGGGAGGTCTAAGCCGGGAGTTGAACCCCCCAGGCTGGCCCTGCCTGTTTAGCTTTTTAACGTGTGCTGCCGTTATGCATTTTATGACTTGAAGCTCTTTTGTCATTCCCCACGTCGACGTTCCAGAGCCCTCTCAGATTCTGATTTTTCCCCCAGGGCCTGCTGCATCCTCGGTGGAGGTCAAATCACAAAACCTTTCTACACAATAAAAAGGGTCCTAAACCCCCTAAACTTCCCTTTTGCTTGTTTTCATTAAACTGGTATGCAAGACACGGCCTGAAACTGCCGCTGCTGCACACCAACGCCCCGGGGGCGTTCGTGCGCAGTTCGAGGTCCGGGGGTCTGATATGTAGAGCAGAGTGGCAAACAAACAATTCTAAAAAAAAAAAATCAAAGCTTTCCTTCATGCATTGATTAAAACGTAAAACCAGCGAAAGAGTGCATCGGTTCCCCCTACCTATTGGTAGGAAGTGAATCCCACTCAAGCTTGGCAGCTCATGAACTATCAGCTTTAGTTACTGACTGTTACACTTAATACAGTATTGATCCCGGTGTGTGTGTGCACTGCAATGGTAAAGGGTAGGTCCTCCCCACTAAACAAACAAAAGATATATATGGAGAGAGGGAGAAGGAGAGAGATGTATTGATGGGTAAGCAAAGGTCAGAGCCAGTTTGATGGACTGGGACTGTCCAAGGATTTTGGGGGCAATGTAATAGAAGTGTAACAGTAATGGATGACAAAATCAATCGGTGATAATAGTAGCTGTTAAGCTCAAAGTGATCTGAAGCCTCATTGGACTGGACTGCCAAAGTCATATAACCCTGACATAGATATGATATCATTAATATGATGCAGGTTCTTCAATCAATAGTTCTGTGGAGCTCAACACCAGAGCCCCTCGGAAAAGCAACGGTATATCATTTGATTGTTTTGCAACAGATTTGAAAGCTGACCATAAAACACTAGGAGCCCCCTGAGGATTGTAGGTAGGCTTGGGATATGCATTTAAAAAACAAACAAAAAAAAAAAATACAGTAGTGGGCTGGCCCTTTGGCTCAGCGCTGTGACGCAGGAGACCCGCGTTTTCTGTCTTGCGGGGCTGGGGCGTGAGGAGCGAAGGTGGTGGCTGCTGCTGTGGCAACACCTAGTCTAGACCTAGAGCAGTGCTGATTGATGGCAGCCTCAGGGAAGACCTCCCACGCAGTTTCCAGGCCGGCAAGGAATCCTGGGCTGTCCAGGTGGGTCATCTGGAGAATGTGTCTATGGTGGGGAGAGGTGGGGGGGGGGGGGGGGGGTGAGAACAGGTGCACATAAGGGGACAGGGGTGAGGGAGCAACCCACCAACACTTAAAAATACATCGTTACTGCACCTTCAGCTCACTTATCAGAATGCTGGCCTGCTTACGCCTCTGAGGATTAAAGGAATTTCACGCAATCCCCTGTGAGCAGTGGCATTGATGCTACAGTCTACGAGCAAATTTGCAGTTTGAGATTCACCCACTGGATTTTCCCCCAGACTGAGCTGCTGGGATTTTGCACATGTTATTTTGAGGCTTCCCACCCAATAAAGAGTAAAATTGGGGACTTTGCTACATATTTTATTAAATACAGCATTTGTGATGCTCTAAACAAAACAAATCGGAAGTCAATAGGAGAATTGCTTTCTTGCTGAGATGTTTCACACTCTGATCTACTTCTGTATAGATCCGAACAGACTTCATTATATCTGATCTCTTAATATTAATTCATAGAAAAGGCATTTTAATAGACTTTCAGAATTTGAAATCTCACTCGCCTAGTCACAGGGGAGAGACTGATCTACTAATTTAAGCAGAAAACCAAGCAGCTGTGGCATTATCTGGGGTTTATAAAGCAGACGCACACGCCCCGGTCTCAGATTTGCAAAACTAATTGTAGGCACCATTGGCTCCTTTTATCAGGGGAGCCTGCAGGATCAAATACTTTGAGAAAACGACTTTATTGTTCAGAAGTGACTCTATACACCGCAGGTGTATTTGCCGTAGTAAATATTTGCAGGTGCTTTGGCGAACCGAGCCGAATTACCCCAGTGTGATATTAATTACTGGCGGCGCTGTTAGGATGCAGTGCGACGGGCTCCCTGGGGACTGCGGCTTCTCACCTGCACTGCGCCGCACCCACCTCTGATAGGGCCGTTTGTGCATGGGATCAATGGGAATTTATCACCCCACAAGACATGAATGGACAATTAAGTCCCGCTCGTATTTTAATTAAAGCAGACTTTCATTACACATGAACAAGCAATCTTCTGAGGATGTATGTTCCAGCGTCTCTGGAGCCAATAATCTTACACTCATAGTATCGACCTTGCATTATTGATTTTCTTTTTTCTTCATTCCACTTCTTTCTGAGCTAATCACTAATGTTAGGGATCCACAGCGCCATGAGACCGGGGGGTTTGACTTTGCTAAGTTTTAAGTACAATATGAGTGGGTGTAGGGCCAAGTCTTTCTTGGGAATGGATAGGAGTGCCTGGCTGAGCAGAGGTCACTCAGCATGGTCTTTATTCCCCGCCAGGCATGTCCTTCTGCAGGTATCTGTGTCTCCCAACCCTATCCTGGAGGCACATCTCCAGGATTGCTGCAGTGAATATGCAGGAGGTAGGTTTGCATACCCCGGGTCTCCAATGTATGGAAATCTATCTTCTGCATAATCGTTATGGAAATCCTGAAAACCCAACTGGGCACATATCCACCTAAATTCTAGCTGGCTAATAAGTTAGGGGTGTTCCGGGGGCATAATTGGGAGGACTTCCGGTAGCCGGCTAAGTTAGCTGCCTAAGTTCAATATTCAGAGTTAGCCAGATGACTTCTTTGGCTGTCTGGTCGGGCCAAATAGATGTCCTAAAGTTAGTTGGTTAAGTTTATCCGGCTAACTTTGCAATCTGGTCTGTGCCTGAATATGGACCTCAAAGCTATTAAATTATCTCCTTTCATCTCCTGTGTTGGAGTAACCTCTGGCAAAATGTTAGCGAGCTATTAGCCTCATAAAAGTGTACGCATTTTCTTTTTACAATGTGCTGAGGAAGGATGTGCACCATTGGATAGATTTCAGGTGCCTTAGCTATATGGCTGTGTACAAGGACCTGCTTGCTAGTGTCAACGAGTGCTAACCTTCAGTAAAATAAAATGTTTTGCGAATTTTGAGGCAAGCTGCGTTATTTAATTTGCATAAAATCAACTAATAAGGAGCTGATTTGCATGGAGATCATCTCCTATAAATACCTGTGTTGGGTCTTTTTTAGTGGGGGGGTGGGGAGAAAATGTGTGGTGTTCCAAATACTGTAGGTTATCCCTGCACTAGGGCATTTACTGTTTACCTCACAATAGAGCCCTGACAAGGCTCAGTACATTACATAGATTAAAGCCGAATTTGATGCCTGATGATTTTTGTTCAGTTTTGCAGTCTTTTCTGCTGGCAGGTCTGGACTACTGCAATGCCCTGCACATTGGTTTACCATCCGCTACCCTGGGACCATTTCAGGAGGCCCAGGCCGAAGCAGCTTGGGTGCTTATTGGTGTCGGGTGGAGGGGGCCATTTTGTGCTTATCCTTCAGACCCTTTTGCCGGTTAAGTTTAAGATGCTGGTTCTGGAGCGCAGGGCCTGTGCTTCAGTGTGATTATAAAGATCCACCACCCTTTGCTCGAGTCTAATATGCTTGATATATCACCTGTTCGTCTGCTAAGACTGTCAGAAACACGGGCAAGGCCATTGGCAGCGGCTGGCCCAGTAACACGCAGCTCCCTTCCAGATGTGCGGAGGTCGGAGATTTGTATCTGCTCGTTGCGCAAGCGTCCGGGCCTGCATGATTATGCCCATGGGCTTGACTTTTTAATAGGGCTGACTGACTGGCTGAATAAGAAAGTCGGCTGATCGATTGTTCATATGAACTGATGTTTTTGAATTGTGACATTTTACTCTTTATTATTAGCGACAGGCAAACCTTAGGGAAGAGGCTGTGTTGGAGAATCTGTATGTAATATATGTGGAGACTAAATGTTCAGGTTTCATGCCAGCCGCGTTGGAGTTTCCCTTGGAAATGGTAAAAAAATACACACACACACACACACACACACACACACACACACACACACACCCCCGGGACTGGAAGCTTCGCGGGAAGTATGCAAATTGCCCTCTCTGTATATTACAATAGCTCTCAAAATGAAAATACACTTCAGGAAAAAAAAAAAAGAGACATGATGATAAAACAATCTCAGGGCTTAAGAAAAATACAAAACTACTTCATAATTTCTTACTATGGAAAATATTTATTTATTTAAAAACTGTATAGTCTGCTGTAGGCGGATTACAGTCAGTGCATACATTGTCAATAATAAAATATGCTTTCATGCCCCTGACCTAACTCTGCCCACTTTTCAATGAGGGTAGAAATACGGGTGCCGTGAAACGACATGGGTGCTTACAGTGGGTGCACTTTTGCCCACATAATCAAACCTCATTTTTATGTGGGTTAATGCTCTTCCATGTGTAAGATTATATATGTTTTGTAAGCTGATATCACTTTATCTGCCATGTTGGGGTCACTGGGGAAGAAGGTGACTCCTGGTTAAAATGGTAAGCCCCAGTGGATCCTTGTCCAAGTGACACCCCCTCCCCCCCCCCCCCCCCAGTGCTATGGTCTAGGGCTTAGTTAGTCAAGCCCGAGAAAGTTCTGGACAGTTGTTGCAGGCATGAGCACCTTTATTTATTTTTTTATGTGTAAAATTTATTAATCGCTTTCCAGTTTTATAAGAAAAAATTTCCAAAGCAATGTACGTGTTTCACTAACAGATAAAATCATGCAAACAATTAAACAAAATGTACAAATATTAAAACAAAATAACATCTCAAATTACTATCCATCTGTAGCGCCAACTTGAGCCTCATCTCCAAACTCTTCAGCCTAGAGAGCAACTCCAAGATTGAATTCAGAAGCCCAGTTATCATCAACCAGGTTTTATTTTACGCCAACATCTCCAGCCCCTTAAGCCTGAGTAGCTTTCTCAGCATTTGCTTTGGAAGCTGTCATCAGCCAGATTTTTATTTTGCGCCGAAATCTCAAGTCCATTTCTTCCCTGACCTCAGGTGGAAGACTTTGGGAACTGACATAGAAAAAGACCGATTTTGGAGTCTTGCATGACAAAAACTCTCAGCCAAAGGAAGGTGCAACTGTGAACCATACTGGGAGCCTGTAATTCCCGGTAAGCTTTTCCAAGAAATCCTATTCCGCAAATGAGAAGGACCCTGTCCGCGAAGGATCTTACATGCTAGGACGAGGACTTTAAATTTGCATTTCAATTTGGCAGGCAGCCAGCCAATGTAATTTCGCAAGTAGCTTGACCGTGCATAGACCAGCCTAGCAGCCATGTTTTGGACTACTTGAAACTTCCAAATTAAATTACCTGGGAGCCCCCAGTATACAAGATTACAATAATCAATGCCCACTATCACTAATACATAGACCACAGCCTTCAACGCCTTTACATTTAAAAAATGTTTCAGTTATTGCACCAATCAGAATTCAGAACTGAATTGATTTGACTTTCCATGGACCATTGTGAATTCAACATGATTCCAAGTGATTTTACATCAGTACCAGCGTTAATTAAATGTCCTCTTAACTCAACTTGAAGTGTATCCTGCCCAGCGCCCACCTATAATATCTCTGTCTTACCTGCATTCAGTACTAAAAAATTATCACCCAACCAATTACTCGCTGTTTTCAGTCACTGAGAAGAGAAAGAGTCTGTTGTGGATGTTGACCCAAAGCAACAACACTTTGCTCATCATCAGCATAAATGAATGGGGTAAATCCAAAAGAATGTCTACGTGCACCTAACAGAGACAAATAGATGTTAAACATAGAGGGGCTAAGGAAGAACCTTGGGGAACACCCCACTTTACCGGACGCGTTGACGAATCCACGTCAAAACCCAGAAACTGACAGCAGGAAATTAAAATGTCCTGGTCCACCAAATGGAACGCGCTAGAGAGATCCAAAAAGACTAGCAACACATCTGTCCAAGCATCTAGATGAGGCAAAACTGAATCAACCAGATCTCCGTACTGCCACTTTTATGGAAACCGGCTTGAGCCAAATCCAATTTCCCTGTGCTTTCTATAAAATCCGACTACTCCTTTCTAATACTTTGGCCACAAAAGGAAGATTGGCATCCGGTCTATAATTAGAGCACAGTCTCGGCTCCAACTCTGCCTTTTTCAAAGTAGGGGTCACCACGCATTTTTTTTAATGAACTGAGGACTAATCCCTCTGCCAAAAAAAAAACCATTAATCACAGTTCTTAACCCCTTTAAGATCTTATCCAGTAAAAATTAAAGAATCAATAAGCTAGGCGGAGCAAGGATCAAAGCAACATTTTGATTTCTTCACACGACCTAGTACAGATTTATTTTCCACTAGAGAGTCCGAGAGAAGCAGCAGAGGCCTGTTCTGTGGGGGAGGAGCAATGTGCCTGCCGCCAGTACCGTGGGCCAGGTGGGAGCTAACTAGTTCTCAAGCTCCTGGGGAGGTTTATGAAACTCATGCACTTTGAGCGACTGCCTGGGAGGCATCCAGATGTGTGAGTACAGTGGGGGGGCCTTCTCAGCAGAGTACAGTGTCATCCAGATGCAGGGATTTCAGTGTGAAGTGAGACTCAGCGGGCTCTAAAGAGGGAATCGACCCTCCACTGAGAGAACCCCTAACGCCATCCAGGGCCAGGGCAAGAATATTTAGCACCCTAGGCGAACCTTCGGTCATGCATCCCTTCTCCAGCTTACCTACTGGTGGCAGCTCCAGCACTGCACTCCCTCCTAGTAGTGGCAGTGGCTCCTGCAGTATTAGATCTGGCACATTTCCCTTCTGTACCTTGTGCTACATGATTTTGCCGCCCCCAAAATTTTGGCACCCTAGGGCGACTGCCTTGTTTGCCTATTGGAAGCACCGGCCCTGACGCCGCCCCTTTCGGGGATGGGAGGAGAGTGGGAGTTAGCACAGTGCTCAGCTTTTCCAGTTCTCCGTTGGAAAAGAGACTGATCTAAGTTCTAGGGTGGGAGGAAGAGAGCTACCAAATTCTTGTATCACAGTTCAGCTGCTCTTCAGAGAAACTGAGAACATGTTACAACTCGTGGTTTACTGTGCAATTAAGCCTGTTTTTCTAATGCCATCTAAAGTCAGACACGTCAAAGCCCTTCCACTGTGTAATCTGCAGTTATTGGAGATACCTAACAAGATTTGTATCTGTGACCCCAGAGAGGAAAGTTCTTTTATCTTGAGTTTATTCCACCTTAGTTCCCCTATCCAAGAACCTCATGACTGATCAGTAACCAGTTACAATTAATTATAGCAACATTGAGAGCTAACCTTCTCCCTACTTCCCTTCCTCTGGAGTCATTATCTTGAAAATGTGGGTTCCAGGCTTTCAGGAAGGGGTTCGAGGTGCAGAGTCGTGCATTTGGAGAATGGTAATCCAGAGGGATTGTGTACGTGTTGGGAGGCAGGGGAAGACTGATGTGCAAGAACTGGGACACCTCGGGGTGCTGGTGTCTGATGATGTGAACGTGGCGAAGCAATGCGACAAGGGGCTGGCTAAGGGCTGCTGGCTGCACAGAGAGGGGCATAACCAGCAGGAAAAGGGAGGTGATAACGCCCCCTGTACAGATCCTTGGGGAGGCCTCATCTGGAATGCCGTGTTCAGTTCTGGAGACCTCATCTCAAAAAAGAGAAAGGCGACCAAAATGGGGACCAAAAAGTCATATGAGATGAGACTGAAGGAACTTAATATGTAGGCCCTGGAGGCGAGAAGAGACAGGGGATACAGACATTCAAATACCCGACAGTATTGAATGATGCACAAAAATCAGATATTTTCTGATGAAAAGGAAGCAGTGAAACCAAGGGTCCGATATGCAACCTCCGAGGGGGGGGAGTGGGGGGGGGGAGAGTCAGGAACAGTGTCAGGAATGCCCTCCCAGAAGGAGTGGTGAAAGCAAGATCAGTCATGGAATTCAAAAGGGCGTTGGACAAACGCAGAGGATCCCTGCTGACTAGAGAATGGAAATGAAGAAATGTCAAGTTTATAATTTTGCTTCGGGATAGCCTTTATAGAGCGACAGTAGCTACTGTCCTAAAAAACTTGCTGGGCAGACTGGATGGACCATTTTGGTCTTTGTCTGCTGTCATTCACTCTGTTACTGAGCAGTACTTGATGCTGAAATATCACTGAGATGTTCTTTCTGATTCTTGATTTTAAGGACTTCATAAGTACTCTCCCCACCCTCGACAAGGTTTTTGCTTGCACAGTTTTTCTGGGGATTTTTTTTTCTCCCTTCCTGATGTTACAGGAAATTGAAGGGGCAATTTTGAGAGCTGCCATGGTGATTGCAGATGTGCAAGCAGATTTTCCCCTGTAGATTTTCCCTTTGAGAACGTGGGCTGGCGGGCACTGTGGGTGCAAAAGGGCAGAGCGGACTTTGCATCTGCTTTCCAGCAGGTGCTAAGTACCCATGGGAAAGCGCACACTTCCCTATTCTTTCCCTAGCCCTGTTCCTTTCAAGCACAGGCAACAGTATGCACGCTGTGAAGCAATGTATTAGTAACAGAGTATTTATCTTATTTATTAAAAATATTTACCTGTTGTGTTATCCAATGCTCTATATGGCTGATAAAAAAAAATATTCATATTCCAAAAACATAAAATAACGAATCAATAAAACAAGCATCATGAACATAAAAACATAAATAAAGATAACACCAAATAAAAATGTATCAATGAATAAACATAAGCAATAAAAAAAAATCAAACGTACACTTGATGAAGACCACCTACCAACTAAAAATAAATGCAACCATTCAGATGGCCTGATTAAAAAGATGGGTTTTAAACTTCTTCTTAAAAGTTTTAAAACAGCCTTCTTTTCTCACGTCATCGGCCCGCCACTGCAAATGGCCTTGTCTCAGCCACGTGCAGCCCGCATGGTGACAGCACATCAAGAAGGCATTGTCCAACAGACTGCAGATTTCTCTCAGGCAGAAAAAGACCAGCTATGTCAGAAGGAGTAACCCCCCCAGGACTGGACTGGTCAGTAGGCTGGACAGAGGGATAGGGAAGGCTAGAGTAGGGCCAGGACAGGAAGGAACCTTCACCTGTACTGGCCACCTCCCCCTCAGGTTGAGCCTTTAGGTTCTGGTGGCCAGCAGGATTTGGGTGGTCCAAGGGCAGGCACTTAAGGGCACCCACAAGAGCAGGGCTTACTGCAGATCAAAGGAGACAGAACAAGATCCCCCACAAGAGACAAACAATATAGACAAACAGCTAGGACAGGGGAACACAGGACAAACAAACACAGTGGAAACAGGAGGCCGTAAACTTAAGGCCTCAAACAAACAGACCCAAACGAAGCAGAACACAAGCAAAGGACACAGCGAGAGAGAGAGAGAGCAGGCCACAGGAATGGGGCCAACAGAAGAACAAATACAGGAACAAAGCGAGGCAGGACTAAGAACTAGAGGCTAGGAATCCAGCGGTTGCAACTAGGGCTAGAGAGAGCCAGGCCGAGGAAGGAGCAGCATCGGAGGCAGGCTTATATGGAAGTGGCTGAGCTGCTTTAGGGAGCCTGCAAGGCATAGACCTGTGCAGCTCAGCCGCCAGGATCCTTCCACTATGGATATCTCCAGGGGCGGATTCCCGATGACAACCGGCCTGGGGATTCGCCGCCCAGGCCGGCCCAGGAGATACCACGTGATCAGCAGACCACGTGACTAGAGCCACCGGCCCATCGGGGGATGCCCAATCCCCCGATAGGGCAATCCGCCCCTGGATATCTCCCAGCTGTTGCTCACGAAGGACACATCATCTTTTGTGTCATCTTTTTAGTTCACAACCATCACCTCTTCCCTTCCCATGCTATAAAACTATTTTTTTGTTAATCTAAATAGCCATCAACACTAGTGTGGCGGTTGCCCGGACATTTGGTCTCCTAGGTCCCCCTGGCCTTTGTTGGATAGTAGACCACAGCCAGAGAAGTAAGAGTGTAGTGGGGGACCCGCTCGACAGAGTGGCGGCGGATTAAACTGTCGTCCAGGTGCAGGGATTTCGGGGTGAAGAGGGGAGAGGGAATCAGCCCCGTACTGAGAAAACCCCTAACGCCGCCCCATGCGGGGTTGGCAGGGAGTGGGAGTTAAGTGCTGGTGCTCAGCTTTTCCAGCATCAGCTGGTTTCTGGGGAATTGTAGCTTTATTTACAGACTTGCACATTTTAACAGTTGTCAGCAGCATCCCATGCCATGACACTTCCCTCCCTAGCAGTTGAGACCTTACTTTTATGGTTTGTCATCGATTTCTACACGGTCTAAGTCCAGCTGATTGCTCCTGGCTTTAGGCAGCCTCTCCCCCACACACACGTTAACGCAAACACACAAGCAGCTTTCCTCTCTCTCCTTGCAAACGTGGACAGCCCTCCTCCTTGCACAGAGAGTCACCCGCAGCTCTTCCCTCTCTGTCGCGCGCACACCAACAGGGAGTTGCTTTTCCCCATCCCCTTCGGTCCTAGTCTCTCCCGAAACTGAAATCTGAGCCTTAGTGATAGATTTCAACCATTTTACGTCTGTGTGAAAACTCTTAAAGCCTGACCCCTAGGGTTTGATGTGGGTGGCGCTTGTAAGAAATGCGAGGTGGTCTCTCGTCAGCTGGCTGTGGCAGGGGGTCGGCAACGTTTGTGGGCGACGCTAAACAAAAACCCCAAAGTCCTGTAACGTTTCCTAAGCAGAGTTTGCCAGGCCAGTCCCCTGCCCGAAGATCCTCTGTACTCTAGGCTGGAATTTGGGGGAAGGGGAAGCCAAGGCAGCTAAGTCATTAGTGGACGGGTAGGGAGCGGCAGGGGAGAGAGGGGATGAATTTGCTGCAGGAGGCCCTATCTCCCGCAACAAAACGCTGCCGCCCTGTCGCACCACCACCCTCCTGCCTCCCTTGCCTGTGTGCTAGCGCCACAAGAATTTTTACAATTTGTGGGCCCGCTGTGCGAATCTGGGAAGGAGCGTACAGAAAGGGGCAATGGTCTTTGGTGGCATGCGGGCTGCGATATGCCGGCTCCCCTGCGTCACAAACTCGAGATCCCCACGTAAGCTGCTGAATTGCTCATCACATTTTTGGGCGTAGTGCAATTCATCTGGACCTAGGCTGGAGTTCCCCCCTCTCTCCACACACTGAGTCCATCCAGATGGCACAAAATGTCTTGTCTGTCAGTCCAGTGCATGAGATAGCCCTTAAGGGAAGCTCTGCTACTTACTGCCATGTGGTTCCTGTAAGCGAGGTTTCCTGTGGCACTCAGTGAGAACCAGGGCTGGGATCTGGCACAATGAACCTTCATTCACAACTACCCAGAGATATTCCCCCCCCATTTTATATCCCCTCTTAGCTTATCTCTAGTCCAGCCATTGCAGTGACCGTCCCGGGCTGGGGGCCTGTAATGATACTGGCTAATAGGCAGAGCCCCCCCCCCCCCCCCCCCCCCCCGCCAGCAGGGGCCCTCAGTGGGCTGCACTGGAAGGCCAGCCCTATACAACTTGCTCTCACTCTTGGCTTCGGCTCTTCTCATCAAGTCCCCCTGGCTCCTTGCTTTGGCCATCCTTGTGCTACCTTGCCTTGTTCTTGCTCCATTTGGGTCTCCCAGTGGCCATTCTTGCCT
Organism: Rhinatrema bivittatum; assembly: GCF_901001135.1. Classification (NCBI taxonomy): domain Eukaryota; kingdom Metazoa; phylum Chordata; class Amphibia; order Gymnophiona; family Rhinatrematidae; genus Rhinatrema; species Rhinatrema bivittatum. The sequence goes on along the minus strand of NC_042623.1, from coordinate 20,689,304 downwards.
GTGTTAACAGTGCCTGTTCTTGTCCTGTCTAGGCCTCCCGGTGGCCTTCCTTGTCTATGTATTCCTTAAATCTTGTCCTGTCTAGGTCTCCCAGTGGCCTAGCTGGCCTGTGTATCCCTTGCCTTGCCCTTACCTTGTAATGTCCTCTTGCTTGCCTTTCCTGTCTCTGTGGTCCTTGCCTTGCTTTTGTTCTACCCAGGCCTCAAAGTGGCCTATCTAGCCTGTCTACTGCCTGTCTTGCCCTTGTCCTGTTTAGACCTCCCAGTGGCCTACCCTGTCTGTCTATTCCTTGCTTTGCTTTTTTTTGTCCTGTTTAGGCCTCCCAGTGGTCTGTCCTATCCATGTGTGCTCTGTCTTCACCCCTGTCCTAGTTTCACCCTTGGTTTACCTTGTTCCTGTCTGTGTCTTACATATATAGTAACATAGTAATGACAGCAGAAAAAGATCAAAATGGTCCATCTAGTCTGCCCAGCAAGCTTCCCAAGGTAGTAACTGCCGCTCCGTGCAGGTTACCCCATGTTTCTGTTAAGGGCAGTAACTGCTGCTCCGTGCAGGTTACCCCATGTTTCTGTTAAGGGCAGTAACTGCTGCTCCGTGCAGGTTACCCCATGTTTCTGTTAAGGGCAGTAACTGCTGCTCCGTGCAGGTTACCCCATGTTTCTTTTAAGGGTAGTAACTGCCGCTCCGTGCAGGTTACCCCCATGTTTCTGTTAAGGGCAGTAACTGCCGCTCCGTGCAGGTTACCCCATGTTTCTGTTAAGGGCAGTAACTGCCGCTCCGTGCAGGTTACCCCCATGTTTCTGTTAAGGGCAGTAACTGCTGCTCCGTGCAGGTTACCCCATGTTTCTGTTAAGGGCAGTAACTGCTGCTCCGTGCAGGTTACCCCATGTTTCTGTTAAGGGTAGTAACTGCCGCTCTGTGCAGGTTACCCCATGTGTTCTGTTAAGGGCAGTAACTGCCTCTCCGTGCAGGTTACCCCATGTGTTCTGTTAAGGGCAGTAACTGCCAGAGAAGTCCTGCCAGCCACCGGAAACTGTGGGCCCAACCCAAGGCAGAAGACCCTCGAGCCCTGCAGCGCTCCCTTTCGGGGATAACCTGCAACCGGCCTGCCCAGCCCCGACAGGGACCGTACACCAGGGCTCCTTCCAGAACCTTGCAATCATGCGGCCTAAACTGAAGCACTCGGCGTTGCCACCACACAACTACTGTGACCCCCCTCCCCCCTCTCCCGTCCCCTCCTCCCCTTTCAGAGGCTGTGAACGCTGCCCCGGCCCAACCCAGGGAGCAGAGTCCTGACCTGGGAATCAAACCCTGGTACCGGCCACTGGGCCAGCCCAAGAATTCACCTTTACCCTTAACTATTCCTCCTGTAAGTTCTTGCACGCAAAAGAGAAAAAAAAGCTTTGCTTTGAGTAAAAGCTCCTATGAGTTCATTGACTGCCTTTAGCCTGGGATTTTATTTCAGGCTTTAATCTTTTTCCGATGAGTTTTCTATTGAAATTTGTTTAGGGAAGATCCAAAGCTATAAAGAAACCCCAGTTAATTTATAACCAGAATACTGTACATAAAGTGTAGTTGAGAAATGTGTCTCTAGGTTAAAGAAGAAAAAAAAAAAAAAGCCCAGCTTTTTCCTTGGCATCCATTACTGAAAAGTTCTTTTTAGGATCTGTTTTCAGATTCTTTTCTTCAGTGCATTATTCCCAACTTGTATGGTAAAAGGCTTAACCTGATTTTCAGCTTTTGTAATGTGATTTATGACATTACTTTCCCTGCTCAGAGCAAACACTGTGCTGCTTTGTATACAACTGAATTTAAAGTGTTTACATAGCTCTCTGTATGTTATGTTTTATGCTAATTTACATTTTTAGACCACCTTTCCTGTACGAAAGTATGACCTAAAGCAGTTTACAAAGAAAAAAATGAATATAGTAATAATAAACATACATCAATACATCATTCATCTAATACAGCAGTAAAATAAATGAATATAAAACAGTTAATACATCAAAAATACATCAATATATCAAACTGGGAACAACTTATATATTTGTCTGTGAAGCCATCAATATTCAGGACCTTTAAACTATAGGAGTTGCACATTTACCATAATAACAAATGGTTGGAAGGCAAGGAGAGGTATTACTCGGAGATTTTTAATCTGCCAGAGTGGATTGGGGTATCCCTGCTGCAGAATCTGTAAGACGTGGAGAGATAGTGGATGCCCTTTTAGTGTTTTGCTGACACGCATGGTGATGGAATCCACAAGGGGAGGAGCGATACCGGACCTGCTACTCACAAACGGAGATAGTATCTCTAATCTCTGGATGGGTGCCCATCTGAGCGCCAGTGACCATTAGATGGCGTTGAACAAATCCTTCAGTTTTTGGTGTTCACTAAAGAAGAGCCTGGAGGAGGACTAACAAGGCTGTGGGACCTGGGGAGATACATCCTAGGATACTGAAGGAGCTCAGAGAGGTGCTGGTGGGCCCACTGAAAGACTCATTGAGTAGATCCCTGGAAATGAGCACAATGTTGCAAGATGGAGAAGGCCGGTGGTGTTCCAGCTTCACAAAAATGGAAGTAGACAAGAAACTGTAAACTACATTTATTTTATTTTATTTTATTTAAAAACTTTTATATACCGGTATTAGTATGCATACATCATACCGGTTTACAATGTAACTTAAAAGGCAGAAATTACAATGAACAGGGAGGGCGAACAAGGAGGAGTATACAAAGAGCAGGAGTTGGAGGAATTAAAGCAATAAATAAAACTGCAACGGACTATTTACAGGAATATACAAGGCGTAGGCAAGATACTTGCGGAAGTCAGTGTACTTAATCAGGGTAGGCTTGTCGGAAGAGCCATGTTTTAAGTTTTTTTCTGAACTTGGCGTAACATGGCTCTAGCCTGAGAGTGGTAGGGAGGGCGTTCCATTGTTTAGGGCCTGCAATGGATAGTGCACGGTCCCTAGTAGAGGAGAGGTGGGCTTTTTTCAAAGGGGGAATGGAGAGGGTGCCTTTGTTGACAGTGCGAGTGGGTCGTTCAGTGCGTATAGGACGAAAGGGTTCATCCAACCAATTGGAATTGTGCGAGTGGATGGACTTGTGCACTATGGTTAGAATTTTGAAGAGAATTCGGGATGCGATGGGGAGCCAGTGGAGTTCTTTGAGAATAGGGGTAATGTGATCAGCTTTCCTTGAGTTGGTGATGACCCTGGCGATGGCATTCTGGAGCATTTGTAAGGGCTTGGTGGTGGAGGAGGGTAGACCAAGGAAGAGGGCATTACAGTAGTCCAGCTTTGAGGAAAGGGTGGCTTGGACGACGGTGCGGAAGTCATGATAGTGGAGGAGGGGTCTGAGTTTCTTCAGGATGTGAAGCTTGAAGAAACCTTCTTTAAGGATGGAGTTGATCTGTTTTTTGAGATTGAGTTGTTGATCTATGATAACCCCAAGGTCTCTTACTGTGGGTTGGGGTGTTATGACGTTGAAAGCTGGATCGTTGGAGATCGGTGGTTTGGGAGGGAGGTGAGGAGAGATAAGGAGCAGCTCTGTTTTGGAGGAGTTTAGAGCGAGGTGGATGTTGGTGAGGAAGTCATTTATGTTGGCAAGACATGTGTTCCAGAAGGCAAGGGCATCTGAGAGAGAGTTGGGAATGACGATTTGAACGTCATCTGCATAGAGGTAGAATTTGAGGCCGAGGTCTGTGAGGAGCTGACATAGAGGTGTGAGATAAATGTTGAAAAGGGTGGAGGAGAGGGAGGAGCCTTGTGGGACACCTTGAGACAAGGGGTAGAGTGTGGAGTTGGCGTTTCCTATCTTGACGGAGAACTTTCTGTTAGATAAGTAGGATTTAAACAATAGTAGGGCTAGGCCTGAGATGCCTATTTCGGATAGCCAGTTGATGAAGAGGTTGTGGTTGATGGTATCAAAGGCAGCTGAGATGTCGAGTAGGGCGAGGAGGTAACAGTTGCCTCGGTCCATGCCTATGAGTAAGTGGTCCGTGAGGGAGAGCAGGAGGGTTTCTGTATTGAGGTATTTACGGAAGCCGTATTGGGCTGAATGCAGAATGTTGTTGCTTTCTAGATATTCTAGTTAGTCTTACTTTGGTGTTGGGAAAACTATGGAGATGGCTGCTGGAGTAAAGGATATTCAACCATCTACGATTTAATGGGTTGCAGGGTCTGAGGCAACATAGTTTTAACAGAGAATGGTCATGTCTAATGAATCTGATTGATTTCTTTGATTAAACAGAGAAAAGGACGAGCCCATGATGTGATTTATCTGGATTTCAGCAAAGCTTCTGACACTGTCCCATATAGGAGGCTCGTGAACAAAATGAAAAGCCAGGGAGTGGCTCCCAGGATGAATTACAAATTGGTTGACAGCAAGTGGTGGCAAATGGAACCTCCCGTAAGGCGAGAAGAAAGTGGACTTGCCTCAAGGATCGCTTCTGGGGATGGTTCTGTTCAATTTCTTTTCAGGCCACATAGAGGAAGGAAAAGTTTCTTTTAGCAGATGACACTTGAGATCTGCAAAAGATTGGACACACCTGAAGGAAGAGAGAGAATGAAAAGTTATCTAAGAAAGCTGGAGGAGTGGTTGAAGGTTTGGCAGCTGGGATTCGATGCCAGGAAGTGCAGAGTCCTGCATGCATCTGGGATGCGGAAAGCCAAAGGAGCTGTATGTGATGGGGGTTGAAAGATTGATGTGCCCGGATCAGGAGCGATAGCGTCTGATGATCTGAAGGAGAAGAAGCAATGTGACAAGGTGGCGGCTAAGGCTAGAGGGATGCCGCCGGGCTGCATAGAGAGGGGCATAACCAGCAGGAGAAAAAAGAGGTGGTGATGTCCTTACACAGATCCTTGGCAAGGTCTCACCTGGAGTACTGTGCTCAATTCTGGAGCCCGTATCTAAAAAAAGGAGAGAGACAGGAAGGAGGTGGTCCACAGAAAGGTGGGGTTTGCACTGGAAGACTTATGAGATGAGACTGAAGCACATAAATAGTCTGCAGGAGAGGAGAGACAGACTTTTAAATACCTGAAGGATATTAATGATGCACAAGACTCAAACCCTTTCCAGTGGAAAGAAAGCTGTAGAACTAGGGGATATAATATGAAGCTCCAAGGGAGGATGAAGCAGGACCAATATCAGGAAATATTTCTTCATAGTGGATGCATGGAATGCCCTCCTGGAAGAGGTAGAGAAGATGAGAATGGGAACGGAATTCGAAAGGACATGTGATATACATAGAGGATAGAATCCTAATGGCTAAAGGACGGAAATGAAGAAAAGGGGTAACCTGTGTTAACTGGGGTAACCTGAACGAAGCAGCAGTTACTGCCCTTAACAGAAGGCATGGGGTAACCTGAACAGAGCGGCAGTTACTACCCTTAACAGAAAGCATAGGGGTAACCTGCATGGAGCGGCAGTTACTACCCTTAACAGAAAGCATAGGGGTAACCTGGATGGAGCGGCAGTTACTACCCTTAACAGAAGGCATGGGGTAACCTCATGGAGCAGCAGTTACTACCCTTAACAGAAACATGGGGATAACCTGCATGGAGCGGCAGTTACTACCCTTAACAGAAGGCATGGGGGTAACCTGCACAGAGCGGCAGTTACTGCCCTTAACAGAAAGCATAGGGGTAACCTCATGGAGCACCAGTTACTGCCCTTAACAGAAAGCATAGGGGTAACCTCATGGAACAGCAGTTACTGCCCTTAACAGAAAGCATAGGGGTAACCTCATGGAACAGCAGTTACTGCCCTTAACAGAAGGCATGGGGGTAACCTGCATGGAGCAACAGTTACTACCCTTAACAGAAGGCATGGGGATAACCTGCATGGAGCAGCAGTTACTACCCTTGTCAGAAGGCATGGGGGTAACCTGCATGGAGCAGCAATTAATACCCTTGACAGAAGGCATGGGGGTAACCTCATGGAGCAGCAATTAATACCCTTGACAGAAGGCATGGGGGTAACCTGCATGGAGCAGCAGTTACTACCCTTAACAGAAGGCATGGGGGTAACCTGCATGGAGCAGCAGTTACAACCCTTGGTAGAAGGCTTGAGGGTAACCTGCATGGAGCAGCAGTTACTACCCTTGACAGAAGGCATGGGGGTAACCTGCATGGAGCAGCAGTTACTACCCTTAACAGAAGGCATGGGGGTAACCTGCATGGAGCAGCAGTTACAACCCTTGGTAGAAGGCTTGAGGGTAACCTGCATGGAGCGGCAGTTACTACCCTTGACAGAAGGCATGGGGGTAACCTGCATGGAGCAGCAGTTAATACCCTTGACAGAAAGCATGGGGGTAACCTGCATGGAGCAGCAGTTAATACCCTTAACAGAAAGCATGGGGGTAACCTGCATGGAGCAGCAGTTAATACCCTTGACAGAAAGCATGGGGGTAACATGCATGGAGCAGCAGTTAATACCCTTGACAGAAAGCATGGGGGTAACCTGCATGGAGCAGCAGTTAATACCCATGACAGAAGGCATGGGGGTATAAAAACATAAGAACATAAGAAATTGCCATGCTGGGTCAGACCAAGGGTCCATCAAGCCCAGCATCCTGTATCCAACAGAGGCCAAACCAGGCCACAAGAACCTGGCAATTACCCAAACACTAAGAAGATCCCATGCTACTGATGCAATTAATAGCAGTGGCTATTCCCTAAGTAAACTTGATTAATAGCAGTTAATGGACTTTTCCTCCAAGAACTTATCCAAACCTTTTTTGAACCCAGCTACACTAACTGCACTAACCACATCCTCTGGCAACAAATTCCAGAGCTTTATTGTGTGTTGAGTAACCTCATGGAGCAGCAGTTACTAACCTTGACAGAAGGCATGGGGTAACCTCATGGAGCAGCAGTTACTACCCTTGACAGAAGGCATGGGGTAACCTCATGGAGCAGCAGTTACTACCCTTACCAGAAGGCATGAGGGCAACCTGCACAGAGTCACAGTTACTGTCCTAGGCAATTTGCTGGGCAGGCTGGATAGAACACTTGGGTCTTTTTCTGCCGTTTCTTACAGTATTTCTATATAGGGCTGCAATTTTGTCATGCAAAGTCCCTGTAAGGAGTGAAATGGGTAGGAGGAATCAAGTTAATTCAGATGACAAAGCATAATGAGCAGGTCACAGTGATGATTTTTCAGTATGAACTGCAGTGATCTTTAAGTCCTTGTAGTTTGTGACATCTTTCTTTGGCCCAAGAAAAAAGCAAGTGATAGCAAACTCCAGAAGAAGATTTGCATGCACTGCCTCCATTGTATGCAAATCTATCTCATGCATATTCATTGTGGATCTCCTGAGAGCCTGACCTCTTTGTAGCTCTCGAGGACGGGAGTTTGTCAACACTGATAGGCACACGAGCTTTCAAGAGCACAGAGGTTCCTTAATTATCTGAGGTCCTCTGAAGATGGGACCTATGTGGTCTCATGCACTCAGGTACCACAACATCTATTTTTCTCCGTTCAGTACGAAGTATCACAGCTTATTACGTCTGTAGGTGAAGAATCATTGAAGGCATTTCAAGAAAAGATTGCATGGCATTTTGAGTGCTGATGAATGGTGACGGGGGTTCCTTGGAATTGGGAAAGGATCTTCAGGTCAGTTGATGGCTGACTGCAGCCCACAGAAAACAAAATGTTACAGAAATGAGGAACAGTGAGGAAACTATGGAGAATCCTAGGACATGCTAAAAGTCTATCTTGGTATCTTTTGCCAGCCGTAACAAATCTACAGCCCTAGTTATAGGTTTTCGCACACTAAATATGCCACCGAAAGAGACTGGGGATTTTTACATTATGAGAATGGCAAGCCAGGGGAGATATAACGGTGATCTGAGTTGAAGGAGCCTGGATCAGTTTATTACAGCGATCATTAATGCACACTTGGTCTGTGGATATGGAGGCATAAAATGCAATTCATTAAAGACAAATTAAAGGTTTAGCCATTAGCTTTTTTTTTTTTTTTTTTTTAAAGCATTGTGCTTGGCGTGCTAGTTCACTTGAATATGTAGACATAAAGGTCAGCAAACAAGCTGCATTGAGCTAGTTCACTATAAAGGGGATCACCTACAGCTTGGTTTGTGGATGCGCTTTTTTTTTCAGGTAAGGGTTCTGGAGCTCTGGAATAGTTTGGCGTTAAAGGCATGGTCAGTAAAGGACTTGAGGGTCTGCAGCTTGGTGTAGCCCTGTCTGCTGAAAACACCACCGCATTGCTCTGTAGGAGCAGTCAGGTCTAGCCAGTATTTACATGTGCCCACCAAGAGTGCAGTTACAGGACCTGGGAGAAGCTGGATCTTGACAAACAGATGTGGCAGGGTTCCTTAATCCTGGATCCTGTTAATGGGATGTGCTGTGATTCTGGCTCATTTTTGTATGTTTTTAACTTCTTGTATTTTAATAGTCAGTATTTTATTGTATTTTATATGCTAAATTCTTCATCACCTTGATTGATCTTTGGACCAGAAGGCGGTATATAAGAATTTTATATAAATGAATGAATAAATTAATTGTTCCCTTGTTCTGCTATACGCTAGAAAATTATTTGAGGCTAGAACCCTTAGATTTATGATGATGTATACTATTGATGGGAGTAGTGGGTTGATCTTGTGATACCCGTAGGGATCAGCGAGTTCTAGACACTGATGCTGACGTACAGAGAGAGTGTGTGCTGCTGCTGCTTCTATGATGAGTTGAAGGAGAGAGTCCTGCCATGCTGTAAGAATGGGAAGCTGCAGTGCATTCTTATTGGAAACCTGCGGTGGAAACTCAGCACTGGAACTGGAAGGGTCAAATTAATGGCTCTGGGAAATTTTGCGTATCCTTTTTCTACTAGGACTAAGCCGTCACTCTCATTGGCTCAGTAAGTAAAATCCATTTATGGATGAAGGTGAAAACCCAAATATTCTACAGTGTTGGATTTAGCACCCTCCTCGAGCTGGGACATCTCCCTCTGAAATTGCAAATAATCGTGGACAGTGTGTTGGGCGAGGGGAGGGGGGGGGGGGTCCCCTTGATGTTCTGTTGGCTGGCTCTCCCGAAATAATGACAGGGCCATAGAGGAGTGGCACTTCTGGTGACTGCTACAACTAGCCTCTTCTGCCCGCGGGCTTCGCATGGCTGTGAAACGGTGATTCAGCTTTGGGTTAGATGTTTCTGATTTGGTGGCCATTCTTGAAGTTTAACCAAGCTTTATCGTATTAGATCCGATTTGATCTGGACCCAGCTATTTGGCACTTTTTACAATTGTTTTGAATCTGCACTTGCAAGAAATCCCTTCTATTGCAGAGACTGAGTTGTTTCAAATGTTGTACGTTACCGACTTCAAAATAAAGCATGCAATAAGGAAACAGCCAGCTTGTGTGCAAACATTCACTCAGTTGCATTTGTTACATTTGTATTGTTTCTTCACCAGAGGTCTTTTTGTTAAGATTTCTGAGACAGAGCAAAGATTTTTGTTGGCTTATTAGGCTTTCAGTATAGCCTTAGAGAAACATGGGCTACACAAACATCTATATTCCATCAAAATCCTGTATTACTAGGTTCCAATTCAATGTTAATGTTCTACTGAAGTTTTCTATACAGCTCATAGAAACTAAGGTCACACATGGCAAATCGGGGTCTTCAGTGGGTCTCATGAGCACAAGAGAGTTTGGGTGGAGATGCACTTATAAGGATAAAAGAGGGCAATATGGACTGGCCAGAGCATTATGTGCTGTGGTTGAGGATCATGCCTCCTATCTGGCAGGCCCAGCCCAGGGTCAGTACATTTCTGGCTGCGATGAGCTTAAACCCAAGGGGGGGTGGGGGAGAAGATTAATGATTGAAGACCTCCTACTGTGAGACCTATGTTACAAGAAACCCGACAAGAAAAGAGGATAAGGAATGCACATGAGATGATGCACCTGAAGATTTCAGTTGCCTGGCACTATCTGGAGTGCCTTATGCGTGCGACTACAAGATGTTCGTTTATTTAAAGTTTGTCACTAATGTTGATTATTGCAAGTTTAATCCTGTCCACCTACTTCTGATGATAAGCTGTCGTTCTAGTAGGTGAATGTCTTATTCAAAAGAGCAGGCAATAAATCCCAAAAAATAAAAAAATAAATAGATTTTAGATGAGACCTCCCTTCCAGGCCTTGAGCGCTGGTTTGTTACTGTGGGTTACCGCACAAATAAATACAAGATATAAATTAATGCGTTTTGTCCGGGCAATCTTCCATAGAAGGTGGCTGGTGGAGAAGACAATTTCCTCCATACAAACCTTCAGTCTCCAAAATATCACGCCATAGTTCTGACTCTAATCAGCCTGCTGCACATCGCCAGGGCTCCTGTCAAGGTGTCTTGTGAAACTGTTGCTTCCTCAGATGCCATCATTTCAGCGAACCCCATTGGATGAGAGAATATACCAGAGACATCCTGGAATAATGCATTCATGATCTGGAGACTTTGGCTTTTCTAATGGAAAAGCTTGGTAGCATTCTCCCTTCCCTGGGCTTCCGTTCTTTCCGTAGCCTCCTCTTGCACTGAACATGGCTTCTGGAGGCGCTCAGTCTCCTCCTACAGCGATTACGCAGCAGTGCTCCGGCATCCCAGTCCAGGTTCATTCATCACGGCATCAAGAGACAGGAATCACAAAGTAGCAAGGGGACTGCACCGAGCTCATCGCTCGGATGGCAGAGTTGCCCCGGTCTGTTTTCTTTCTAAACCCTGGCTTGCCATGTGCCGAGGGTGCCTCTGCTGGGCAGTGTCACTACAAGCCGTAGGGGAAGAAATTTCCTTCCATACCTAAAAATGATTACACAGACCCTTACAAATAATCTTTTCAATAAGTTAATGGGCGCTCTTTACTCTACCTCCTGATTGCATAGGCCGGTTTCCGTGCATGCCAGGGCCTGCTGGAACCTCTTGTCTTGTGATGATCTTGACAAGCTCTTTTGCAGTCATGTTCAACACACATTTATTGTAGTTTTAAGCTAGCTCCCTCCAGAACCTGGCATGCGACATGCATCCTTCAGTGAACCAGGGTCACAGAATGGCGTGGCAGTCCTTCCTACCGGGGGATGAGAGTGCCACTGCTGCAAGATTTATAGAGTTGCAATACAGAATTCAATAGACGTCTCTTGGACCAGTCCTCTATTAAAATGTAACACAATTTCTATAGATTTTTTTTATAGAACCATTGATCTGTTTTCTCTGACCCCTAGTCTCCCGTACAGGACCACATAGGTAAAGTTTCATCTCTCGCCTCAGCAGTTCATCTTGCGTGTATTTTAATAGGTTAGCCCATAATGAATAACTTTGGTGTTCATATTAGATGAAACAAATTATTTCCACTGGCGTTTCAGTGTTATATAGCGTGCATTAGGCAATACTTAATGGAGATTTAAGGTGCTAGAGTTTAGGATGATATCTGCATTAAAAGGAAAAAAAAAAGAACTACTGCAAAGCAGAAGCTAGGAGAGAAGGTGCGACTGACTTTTTATTGGCCTGATTAATATGCTTTTTGCATAGTGTAGTGCGTAATTCTTTTCACGTTAAAACGAAAGGAAATTTGGTGATTCAAAATGAGTTTTCCGTCCAGTGCTGAGCAATTGACATGATCTCCCGTTTGGTTTACCATCAGGCCTTAGAAGGGGATGCTTCAGTAGTAAAAGCAATCCTGTAATGAACCTTAAACACCCTGGAGCAGCGCAGGCCCAGCTCTGACCTGTAATCAAAGGTCCGGCCAGATGAAAAATCAAGAATATCATGTCAAACGCGCGTGTATTCATTTCTGTCTTTGCGTTTGTGCGTGTGAGGGAAGAGGAGGAGGCAGTACAAGGGAGATGGTTATAAAGCTGCAGTCACCCAGGGGACGACTCCCTCACTTTACTCCGATCTGTCTTTAAACCCTATCAGTGCAAAATTATCTCCAGCACCAGTTTATGACAAGACCTTCTTTTTCAGCTCAAACTGTATTAACTTTCACAGATCTCTGAATAAGGTGCTGCATTCATGGTTCGTTTTCCTAACCATTCAGGGCTTAGGTACATGTTTGCAGTATTCACAGGCAATCAAGAATAACAGTTACTAAAAAAACATTCCCCCTAACCAACCTTTTATCTTCTCCCCCACTTTCCCCTCTCCCCTTCCTGTTAACGATCCAACTGCATCACTGGACACCCAGCTCCAGGGGCTTCATCTTATTCTCCTACGCTCTTCAGCAAGGAAGAGCCGTTTCTCTGGTTCTTTGTGTGTCCAAAACATTTCAGGAACTTCCAACCCTGTGCCCTTGTCTAGATTTCCTCCTCTCCCCGCCTCCCATATCTCTTTCTGCCTCCCATCCTAGCAATCTCTTTTTCTCCACTCTCTCTATCCGTTCCCAGCAGACACCCTTTCTCGCTCTTCTCCATCGCCAACAGTATCTCTCTCTCTCTTGGACTCAATTCCCCCAATTCCCGGAAGGCACTCTCTCCCAATGCCCCCATCCCCAGCAGTCACTCTATCCCCATCCCCAGCAGTCTCTCGCTCTCTTCCCCATCTTCAGCAGTAATTATTTCTCTCTCCCCAACCCTAATACTCTCTCTGTTGCTCATCACCATCATTCTCTGTCCCTCTCTCTTGCTCTCTCTCTCTTAATGCCCACATTTTCAGCTGTCACTTTCAATCTTTCTCGTTCAGTCTCTGCCATCACTAGTGATCTCTTTCTTACCCAATGTCCCTCATTCCCAGCAGTCACTCTCTCTCACTTAGCAGGCACAGCGCCACCTCCAGGCACTTCACCGATGGGTTCCTTCTCCCATGCACCAACTGCATCGCAGCTTCCTTCTCTCCTCCCCAAATTAAGGCACACCACCTACTCAGGACTGCTGGCACTGAAGATTAAAGATACCTCCAACTTCACTTTGCCCCATGTGGGCAGTGCCGGAGAGAAAAAAAAGGCAGTATCAGCACCATTGAGCCCTGGGGAAATAGGAGGTGTCAGCGGCCCAAGATGATGCCCTCACGCTGGCACCTTCTCCAGTGGCAGCCGTAGGCCGGCAACGCCTTCTACATCCGTTCGGGCCATTGACACCAATGCTGCCTTTTTTTCTCGGAAGTCTTCAGCCTGGACTGTCTTCTTTATCCCCTCTTCAGTGCCGGTGACTGCGGCAGAGCTGTCCTGTGGTGTGAAAAGAGCCGCATCCATCTTAATCTTGCGCCATCTGCCTCTCATTTTTTAAGTGTGCATCTCCTTATCCAATGCATTTCCTATCTCCTTGTACCAAAAGTCCCCAGTGGTGGGAGCTGATTATTTTTCCCTGCCAGCAAACTCTCCCTTACACGGTGAAGTAGGTAAATTCATCCCCATAAGAAGACTTTGTTTTGGTTTTTTTTTAAAGTAATGATATCTTTGGAAATATTTAATCCTACAAGTTGGTCAATATTTAGCAGCGTGGTCAGTGGACAGTTTATCTGGCTAAAGCTTTCTGGGTGAACTGTGATAGATATTCAGCAGAGTGCCGCCAATTAGCCTGATAAACTTAATCTTGCTAACCTTAGGACTGCTCTTCTTAGCTGGATAAGTTATCCAGCTAACTTAATGCCGACTTGGAATGCCCCCCAATAATGCCTTTAACTTATCTAAATTCAGAGTGGTGGGAAATTTAAAATCCATGCTTTATTTGGTTAAGTCCTGATCTTAGCCAGACAAACCATCTGATTATTGACCCCCATAGTTTTCTTCTGGTCTGTTCATTGTGGACCAGCTACGATTAGTCGTAATCTTGCTTAACAATGATTTTTTTTTATACCAAAGGCTTAGTGGCTCAAGGAATTATGGAATTATTTTGGCATTCTCTGTGCTGCTACCATTATTTTGGTGAACCTTGTGTAATGTGCAGTGTACGGTCAAAGGGTATTAAAAGTAATGAGAAGAGTACAACTTCATCAGATCCCAGGGTGGTTTTTTGGACTGCTGCATCTCTTCATTGACAAGAATGAGGAGGCAGCTTTTTGAAAATCACTGCCTTATAAATTAATCCTTAAAGAAATTATGCAAGGCTGCAGCCCTTAGCAATGAGGCATCAGTCTTTGTTATGTACAATATGTGTTTCATGTCTTTCGTTAAAACTCTGGAGGGAAGCTTAATACGTAATTGGAAAAAAAAAAGGGAAATGGAGGTCAATAATTATCTGCAGTGTTCAGTGACCTCTTTATTAAAACAAACAGGATAATTTAAGAATGAACTCTGTCTCCAGCGACAGCAGATAAGAGAGAATGGTTGGGTTATAGATAGCTAAACAGTGCAGATATCTTTCTACAGAGAAGTTGTTAACTGCAGACCTGGTTCTCACTTGGACCAATGCTTTTCTAATATGGATAAATTGCCAAGTTACCATCTCTATTCCTAATGTACTCATCGTATTGCAAACACAATTTTTGAGAATTTATAGCTGCAAATCTGTACGTTCCAGTTTTGAAGATTCTGCTTCGTAGGAAAAGCAAAAGCCCGATGTAGCTGGATTTCAGCGGTTAACACTGTAATTTTACCAGCAGACTAATCTTACTTATCTTTGCTAGACTTCTCCACAGCATCACTAGTGAGATGCTTGGTATTCTGGCAGTGGCAAATAGATCCAGTGCTATATTCTAAGGGTGCCACCTGAGTTTAGAAATGACCCGAGGATTTAATTATTTGGTTGTTTCATTGTAACTCACTCAGGTTATGGGTAGACAAGTCGTGAATGCTTTACATGAAATCATATTTACCAGACTGCCTCAGAAGAGCTTTGTGCATGGTATTAAGCACGCGGTGAGGCCTTGTTGGTGCACCAGAACTCGCGTGCAATCAGTCTAATTGTTGGAATGCAGGCCAAATCATAGAAAGCAGCCTGACTATTATTGGCGGTTTAAATTGTGAAAGAGGATCAGGCTCCATGTCTTGCGCCGTCTCTCGAGCTGTGGGGAGAATTTATGGATCCGCTGGATTGATTGTTATTGACAAGGCTGCTGTTTATGCAGATGTTGCAGCCCAGCAGGCCCAGACAGGCTAAGGAATGATTTCATGCCCATCTCTTGGAGCCCACCTTATTGGAATCGCCCTCGCCCAGGGATCATTTCTGCTTACAAAGAGGAAAGACCAAAGATACTTTCAAGGAGTTTTCATTAGGTTGACTGCTGGTTGGCTCGGCAGCGAACTTATGAAGAAACAATGCTACTCTATTATATTATTATTATTATAAATATGAGCATTCTGTTCTCTTGCCAGGGGGGGCTGGGCAGGCAGCAGGAGGCAGGACCCTTGCACATCTGGAAAATGCATTCTTACGAATTCTGCCAGCTGAGATGATGTGTGGCTCGGCAGCTGAGCGATGGAGCTAAAGATAGCATAGTGTCCAAGCGAGAGTGTATGTATGTGATGGCTTGACATGCTGGAGTAATGAATGGGGACCCCATTATTATCATCCAATGGAGAGAAAGGGAGTCCCAGGTCAGGAAGAGCAGGGATTCTTGTGCTTTCCTAATCCGTCATGCCTCCAGCCTAAGCGCAGGTACTTTGAGATGTGGAATGCAAAACAAGGCCAGAAACCCCACTGAGTGTATTCATTGTTGACCCTGGAGTCTAACCAGAGCTA
Source organism: Rhinatrema bivittatum (assembly GCF_901001135.1). Classification (NCBI taxonomy): domain Eukaryota; kingdom Metazoa; phylum Chordata; class Amphibia; order Gymnophiona; family Rhinatrematidae; genus Rhinatrema; species Rhinatrema bivittatum. Next base: position 20,673,687 of record NC_042623.1, on the reverse strand, counting down.
ATCTGTTCCCCAAATATTTATCTTAACAGGCCTTGAAGGCGCATACTGCTGTGACCTGGATTGTGCAACAGGGGTTGGCTGCTGTTTGGGAGTCAAAACCTCTCATGAAAGTGGTGTTTTCCCCCGTGTCCTGCTGAGCCTCCTGAATAAGCAAACAACCGAGCAGATTACTTCCCGGGCTTGTGTTTCGGAGTTCATCAGTGCAGATCATGACCCCCTCATCTTCTGCAGGAGCAGTTCCTGCACTCTCCCTCCCCCGCCCACCATCATCAGCTTCCCGAAGCGCCCTTTCCAGCTTAGCAGTGTCTCTTACAGGGCAAGGATGCCAGAAGAGGCCACCAAACCTCCAAATCCCACCGTGATCGGATGGCAAATGCTCTTTCTCTCAAAGAAATTGCCATCTTTCATCTTAGTCCAATTACTTTAATTAGGAAGCGGTTCTGTTTTACCTCCCATTTAAATTTAACCCATGGAGGGAGGGGCATCGGGGGGTGGCAGGACTTAAACGGAGGTTAAACTGTAGGTAAAATGAAACGAACCCAGAGCTGCAGGAGGAAGTAACTTGTTTGTTCGTTCGATTCCTGAAGTAAGCCTTCAGTTACAAATGGATTAGGATCCGGAAGATGATTCTTTCCTGAAATCAAGCTTCTCACATAAGGATTTTTCTACGCGCACCCTTGCGTTGCGTACGCATTTTTGTCATAGGGAGAGGGAGTGGGGTGGTTGTGTCACTGCTCTGCTCGGAGGCCCGCTCCTTTTCATCGTGCCATCCAGAGAGCATGGAAAAAGAGCGCCTTTCTAAATGCCACATAACTTCCCTCACCCCAAATAAATGGCTTTTCCTGATAACTCTCCAGACGGCATGCAGGCATGTGTGGTCACAGCTCGCAAAAGATTTTTTTTCCCCCCAAAATCTATTTTGTTACGATAATGGCAGAGAATGAACACGTAACAGAAATACAGATACAAACACATCGGATCAAACATCGGCATAACACAACAACGAACCTAGATGCTGCAATGATTGTGTAAACCCATTCCCACCGTATTATTTTCCAAATACCTTCTCTGTCCCCTGCCACCATGTATCCTTCCGCTCCCCCTCATCAAGGTCACCCCCCCCCTCTCCTTTCACACTCACCCATTCACACCACCCCTCTCTCTACTCAGTCATCTAATTAATGGAGAACTGCTACCGGTACGGCTCTTCACCTCCCACACAGGCCGATACAGTAAAAGTCGCGGGAGAGCGGGCGAGCGCAGGCCACTCTCCTGTGCGTGCGATTCAGAAAAAAAAAATTATTCAAATTAGGGCCCGCGGTAAAAAGAGGCGCTAGGGACACTAGCGCGTCCCTAGCGCCTCTTTTTTGACAACGGCGGCTGTCAGCGAGTTTGACAGCCGACGCTCAATTTTGCTGGCGTCAGTTCTCAAACCCGCTGACAGCCATGGGTTCGGAAACCGGATGCTGGCAAAATTGAGCATCCAGTTTTCAACCCGCGAGCCGATTTTAAATGTTTTGTTTTTTTTTAATTTAATTATTTTTTACTTTGGGACCTCCGACTTAATATCGCCATGATATTAAGTCGGAGGGTGCACAGAAAAGCACCCTCCGACTTAATATCATGGCGATATTAAGTCGATATTAAGCTTTCTGTATCGCGCGGGAATACCTAATAGGACTATCAGCATGCATTTGCATGTTGCGGGCGCTATTAGTTTCGGGGGGGTTGGATGCGCATTTTCGACGCGCTATTACCCCTTACTGAATAAGGGGTAAAGCAGGGGCATGATCAGAGACTGTAATATTCCCAGTTGTTGTGGTAAGTACTTTAGAAAATAATTTCTCTGAAATGAGAATATAGTCTATTCTGGAGTAGCTCTAATGAGGAATGGCGAAAAAGGTTCTTATGGCCTGGATTGGCCACTGTTGGAAACAGGATGCTAGGCTTGATGGACCCTTGGTCTGACCCAGTATGGCATTTTCTTATGTTCTTATGTTCTTTCTCCAGGATCCATTAACCTCCATATATCTAATAGACCCAATTCTCGAATAGAACGTTAACCTCTTGTTGACTCTCCTGTGATTTAGAAAGTCTTGGAGATCTACAGTCTTCCCCACCATCTGCGACTAAATTAAAGTCTCCACCAGGGGCTGATTCCCGCTGGCGACCAGCCCGGGTATTCGCCGCTCCGGAGATACCAAGTGATCTGACGAGCGCGGCTCTGTCACAGCCACGCTCGGCAGACCACATGACTAGAGCGACTGGCCCACCGGGGGATGCCCGTCCCCCCGATAGGCCAATCTGCCCCTGGTCTCCACAAAGAATTAGAGAATATTCGGGATAGCTGAGGAGAACCGTTACGATGGTGGAAAAGAGATCCTGGTCATATGCATTAGGTGCTTAAATGATACCTATGATACATTTTACCCCATATATGATAAAGAATAGATACGAACCTCCCACATCTTTGACTGTTTTTTTCCCCACACCAAAAGGGAAGGTTCTTGTGAATAAGGATTGCCACTGTCTGCTGGAAAAAGAGGCAAAATTAAAGTACCTACCCAGTCTCTTTTTAATTTCAGGTACTCTTTATCAAATAAGTGCGTCTCCTTTAAACAAACTATGCTGACCTTTTCTCTTTTTAACATTGTATTTTGATTCTCTTCATAGGGGAGTATAAACCATCAACATTCAGGGTAACCAGTTTAATATCATCCATTCCTCCAATAGAACCAACAATTCCCTGCACCTCCCAGTCTAAATGTAGGGCTCAATTGTAGTAGGGTATTCCCGATTCCCTAATGAGCCGCTCCTGTAGCATCCTCCATAGTGTCTTCCTATCTCTTACATTATCATTCAAACCTATACTCACACGCTCTGTAGAACCCTACCCTCTCCCCTCCTCCCCTTCCATACCTCATCCCTTCCCCCACCTCCACCCCATCCCCTCCACCCATACACATGCCCTATCTCCCTCCACCCCTCTCCCCCTGCCCCATAGTACATACTCACCCATCCATACATCATCCGTACCCCAGTGTCCTCTTGCTTCACCCCAACTCCTGCTCCAAGAGACCTCCACCTTCTAGCCATTCCTATCCTATCCACTCCTCTGGCAGCGAGAAGATGGGCCCATGTGAACCTCTTCTCCAACTCACCAACACAGATAATTGCAATGAAAACCTTAACAATCCCAATGCCCTCACACAGACACAGAAGTGCAATACTCGCATTGGACTCTCAAGCTGTATGCATGACAAAAAAAAAATAAAAACCAGCAGCAAGATTAGTTACTACATTCAGTCATAGAACATTAAAACGGCAAGAAAGGTATAGTAAAGCAATACTAGACCCGTTTATTGTAATCACCCTGATACCCACTGTCCCCTCCCACCCTCCACGTTTATTACATCTGGTGAGTGCTAGGTATTGCAGTTCTGTGTCCGAACCATAACTCGCTCTTGTCATCAAAAATATTAAAGATGGAAAGTTGAAACAGCTTGAGTGGAAATGTCCATTCCACGCTCACAGTCTTCACAGAGTCCCAAGAATCAAGACCAAGTGGGTGGCTTCCACTGTTGAAACTGATAAGCATCAGCAGAAAGACAAATCCATGAGGTTCTCCTGGCAAGAGCAAACAATCCCTCCGCTACTGAGTTGCAAGGCCACAGCAGGCATTATTGCAGCGTTTTGTATGAGGTAAACATCAGCGAGATTGCCGTTCTGTCATGCCCTAAGCAGCAAGGTATATATCAGTCTTCAGGCTTCCTCTTTATCCATGTGGACAGGCACAAAGACCACGGAGGTTCCCAGTGAACCCGCAGGTCCGCCATTGATCATGGGCGCCAAGCTCCTCACCGCACCCTTATTCATAGAAATGCTCCTTCAGTGCTATAAAACACATCCACATTTTTGCCCCGTTATTGCTTGCCAAGCTAAACCATTGGGCTGTTCATAATGAGAAAAGAGATAACAACCCACTAGGACATTTAGGTATTGCATTGTTAAGTATCTTTTCTCCACAGTATCTGTTCAATGGCAGATTCAGCAAAAACTCCTGCATTTGGCTTACAGTCTTTGGTGTCCAGAAACTGCATTTTCCCCTGATACTGAACTCTCAGCTTGGCAGGAAACAGAACTGTGAAATGAATTCCCCGCTTATATAATTTGCCCACGTAAGCGAGAGTTCCTTACCTGGGCTGAGTAATCGTTGAATATGAGTATTCTGGCTCCCTCATATTCTTCCACTCCTTTGGTCCAATATGCAGCCACGAGCTTAGTTTTGTCCGCCCAGTTTAATATACGAGCAATCACAGGCCTTGGCTGGTTGTTTTCTCTAATCGGCCCCACACGATGAGCCCTCTCGCAAATAATAGGACTCACTGTGACGTCCAAACTGAGTGCCTCCGGCAGCCATTTTCCAAAAAAGGGACGTGAGATCTCTGACCTTCACTGCCTCCAGTAACCCAGTCACTCGTAGGTAATTCCTGTGACTTCTGTTCTCTTGATCTTCCTTCTCGAACAGGGCAGCATTTTCTGTAGCGCCAAAATCTTTGAATCCACTCAGACCGCATGGTCCTCTGGTGCCGACACCCACTGCTCAACTTCCATTAAATATGTGTTTCCAGATCATCTTTAATCAGATTGATTGTGGATTGAATTTTGGATAACCGGTCTTCCAGTGTGGCGGAAGCGCTTCTAGAAATAGTGAGTATCTTCCTCTTCCAAAACCACCGGAACAACTTTATCCATTTCTGCTCCAGCTCTGAGAGAGTTTGCTGCCATTTTAGCTTTAGGCTGCCGGCCCTTTTCTCCTGCAGTCCGAGCAGGTTTCCCGCTCATATCTTGCTGTTTCTGAATAACAAAAGAGTCCTCTACCTTATAAGAAAAAGGAATTTGGGGGCATCCAGGTTGCTAGTAATTTGCAAGGATGATATTCTGGAGGAGGCTCACAGAGCACACCCTTCCCGTGTCCGTTCAGGCAACTTCCGTCACCAGAAGTCCTCATTTTAAAAGGTTTCTATCATTTTTGGTGCAGAAAGCTGTTAACCTTTGGTGCTAACTTGTATTTCAGATGCCTGAAAAGCCATAACATTTAGCATTTTTTGAGAAGCATTAGGGCACGAAAAAAGTGATACCAGGTATTGCTATTTTGGTCCAACTGTTGGAGTGCATTTATGATATTGTCGACTGCCGTTGGCATCAACCTCCAAAGCCATTCACAGGGGTCTAGATAATCGGGTACAGGCTGAGCCAGTTCTGCTTTTTTACCCCATTGCATGCACGGAGGCAAACTATTCTGATTTACCTAAGACAATCAGAACCAGAAGTCCATGCAACCAGGGCTGGCTCAGCTTGTCCCTGATGACCTGGAGCCAGCCAGTAGCCCTAATCCAGAGGGAAAGAAGCCGTGAATATCCTCAGCAATCTGGATACAAGGCATTCACTGGGTGCACATGTAATCAGCAGAACTACCTAAAAATGCAGGAGGTAAATGTTAAATCTTTTGACTGGAAATTTCCCCTGGTTGTAGGATTTACTCTTTCCCTCACTGTAGTTATGAATTAATTTCTGACTAACTTAATCATTGCCCCCTCGCCACTCTCTTACCAATTGTTCTCTCTCCCCAATTCCCTCCCCCACCTTGTGCTTTTCTTCTAATTTTCCACTTGGCTGGGATTTCTCCGGCAGCAAAAGTTCAGGCTTAGGAGAAACCCATGCAGGCTGCGCCATCAGACTGGATAATCTCATTGGAACCACTGGCTTGAATAATAATACCTTTGCCGTCATACAGGGTACCGGATTCAAATCAGATTTTTTTTAAGCAGGAAGGACCATTGGGCTGAGCACTTCAGAAGGCAAAGAAATGTAGCCTAAGGATGTGTAAAACTCATAGACATGTAACACTAAGAGGCCTGTGCTCTAAGGAGACGATCCTCGTACTACCCCAATAGCAGAAAAGGTACTTTTTACCTGGGGTTTTTGCCTCAGTTGTCAAAGTGAGAGTATGCACATAGCTTTCATTCTGGAAACTTCCTAAGGAAAAAGTTCCCGCAGCGACCTGCACCGACTTTGCCTTCTGGTACTTTTTCTGACTAAAACAATCTTGAGTAGTTTTGAGAATCCAAAACTTTGCACGTTGCTTTCGCCTCTGATCTAATCCTGCTCCAGGAGTGCCTCCACCACAATGCATTACGGTACTGCGTGCATACTTCTACCCGCATACAAGGTGTGGACAGTTTTCAAAGAGGCTGTTTCCAGGGGCAAAACGCTGTTTTACCCCTGGCATTGGCTTTAAAATGTCCCTTTCCAGATTTTCTCCCATTTCATGTCTTCGGGGAAAATGCTTAGTACACAAGGGACCCTTAGTTTAGTTTGTCTACAGCATCTACCATACCTGCAGAGCAGGATTAACCCTTTGGTAGGCCCTAGGCAAACAAGTGCATTACTCCACTCACAAGAATAACAAGGGCTCAATAGCCCCAACACAAGTCATAAGTGGCATGAAGGCCCTCAGGCACCAAAAGAGGGGCAAAGAGCACTATAAACAGTGGCATTAACACCTAAGATACTGTGAGAGGGGCAAAGCAGCACAAAGAATGCCATGGAAAAGCCAGGGTTCCAAAAGAGGGGGCAAAGCAGCAAAAACCAGTATCAGGAACACCCCAAGGCATGGATTGAGAGATGCAGCAGCAAGCACCCCAAAACGCCGAGTGAGGGGTAAGTGCTATCAACACCCCAAAACAATGGCATCAACACCTCAAAACCCTTTTTGAGGGGTAAGACAGCGAGAAAAAAGGCACCAATACAGCAAGGCGATGAACCAGGAGAGAGGCCGGGCAGCAGCAAGAGCGGCAACAACGCAGCAAGGCATCGAGGCCGAGAGTGTGGGCATTGATTTATCTAGCTATGCACGCGGACCTCCTGCCACTCGCATGTAAATTCAGGGAAACCCAGCAGAGGAAGGATTATCTTAAGGAAGGATATATAAGCACCAAGTGGGAACAAAAAATTAAAAAAAAACCTTTAAACTATCATACACAACACCACTCGGCGTAAACTATATTGGCATCAAACATGGAACTTCAGACTCAGTCGTTTTACCAAAGACAACCCCTTATTGTCATCATCTGCCAGGCCACTCATCCAATCATCTTTTTTTTTTTAATTCTTCTTGCAAAGGTGCAAAGTGCTTGAAACGGATGAAGTTAATAATGTCAGTCAAACATGTGATGCCAACAGTCAGTCTCCCAGAAAACCAATTTGAATTAATTAATACTTAGCTTCCTGTGTCCAAAAGCAGATTTATGCAGACATAATGGGCCCAAACTTTGATGTTTCAAAGAGACTGCTTCAGGGGTTTTAAAGAAGACCCAACGTTTCTACCAACTCTGGTGCCAGCCGTGAACGATGTGGACTCATGATATCCCCTGCCATTGAGAATTATATGTTCATTAGGCACACTGGTTGATGAGACAAGGAAATGCTGGGCGACCTTGATGAGGTCCAGCCAGACTGAGCTATGTGTGCACAATACGCCAATGGATCTGTGTCCATGATGTTGATAGGTTCTCCAAAGTACTGTGCAACTGCAGTTTATTCCGAGGGCTCTTTTTTCGCAGGGGGTGGAGAGGTGATACTGGTCTCTGTTGCCAGCCACTGAGCTATGGCGTGTGGCAGGAGAACCTGTTGGGTGCTGGCCATGGAAGGATAGCAGATAAATGTGGGGGATACAGTGGTAGCTGGCAGGCTGCTGCTGAGTCTGACAGTACCGCATGGAGAACCCACTCGTTCCTTTGCTGCACGCCTATGGCTCCTCTCCTCTGGCACTTTTTCACTCTAGCCATCAGCTTATCCTTCCAATATACCAGAGTGCCACATTAGAAGGCAATACTCCCGTTCATCCTTGCATCATACAGGGTGGCCAGCATGCACAGATCTGGTTAAGAGAGGGATCGGAGCCAATTTTGCCATTGTAGTTTCAAGGAGTACACGAGCACCAGTGCCTCTGGTGCCGGGCCCTATTCCTGCTGCAACCCTAAAACTTTGCCTCCAGTATATTGATTGTGGGGATGACCTCACCAAGGGTGGCTAACCTCGAAGGACCGGGACTTTTACTGCCTGCGTGATGTGCAACCAGTCCTGATGCCCAAGGGACAAGCCATACTGATCTTGTCTTCCAGCGATTACTCATGAAGGGGTTCTGTTGCTCCACTAACCTCTGCATCATCAGATAGTTGGAAGTCCATCTGGTGCATACAGCCTGAATAAATAGCTGTTCAGCTGCTCCAACTGCTTCCTGTTTCTCATGGAGCTGCTGTCTACTCTTCATGTGCCAGTTAAAATGCCCCCACTATTTTCCTGCAGCACTCTTGACAGTTCCCACAGGTCAACGCTGCTGTCTTCCTTGGCCTCCAGCCCCCAGGAGTCTCGTACTGCCAGGTGAAGTAAGTGTGCAAAGTACCAGAGTCCCTGGTAGCCTCTACTAGTCACTGTCCTGGTCATGTTCCTGCCACTGTCTGTAATTTAATAAAACAGGAATAGTTGTGTGTTTGCGGTCCCCATTATGCCTGCTAGGATATGGGCTGAGGTATGACTCTGATCTATCACCTGGGTGTACAGCACAGCCCACCTATACCCTGCTGGTGTGCCCCCAGTAGAGCTTCTGCCTGATCCTGGCGCATCCAGCTGCCATCAGTTGGGTACTGCCACGCGGTACTATGGGTCCTCCTCTTCTTTGTTGCAAGGAAGGTTGGGAACCACCACGCGGCCCTAGGGCTCCTCTTGTTCACTGCGCGGTTATACAAGTCCTTCTTTGCTTCGCCGCACAGTCCTGCAAATTGTGGCCCTACGGTGGTTCTTCACCGCGCAACTAAGAAGAGAAGGAGCCGTAGCGCCGTGCAGTCCTCCGCCGCCGCCTTATCTTCGCCGCGTGGCGGGTTGGGAACCACCACGGGAGCCTGCATGTTCCTCCTCTTCGCTGCTGCAGCTCCTTCCTTTCTTTGTGGGGCGGCGGCACCAGCAGCTGACTCAGCTTGGTCGCGGCCCTGAAGCCGCCGCCCTGTGCAAGTGCACGGCTTGCACAGCGGGTTGTGCCGGGCCTGGACCCAGAAATGAAAGAGAGTAAGAGTGAGGTGACAGGCCTGTTGTACTCCATTCTCCAGCCTGAAGCTCTCCGCGTGTTTGTTTCTTTACCTTACCCTTTACTGAGATAATGATGGAGAACATCAAACTGACAGCCTGTCCTGGGCTCCAGAATCCGTAGCGGTGGCAGAGAAAGTTGCACACCAGTGGTGCATGCAGAAAAGGCAGGGAGCCACGCGTGTGGATATGCTACGTTGGCTTTCCCCTTCTTTTCCTGATTTCCCCTCCCCTATTGCCCCATGCCCCACCAAATACTTTTTGTCTAGAGACCCTGCTGCTTCCATACGTTTTGGCTTAAAGTTGTCCAACCATTTATCCATCTATCTTTCTGGCTACCTATAGCATCTACCATGTCTACCTGTCTAGCTGCCTGTACACTCGTCTATCTGCTGTCTGTCTGTCTCTGTGCCTAGCTGTCTATCTATGTATACCTGTCTGCCTTTAGGTGACAGCGTTACCTGGGAACAGTTCCCCCTGTTCCATCACTGACAAGTTGCAGATTCACAAAATGAACCTCTGCAGGACGAGTAGCATTTCACAGCGGGCAGAGAACAGCCACTCGTGGCGACCACTCCCCTGGTGCCCATCCTGTGCCTTGGAGGCCTGCCTTGTGTATTTTATGTTTGGGGAAACTCTCCCGGTATTGCTTCAGTTTGTTTCTTCCAGCAGAAATCTCCTGCCGGGGCCAGAACCGGCACCTTTCCCAAACGAGGGGCACTGTCACAGCAGGTTACCAGCCCCCCACACCTCCCCAGGGGATGTGTATTCCAGCCGCATTTATTATATGTTTTTTGGGCAGGGGAGGGAGGGGTTGTCAGAAATAACCGAGGTGGGAATTAAACAGTCCGCAGCCCTAATTTTAGTTTCTCTGCACAAGCATGGCAAGAGAAGGCCCATCCGTTTGTATTGATCTGCCCTTTCCCAGCACAGATTAAACCGTGTTTGCCAGGGAAGGAGGAGTGAGCGAGGACAGTCTGGCTCAGAACACCAGGAGATGTGCATCGAGTCTGCCTTACAGCAATCACATCCTTATCACCGGCCCTGGAGCAGGACCAGGGAGGCTGCTGGCCCACAAGAGACTCAGCAAAAGCAAAGCGCTTCCTTATTTCCAGCACTCGCCCTCCTAAAGCTTCAGGCTTAGATAGCAGAGAACATGCCTTTCTTTCGTCTTGATTTCTACCTTATTTACAGTGTCTAAGCGCTAAAGCAACAGCTTGCTGTCCTTCCTAATTCCTCTGCTCCTACTCTAGGTGTCCTTCAACAGTACAGGATTCTCAGGCACACAAAGGGGGAAAATGGAAAAATCTAGGCTCGGGCCCTCTCTAACGGGTCGATATGGTACAGTGTGCTCCGACGGAGCGCACTGTTAACCCTTGATTGGACGCGCTAGCGTTACCCCTTATTCAGTAAGGGGTCGAAAACGCGCATACAACCCCCCCGAACCTAATAGCACCCGCAACATGTGAATACATGTTGATGGCCTTATTAGGTATTCCCGCACGATTCAGAAAGTAAAATGTGCAGCCAAGCCGCACATTTTACTTTAAGAAATTAGCGCCTACCCAAAGGTAGGCGCTAATTTCTGCTGGCGCCGGGAAAGTGCACAGAAAAGTAATAAAAACTGCTTTTCTGTGCACCTTCCGACTTCATATCATGGCGATATTAAGTCAGAGGTCCCGAAGGCTAAAAAATGTAAAAGAAAAAAAAAATTCGAAGTAGGCCCGCGGCTCGCGGGTTGAAAACTGGACGCTCAATTTTGCCAGCATCCGGTTTCCGAACCCGTGGCTGTCAGTGGGCTCGACAAGTGACGCCAGCAAAATTGAGCGTCGGCTGTCAAACCCGCTGACAGCCCCCGCTCCTGTCCCTAAAAAGGCGCTAGGGATGCGCTAGTGTTCCTAGCGCCTCTTTTTACCTGTTTCTACCGCCGGATCTAATTTGCATACTGTATCACGCGCACAGGAGAGTGTCCTGTGAGGCATGACTTCCCTTGGATAAATCCATACTGTCTGTGTCCCATTAAACCAAGTCCAGCTATATATTCTGTGATTTTATTCTTTATAATAGTTTCCACGATTTTTCCCAGCACTGAAGTCAGGCTCACCAGTCTATAGTTTTTTTGGATCATCCCTGGAGCCCTTTTTAAATATCAAAGTTACATTGACCACCCTCCAGTCTTTAGATAAAATGGATGAATTTAATGATAGTGTTGTGTTCGTGCCTGTTTTCGCCCTCGCTCCACCCTCTGTACCTCCATGGCGACTCCTTTCGGGTCTGACGAACAGATGCTGCCGCGGCTTCTCCTCGCTGCTTCCTCCCGGAGTCCCCAGGCTGGCCTGACGCTGCGGATCCGCCATGTTCCTGATGAAGTAAGGGCGCGCGCGCGCTCCAGAGTTTGTACCGGCAAGGGCGCGAACCTCGGGGGCGTCCCCTGTAGTGACATCATCCGCTTCTACCTTAAAAGGTCTTTGTTCGCAACTACGAATCGAGTTAGCAAGGGGAATTCTTTCTCCGCTGCTCTGCCTCCACAAACTTACCAAGGGGTACCCGCTCCTCGGGGGCCCCACTCTCTCTTCTTGATTTCAGATTCTAAGACGGGATCCGGTACTCTCTCCTCGAGGGCCTACGTCCCTGAATGCTCAGAAGACTCCCTATTGCCTGGAAGCGATCGCAGACGTGAACACTGTGAAATCTATTGCAGATAGGAACCGATACTCGCTCCACGAGGGCCCATGTTCCTAAAACCTTTCAAAGACTCTCTTCTATAACCCTCCAAAGACTCTCTTCTATCTCAGAAGCTATCTTGTGAATTATTATTTCATATTGCAGATAGGAACCGGTACTCGCTCCACGAGGGCCCATGTTCCTAAAACCCTTCAAAGACTCTCTTCTATAACCCTCCAAAGACTCTTCTATTTCAGAAGCCATCGCATACACAGATATTGTGAGTTCTTATTCCAGATTGCATTTAGGAACCAGTACTCACCTAAAGGCTCCTGATCCTGAATATACTGAAGACTCTCTGTTGCATAGGAGCCATTACTGATATATCTACAACTGTGAGTGTATCATCTACTGGTTATGTATCCAGCATACCCTGTCTACTCACTACCTATAGTCTCTCTCTACAGCTCAGCAAAGCCAGTATTTGAGGGACTTCAGCTCACTACTGCCAACTCTGATGGTTCTACTACCTATCTAAATAAAGAACTATCTGTGTCTGTCTCCATACTCCAGCCTAGCCAGTGGTCCTTCTTAGGATATCCTCCTGGGGGCGTTGTCATCTGCCATCAGCCCAGGGATTCACCAATTTACATTGGGTGCTCTTCCCCACACTACAAGAGTTGTATTGTAACAGACTGTCACTCTGTGGGGAGCCAACCCATTACAGATTGATAACTCCGCCTACGGAGTATTATAAATTGCCACCTCCTCCCCTTCGGGTACAGCATCGATCAGATTGCTAACGCCTCCCTTCTGGAGGAGCTGATCATTAACAGATTGCTAACTCCTTAGCCGGAGAAGTAACAGATTGCTAACTCCTCCCCTCGGGGAGCTGATCAACAACAGATTGCTAACTCCTCCCCTCGGGGAGCTGATCGACAACAGATTGCTAACTCCTCCCCTCGAGGGAGCTGATCGATAACAAGTTACAGATTACTTGTAATAGGTCTGAAATTTCATTTTGGAGTTCTTTCAGAATCCTGGGATGTATACCCATCCGGTCCTGGTGATTTGCTACTCTTCAATTTGTCAATCTGCCCTACTACATCATCCAGGTTTATCATGATTTGGTTTAGTTCACCTGAATCCTCACCCTTAAACTGTTTTAGCAATGGATTTTTCTTGTATAGCCTGATATCTCTGCAGTTTTCGCTTGCAGCCCATTTGCCTTTGATGTTGAGAGCTCACTGTCTTATCCTCTTATCTCACTGTCTCTTATCCTCCAATTCTGCAGTTCACATGTTCCCCACAAGCCTCTGCAGTTTTGTGCTTGCAGTCAGCCTGTTTGCTTGCTTTTAGTAGATGTCAGTATCTCTTTTTAGGTTTTAATCTTATGCAGATGCTTTTTCCTGCAGTCCCAGTGGGCTTCAGAGGAAGCTAAGCTCTGCCTAGAAGATGCTGCAGTTTGATGTGAAAAGTACCTTTGAGAATGTAACTTTTCTACGTTTTTGAAAAATTTTCTTTAAAAAAACTCAGAAACAGATTTCTTCTAACAAAAGACCAGCTCTGCCAACATTTACCACCCTATTGCCATTTAGCAACAGAGAATATGATTAAAAACCTCTTTATTTAGTAAAGGTTTCAAATCAAACCTCAAAATTCCTAGCTGCGCTGCACAGGGTATTATAGGTGGCATAGACTGCAGGAGGGTTAATTGACCAAACTGATGGATTCCAATTTTTCTGGCAAATCCCGCTTATGTGTGCTTTTAAACAGTTTCTGTCATTCAAGCAGGATCTCCGTTTGCTTCTCATTTGTACAACTTCAGAAATATACATGCAGCCAACTCTGAGGTAGAAATTCTGACTGTGTGTTGTCATGGTCTATGTGAAAGCTTCCCCAGTTACAGCTGAGCAAACCGCGGCAGAGGGAAATATTTATCTTCCTTTCCCAGCAAATTTAGGCTCCTGTTTCAGACCGGTTTTGTCATACAGAGTTTTATTTTTTATTTTAGTTCCTCTGTAGAATCAACAAGGGGCACATTTAAAATCTGTTTCATAAAAACCGGACTTTTCCTGTATAAAACATGATACGTGGCTGCCTTACCTCAACCTGCTTCAGCAGTTTAAAAATCAGCAAATGTTTTAATCCTGCTCCTCAGGGCATCTAGGTTCAAGGGTACTAGAGGTGGAGGGCATCTCGGCGGACAAAAACCAGAATATGCCCAGCACGGTTTGGCTTGTCCCTATCAGACCCCAGTGGAAAGCAGAGTTCAGCCTTTATGCAAATAAAATAGATGGGTGATTCTGTTGTCTCTGAACAGACACACACTGCCTATAATGTGGTGATGCCAGCATTGTGCTTATTGCATCCTTCAGACTGTACAGGCTGCAGAATTTGTACAATAATTACTAAGTGGCAGGTTTGCTCGGCCTTCTGCGGTGTCTGCTATGGTGTGAGCGTGCCGGCTGGGGGAACACCGATGCACCGGACCGGGGACACAGGTGGGGGCTGATACAGAGCTCGATGTGGATCCAGGCCTGGCCTTGTAACTATAATCCTGAAAGGAAGGGGAAAGCCATCAGTTTCATGAGAATGCATCAGGTTTCTTTTCCCTGCAGGTCATGGACTTGCCATAGGTATTAAATGGCTACCTGGAAACTGGAAGAGGGTTCCTGCGAACAGGCTTCCTTTCAAGGGTTCACTGCCCCCTTAAGCTCTATTACTGAAATAGGAAACAACTCCCAGGTGATTTGAAAGGACTGTAGCAGTAGCATTTTTGCAGTTGTATATCAATATCAAAGACCAGAAAATTTAGCAGTTCCCAGGGAAAACAGTATTCCAATATTATGTGTTGTAATTTGGGAACTGTATTTTTTTTTTTTAACATTGTGACCTTATAATAGTACAGTGCTGTGTAGGTGGCGTAGCCCTGTAGAAAGGATAAATAGCAGTAATAGTGGTAATGGTGTCTGGAGTCATTATAATGGTATAAGGGATCTGTGTATTCTGTTATAATTAGGTCACTTGTCATGATGCCTAATACCTGATCTAGAACAGGTCCACTAATTGTGAAAAGAACCAGAAAGAGCTAACAGATCATATTTGGAAGATGTAGGTTGGCACCCACGTCTGAAAACAGAAAGGGAGAAGGGCAGATTGAGGAAGACAGTTGGGGGAGCAGGTGTGGTGGAGGAGGGAGGAGCCATTTGTTGGCCAGACAGGATGGAAGCTGGGCGTGCTGGCCTCCTTAAGAACGGGAAGGAGCAGAGTGGGAAATTAGTGGTGGAAGAGTGGAATGATTGGTGAGTCAAGACCATAATCTTCAACTGGAAAATGAGCTGGAGAGGCAGCTGGAAAGCTTATGGAGTTTATGGAAGAGCCTCCGCATCAGGAAAGTTACTGCATTGCTGGTAAGGAACTGCTCCTTTGGCATGATGCAGGATTTTCTGCAATGCGCACAGTGTTAGATGTAGAAGTGTGCTTCATCGCAACATGGTGATATTGACAGATAAGGGCTCTGATTCATCCAAGCTACCTGGTTGTCCCCTTCTATGTTGTAGATTGTCAGCCATACAAGCTCGACAATCTACACTGTTCTAGCTGTGGCCGCACTCTTTCTTACCCTTCCTTTTCCGCTCCCCCGACACAAAATGCTTAAGGATATCTCTCAGATGTCAACTATACAAGCTTGACCGCCTGTAGGATAGTGTTCCCTTGTTAGGAAGCGTAGCCAAGTCCATCAGAGGCCCATTCTAGGAAACGCCACCTCCCCCAAGTTATATCTAAGAATGTATCAAGCGCTATAGCTGTTTCATGTCTGTTGACTGTTACTTTTGCCAGTCATGAGAGCCACCTGTGACCAGCAGCACTCACCCCTTCACCATCAGGGAGGCCACCATCACCTCATCTTCCTCCCTCCTCCATGGGCTGCTTCTAGGCGCGTGCGCACTGTGCCCCTTCTTAAGAGCCTGCGGTGGGAACTGGGGCTGCTGGTGCCTCCTGATGATAATTCACGGCTGGGTAATTAAGGCCCAGCTGTGCACCCTACTATCCCTTCAGCAATGGGTCATGTACACTGGGAAGTGTAGTGTGTGTTGCTGCCCCTGTTCCTGCGGTTCCAGCCTTACCTCTTCTCTCCAGCCCAGCCTTGCCTCATCTCCTCGTCTCTCTTTGACTTTTGGATTTGACCCTTGCCTGGACTCTGACCACTCTTGTTTACCGCCTGTCTCTGACCCTTGCCTGGACACTAACCATTTTTGTTTGCCGCCTGTCTCTGACCCTTGCCTGGGCACTGACTATTCTTGTTTGCCACCTAGTTTTGACCTTGTCTGGCCTTGGATAGATACCTACGCTATAACCACAGAGACTCGCTATAACCAAGGGCTCAACCCAAGGGGAAAGGGGGTTAGTATAGGTGAAGCTCCTAGTCAGTCTCTTCTTTGCGTAGTTCTGCCAGCTGTCAGTGAGAGCCTGTGGGGCCTTCCCTGTAGGCTGAACCAATCCCACCACAGCAGCAAGGGTCCACAGATTGACGTTAATCTCTTCTTGGAAGCTTGATGCCAGCGTGCTGCCATTCTCTGTGGGTGAGCTTTATCTTCTCCCCTTCTGACCCTCTGCCGTTCCAGGTGATTGAGCATAAAGTTTCCATAGTGAATCCAATGCCTACCCTACCTATTTCTTGTACCTCCTGCTCCCCCACCTGCTGTTACCAATGCAGTTATTGCATAACTGTGCTCCAGTTTGCATATTTCTTCTGTTTGGTGTCTTCTTTTCAACTCATTTTGGCACTTGTATAGAGTGGCAAATGCTATAAATACAAAATTAAGTTATAAGGAGAGTGGATGCCTTTGGAACAAGTTGAAACTCTTAAACACTTGTGGTCATTTAAACAGGAAGTACTTCCAAAGGAAGAAATTCCTGGGGATGTTAAATTGCACTAAAACGTTTGCTGTTGTGTTTGTCTCCTAAGTTGTAACCTGGGCTAATGGAAATCTGTTAGGGGCAGAACATGGCATGAAAGCGGTGATAACGTTATCATCGTATTATTCTTCGGCTACCTTTACTACTACCTGTGTTTTTCAATCTGGTAAAACAGAGATCCTCTTGGATGATGTGTATAATATTTAATTGAAATATTTGGATAAGAAACAACCCTATGCAGTAATTGTGTATAAGTATTAGGGGACCTGGTCAGATGTATTCATTAATGGTGTAATTGGGTTGGATGTGGAAGATTTGCTTGAAATGGGAATTTGTATAATGTTATTGTTTTATATATATATTTTTTTATATTTTATGTATTTTATTTTGTTGTATATTGCTTTGAGCATTTTTATCAGTAAGGCGATTAATAAATATATGTAAATAAATAAATTTCAAGGAGGCCAAGACCAGCAGGCTTTGAAGAACTAGTTTTTAAGGGGTTAAAATTAAATGTTCTGATCATGTTTGTAATTTAGGGATTCAGTGTGATTCTTAAATGATTTATATTCTGCAGATTAGATCAGTCTTATCTAACGGCTATTTTAGACTAAAACAACTAAGACATCTTAGACCATTTTTAGAGGAAAATACCTTTAGAACAATCGTACAAGCCTTCATTTTAACACGATTGATCATTGTAATTCTTTACATCTAGGGTTGCCTAAAATTCGTATATGAGTATTGTAAACTTTACAAAATTCAGCTGCGAGATTAATTGTAAAATCATCTAAATAGGACCATATTCCCCTGTTCTTCTGCACTGGTTGCCTGTGACTCAGCACTTAAAATTGAAAATGGTGATACTTGTGTTTTAAAGTGGTACACGAAGATGTGCTGGAATATCTTTCGAAGTTATTTACATAATATGCTCCTTCGCGAGCCTTGCACTATGCATCCCAACAATTACTTGAAATACCTAGTATCACGTGTACGTCTTCAAGAGACTCATAATCGTGCATTGGCCATTATTGGACTCTCCTTCTGGAACAAATTATCAGAGGATCTTAGGTTGATTGCGGATTTAAACATTTTTAGAAGAAAGTGAAGGCAACATTATTTATAGAAGCATTTGGGCTTAATTTTGATTGATAATTTATGTTTCAATATGTTATTTATTTATTTATTTATTGAGTTTTATATATCGTCCGGTTTCGCCATCACAACGGTTTACAAAGTTTCGATGTTTAACAGAGTTTTCAAAAAGGTTCGTTCAAATGGTTGTTAACATAGAATTCTAATTTTTACAAAGTTATTAATGCTTTATGAACTTGGTTCGTAGGATAGATTATACATGTTTCGGTTAACTTGTTATGTTATTTTTACATTGGTTCAAAATACTTTAGCTTAGTGTCAATGGGGGGAGGGGGGAGTGGTGATTTAGAGTCATTGGGTGAGTTGGTGGGCTTTGGTAAACATCCAGGTTTTTAGATCTTTTTTGAACGTTTTTTAATTTTCTTGTGTTCGTAGTTTGGTTGGGAGGGTGTTCCAAAGTTTAGGGCTTCCTAGTGAGATTGCTCTCTTTTGAGTTGAGGTGTGTTGATGAGAGCGAGCAGGAGGAATCCTTAGTAGACCTTTATTTGCTCATCTGAGGTTTCTGTTTGGAGAATGCAGTTTTATGGATGAGCTTAGCCAGTTTGTTTGTTTTTCGTATATTATTTTGTGAAGTATGGATAGTATTTTATATTCAGTCCTAAATTTTATTATGTTATGACAGAGAATGTATGCTTTGTATTGTTTTATGTTAAACTTTGTGCTCCGCTTAGCATGTTCTCATTATAGTGTAATATAAACATTTTAAATACCTACTATTTATCATTTCTGTAGCACAAATAGATGTACGCAACACTGTACAACTGCTTTGTGCAACTCTCACTTTGGTCAAGTCACACACAAAAGGCAAACAGGTTTCAGGAAAGGTATTGATTACTTTAAACATAGTTAAAATCAACAAAGCTAAAGAATGGGAAGAACCAAGGTTTAAGATTTAAAAGCAGCCTCAGAGAAGGTGGGCTTTTAGGAAGGATCTGAATATGACCTGAGAAGGAGCATGACGTACTAACTCAAGAAGGTTGTTCTAGGGACCTCATGGCACAGCAAAATGAAAAGCGTAGAGTCAGTGGCTGTCGATAAAAGATAAGAGCAGCGTGACCAATGAACGGAGGTCATTGAGGAGCTGTAGAGAAGAAGGTCTATGTAGGTGAGGTAGGGAAGATTGAACTGTGTACGTGTCAATCTCCGCTGGTTTATCTGTCTGCCAGGAACACTTAATCCAGCATTTCCTTGCTTAATACCACTTGGAGGAAAATAGGTCTTATTTGTGTTTTGTTGCTGGAGCAGAGATTTTCTTGGTTGCTAATGCATACCACCGTAATAAATTAGACTGAGTGCCGTATCAACAAACTATTAGGAATTAGATCTGAGGAGGCTCATGCTGAATCTTTCACATACTTTGTGTAGATGAAGATTGTGTGGGGTGCTTAGAATTGTGCTTAGTGACATAGGCAATGCAGGCCCGGTATGCTGAGGCGCGTGATTGTATGTATGCATACTTCTGAAAACTATGAAAAGGGAGATTTGGAGGACAGAAGAGATGTAATGCCCCACCGGCCATGGTAGCTATGCCGTGGCCGGTGCTCCCATACCTATGTTGCCGTGGACTCTCTCTCCCTCCTGCTTGGCATCTTCTGGACTTGCCCGCGTGCTTCCCTAGGTGCACATGATGATGTCACTGGTTCCTCTATTTAAGGCTGACTGTGCCGCACACAGATGCCTCAGCAATAGGTCTTCCTGCGTGTACTCGTAAGTTGCTGCTTTGTTCCTGTATCTCCAGCCTTGCCTACCATGTTCCTGTTTTTCCAGCTTGCTTTACCTCCCTAACTTCCCTTTTCAGATTCTCTGTGCTGACCGTTGCCTGGACTTTGTCTCTGCCCCTTGTCTGCTTCAATATCGTCCAGTCATGCCAAGTCCTGCTAGCCCCCAGAAACCCAAAGACTCAACCTTCAGGGAAGGGAGTCAGTACAGGTGAAGACCTCTGACTCCCCAACCTTGCCTGTGGGTGCATCTACTATGGCCTTGTTATGGTTCGCTCCTCCAGAGGGGAGGAGTTAGCATTCTGTTATGATCTGCTATGCTGATGGGAGGAGCAAGCAGATGGTAGTTAGCAATCTGTTACGGTTCTCAGTGAGGAGTAGCAATCTGTAATGAACTGGCTCCTGTGGAAGGAGCAGTTTAGCAATCTGATATGCTCAGCTCCTGAGGAGGGAGTAGTTAACAAACTGTTAAGGTATAGACTGTGGAGTAGCAATCTGTTATGAATCTGTAGCTGAAGACTCCTGATGGGGAAGGAGTAGCCATCTGTTCCCAGCGGAGTGCTTGGAGAGAACACTCGGCTGTAGAGGAATGTAGATAGGTGGATCCTTGGGCCGATGGCAGATGACTGCGCCCCCAGGAAGATATCCTGAGAGGGACCACCGGCTAGGCTTGAGCATGGAGACAGACATAGATAGTTCTGTGTACAATTCTGGTCGCCGCATCTCAAAAAAGATATAATTGCGATGGAGAAGGTACAGAGAAGGGCTACCAAAATGATAAGGGGAATGGAACAACTCCCCTATGAGGAAAGACTAAAGAGGTTAGGACTTTTCAGCTTGGAGAAGAGACGACTGAGGGGGGATATGATAGAGGTGTTTAAAATCATGAGAGGTCTAGAACGGGTAGATGTGAATCGGTTATTTACTCTTTCGGATAGTAGAAAGACTAGGGGGCACTCCATGAAGTTAGCATGGGGCACATTTAAAACTAATCGGAGAAAGTTCTTTTTTACTCAACGCACAATTAAACTCTGGAATTTGTTGCCAGAGGATGTGGTTAGTGCAGTTAGTATAGCTGTGTTTAAAAAAGGATTGGATAAGTTCTTGGAGGAGAAGTCCATTACCTGCTATTAAGTTCACTTAGAGAATAGCCACTGCCATTAGCAATGGTAACATGGAATAGACTTAGTTTTTGGGTACTTGCCAGGTTCTTATGGCCTGGATTGGCCACTGTTGGAAACAGGATGCTGGGCTTGATGGACCCTTGGTCTGACCCAGTATGGCATCTTCTTATGTTCTTATGTTCTTTTATTAGACAGGTTAGTAGAACCACCAGAGGTGGCAGTAGTGAGCTGATATGCCCGGCAGGGCTGAAGTCCCTCAGGTACTGGAACAGCGATCCCAGGATTGCTGAGCTGTAGAGAAACTATAGATAGTGAGTAGACAGGGGTATGCTGTGTTCATAGCCAGAACTGGATGACAACTCACATACTGTCTTAAGGAAGCTCAGTAGCTGGAAAGGGTTAGGCCCTCGAGGAGCGAGTACCTGGTTCCAGGGAAAGCTCTGAAAGAGCGATGGTAACTCACGAATGTCTGTATCTGCGATAGCTTCCAGGCAGTAGAGAATCCAGAGTGTTCAGGAACGAGGGCCCTCGAGGAGCGAGTACCGGTTCCTATCTGCAATCTGAAATAGAGAAAAGAGAGCGAGGCCCCCGAGGAGCGGGTACCCCTGGTAAGTCCGAGGAGGCAGAGTAGCTTGGGAGAAAAGCCGAAGCAATCCCCAGCAATCTCCTTGCTAACTCGATTCATTAGCGAATACTGAGACTTTTTATATTGGAAGCAGATGACGTCATCCCAGGGGAACGCCCCCGAGGTTCGCGCCCTTGCTGGTACATCAGTCAGAGTGCGCGCGCGCGCACCCTACATCATCAGGCAACATGGCGGATCCGCAGCGTCGTGCCGGTCCGGGGACACCGGAGGAAGACGGCAAGAAGACGCCACGGCAGCTAACTGTCCATCAGACCCGGAGGGAGTCGCCACAGAGGTAAAGAGGGCAGAGTGAGGGCGTCGAGCAGAGATGGACGCAACAGGCCTGCTGCGGCCTGGTCTGTGCCTCTACGTTTCAGGCTGTACCAAGGGATCGCATTCCCCAGAGCATGACGCGAGAAGTGCTTTAACAGAAGAATTATTTGGAGGGAAACAAAGTAAAATGGTCATTGTTCCTTCCATGCGTGCATAATGCTGACCACAGGACTCTCACTACAGAGACTGTGCTAGAGAGGGGAAGGAAGGAGGAGTAATAATAAAAAGAATAGTAAAAAAAAAATATATATTTTTTTTAAAACACCATTACATTTCAGGCACTAAAGCTGCAAAAAGACATATTTTGATTTTGACGTAAGTTCATACTAAGATGGTGCCTTGATTTTGTCAGTGTTTCTCTGGGGCTCCCAACTGGAAAAGTTTGAGAACCCTTGTGCAATGAATCGAGACAGATTCTGTTGCCTTCCAGCCTCTATAGCTCTTTGGAATGATATTTGGATAAATGGTGATGTCTAGATGGAAATGCCAGCTCTTATCGTTAGGGTCCTTGACGTCACTTCTTAGGTAAGTTGCAGAGAAATGAATGGAAAGGCAGAGGGTGTCTGTGGTATTTGCAATAGCAAATAAATTGTGCCGGTTAAACTTGGGCTTTAGCCATCATATTCTCTGTTAAACTAGGATTGAGCTGGAAAAAGTGGAGGTCTACACTTCCTATCAAAGGGATGACCAGAAAGCTGCATGCACACAATTATTTTCAGATTCTGCCCTGGTTTATATCTTTGGGGGTCAGTGGCCACACCAGGATCATAGCCAATGGAAACCTTGCTGCTAAATCTCCTGTTGACCTGCTCCTCACAGACTACAGACTATTAACAAGTCATCTGCATGACTTACTTTCCAGTACCGCCATGACCATGACCCTCATCTCAGATCACTACATTGGTTTCCCATCTGTTTCCACCTGCAGTTCAATCTTCTCTTGCTCACCTACACTGTATTGACTCTGCAGCTCCTCATTACCTCTCTTGTGGTTCCCGCTGCGGGCCTCCTCAGAACCTCCACTCATCAGGCAAGCTGGTCTTATCCTCCATCACTATCTTCTGACTCCTCACTTTCCAGCCTGCTGCATCGTTTTCTTGGGAAAGTCTTGCTGAGTTGGAACATCATGCCCTCTCTTTGGACATAATGTTTAATAATATTCGATATACTGCCAAACGTCTGTAGCATCTAGGCGCTTTACAGTAAAACATCATACAACAATATGTTCCAACAATCAGTACTAGGAAGAAAGCATTTCGATTCTTTGCTTCTACTCTTTAATTTAGTTTATTTGTTACTCATGTCTACAAAAGATCCAAGGTATAATAAAAACATTCATAAAAACAAAAGAACAAATATGACAAACAAAAAAACAAAACAATGACAATCCATACAACACGTGAGCTGGCTAATATTTCACTGAAAAATAACCTGGTGAAAAGCAACAAATGATGCAGTGCTCAATCATACTACACTATTTGGAATGAAGTTACTTTAGAAAGAAAATAAATACTTATCCTACCTAAAACCCACCTTTTTGAGTTTATTTTTTAATCTTAAATCCTGGTTCTCCCTGATCATAAGCTTGTTTTTTTTTTCTTTAAATATATTTATAAGTATTTTCCAGTGAGTTCAAACATAACTGTTAATTTCTGTACCATTTCATCATGCTTTCTTCTGTATTAAATGGTACAAGTCTGCCATATGGAATGAGTACAGTTTAGAGTATTGTATTAGAATGTAATTCTGTATAATCTGTAACAGCCATGCAGTATTGAATTTATAGTGTGAAAATCCATTTCATCACATTATACAGCATGGAGGTGTTGCACAATACGGAATGAGTCATGTAATAAATTTTATTGTGCTATAGCTCCATGGCACACATTAGTGGTTTGGTTTTAAAACAAATGTGTTTACAGTATATTCCCGTGATATATTGATTATATGATAGGGATTACTTACAGGCCATGCGATGCAAAATGGAGTTATTGTAACTTTGCACAAAGCAACTCATTCCTGTTTCCAGTCCATATCCTGTAGCACGGCTGTGGTTTGTAGGGGGTGTGTGTGTTTATTAGGGTCTGACAGCACACACACAGAAGCAAAATCTGTGCAAACAGCATGAGCTATAAAGAACAGATTACTTGCATCCCAGCTGTTTTCCAGTATTTTACGTCAGTTGGCCCGAAGATTGTTTTCCTTGAGGTTTCAGGGAAGCCTCACGTAGCTAAGTATTTCCAAATCCTGAACGCAAGATCTGGTCTGTATAGTTAAGGTTGCCAAATGGCTCTGGCGCACAGCAGGCAACACCCTCTTTTCTCCTTCCTTCCTTTCTTTCTTCTCCGCCCCTGGGGTTTTCCCCCCCGCACTTACATGCGTATTTCTGATAACATCAGGACAAATAGGACCTGCAAACCATGGGGGCCAGAACCAGGACAGGAATCTTCTTGCCCTGTGCACCGCACCTCAGTGAAAAGCAGCTTGCAAGGCGCTGGCGAGACTGAGGCCCCAGTGCCCTGAGCCGTTCTGAGAGATCTCTCAGTCCAGTCCATGGCTCTGAAGGGGCCCTTTCTAAACAGGAGTGTTTCTGCTTCTTGCACCCCCCTCCCCACCGCGCCAGCAGAGTTAAACTTGTTCGTGTTTGCCACTGTCGCCACAGATGGCGGTGGTTGTTCTGCTGTGCGTTTTTCATTTGCAAAAGGAGTGTAGGCAGGCCAGCTTCTTAAAGGGCTCGGTGGCTGAGGCAGATGGATAAAAGCTGTGCTGGGAGAGGAGGCCCCTGCAGCCTGTCTCGCTGACCCTTTTCGTGTTGATAGATCACCTCCGTAAATTTCTCTGTGCTCAGTGCTAAAGGGCTCGGTGCTAGCTGTGCATGCCAGGGACTCCTGTCGCTTGTAGACTGTAACCCAGTTGGTGTGAAACATGCCTTGCCAGAGACTCTTAAAGACAAAACAGACACTTCATTCAGCACCACGGTTAGTGCTTACAATTCAGCGCTGCCAGCTAGGGGCCGAGGGTTGCCAACTGGCTCTCTTTTTTTTTTTTTTTTTTTTTTTAAGGCAGGTTGTGATCCAATCTTGCTTTTACAATCCCGCACACATGGATTTGTAATCCTGCTTTGCATAGGGAAACCATAACTGCAAGTCCATGCATGCAGTGTGGGACAAAGCCGGGACTGGATTAACCTGTCCTACAGGAAAAAAAAAATGGAGCCAGTTGGCCATCCTGAGAGGCTCTCACTGGTGCTGACTGCTTCGCCAAAATAATGCTCACAGCCTCTCAGCCAAGACAAAGTCAAGCATTGCTCTTACAGTGGCACCTAGTGGCCAGGCAGAGCACTGCAAACAGCTGTTCAACCAGTAGGTCACTAAAATATTTAGGGCTTGATTTCTCTTGTGGTTTTCCCCATTCTGTGCTTATGGGAAACGACTTTTGGAAATCAGGTTCTTAGTCTGCATGTGAAGGGAAATAGGAGAGGTACAGGAGGTGGTAGAGGTTAAGAGAAGGATTAGGGAGAAACATGAAAAAGAAGATAAAACCAGGGGTGTTCTACAATTGGTCTAAACTGAGCATTTCAAAGTAGGTAGAAGCTGCTGTTTCTCTCACATAAATCAAGCTGCCTGAAACAAACACGTGTCCAGATGGGTTCCCCGGTTTTGTTTGAATAGGTGGAGCCCTGTCATGTTCATGCCTTGCTTCTTTCTCTCCCTGTGCAGTGTCGAAAGCTGGCATGGCGGGTACACAAAGCGGCGGGTGGAGGTTGGGCAGAGCGAAGAGTTTGTGGCCGCCGTGGGGGCAGCCGTGCGATGGCGGCGTGACTTGGCGCTGAAGCGGTGTGAGTGGCATCCCTCCACCGCAGCGCGCCCTGACCCTGGCGCACGCTGGCGACCGTAACAGGGCCTGTTCGATGAGGTCCCCCGAGAAAGCTTCTGATGATATGCACTCGGCGAGCCACAACTGAGGACCTGAGGGGGGAGAGGGAGTGGGGACAGCAAAGGGCAGGATGTCCCAGAGCAGCAATCGGTCTACGTAGAATAGGAAATGTCACTTGAGGGGAGATAGAAACTACTGAGGGCGTCTCCGTTCCCCCGTTCTGGAGGGGATTTAAAGGACTGTTTTATCCATGCTGAGCGATGCAGACCAGGAGAAGGTCAGCCCCAAAGGGAGTGCTCATCTTAGGCAGTGATATTTTACACATTATGATTTTTACTGGGACTGGAGAGGGAGAGGGAGGGGAGGAGGAGGATATGGGAGAAGTAGAGTCTGAAAAACATCAATACACTTTTTTTTTTTTTTTTTGCAGGCATTTCAAGAAAGGAGGGGGCCATAAGTTGAGTGGGCAGCTGGATCAGGAATGCAGAAAAGAAAAAAACTGATTTGTGTAATCATATTTAGTCCTATAAATCTCATGTCGCTTATTTTTAAAAGGGTTTCTTGTATATTGAAGGTCGTCTCTTCTGTACTTATAACCTTTGATGCATCAGGCTATTCTGCCTGCAGTGGAGATGCTTATTGTTAAAATTACTAACACAACCAACATTTAAGAGGGAAGTTTGAAACAGGAACATGCAGTGGGGCTGGGAAATGTTTAGATTAGGGAAAATTATCCTTCTGGGGCCACCTCTTTGAGCAATTTTTTGATAAGGCGGAGAAGGAATGAACAGAGTCTTTTGAATCAAATGCGCCTCTTTGTTGACTTAAGCCTTGAGATTAGTTTCTGCCTCTCATTCTCTGCTCTTTCATGAGGCCAGTGTCGGGCCCCAGCAGAGAAAGAGAGTCTGTTTTGCTAAAGAAGGACAGCTGAGAGGTAATCAGGAGGGGGCAGTGGGAGAAAGGGTGGGGTACCTCTCCCCTACTCGTGCCACAGACAGTTTGCAATTATTCATCCCACAAAGAGCCAGGCATCTGGGGGCTGGGCAATTTGCATCTGAAACATTTGCAGAGCTCCATGCATTCCTTGGAATGAATGGGGAGCAGGACCTTCTCGGAATGGAACGTGCCGTCTTCTATGATGTCATCCAAGGGACCCGTCCCGTCCAGCTTCCTTCCTTTGTCTCCGGGTTTCAGAGGCAATGCCTCCAAGCAACACGTTGGTAGCATGTGAGTCCAAGGGAGACGGAAGATGATTGCAACTTTATGCAGGAGGAGGAAGACTGACTGGGGAATACACTGACGATTCTGATAGGGCAGTGCAGAGTTCTAACAATCTCTCTTGGTCTTTGAGAAAACTAGAGTCTTTATAGGCTGTGATACCTTTGAAAGGATCAACAGAAAAGATGATGTATGATGCATGAGTTTTAAGATCTCAAAAGCATGGCACATCTGAAGAAGAGGCCTGTGAGGTATGGAAAGCTCATGGTTCTATAGCCTTTTTTTGTGTTGGTCTTTTGGAAAGCTTCTCAACCTACAAAGACTCAAGGTATTTAAACTGGATCTATACTTTTTTATTTTTGCAAATTGCGGTACCTTTATTGACCACTTATAAAAAAAAAAAAAAAAAAATCAAAGGTGTTGCCGTGTATAAGATTTCAAGAACACAGAGGTCCTTTTTTCATAGACCCTTCTTGATCTTGAAAGCTCAGGTGCAGCATCATCTATGGATAATTCTTACTTGGTCCAATAAAAGATATGAAGCATTCAGTTTTCTCCAGGTCTACTGAGGCTTCTAGAAGGGTGCTGTACAAGATATTTTTACCGAATGACTTCACTGACATAGAGCCTCATATGTTCACTGCCCTTCCTTTCCACATGTGGAGGAAGAGTAACAAAGGCATTTTCCATATTTTATTAAATTTGTACACCAGGAATTGTGCAGGAAAGACAATTTAATGTTTTGGATGAGAATGAATATATAGCAAATGGTGCGTCTCGAGCAGGATATTAAATCTATTTAAATGTACACCACAAATCCTTCACACCCAAGTATTTTTTTCCATGAATGAAACAGTGTCCCCCGACACCGGTCCGGGTTTCATAATCCTGCATCGGGGGATGCACTCTGCTCCAAACCATTTCTTGTGGAATTTTTAATGTTGAAATGTTACTAAAAAAGAAATTAACAGTTCTAAATTCTGGGCAATCGCATTAAAAGTACCTATTGCTTTTTTATAACAACGTTGCACAGGAAACATTTAATATGACAGCTATTTGATGTCATCGGCATGAACAACAGCAGAGATTTTCGGCATTACCTTCTCTTGTCATAGAATCATTCTGGTGCCAAAGTGAAAACCGGAAGTTGACTCAAATATCCGGTAACCTCTTAAATGGGTTTCAGTATTTAAAATACTGAAACCCATTCTATTTCAAGATTCAATCCTCTGGGGGTTATTGAGTCCAAAAAATAAATCCAAAATTGTTCTCTCAAATTAAGGCGTTTAGTATGATTACCACATCTAAAGAACTCTTCAGTTCTGGAATTGATTGGTTAAATTCTATACAATGGGCTACTACTGGAGCATTTACCTTTCTGGTATTAATACAACTCTTATGCTCTGTGAGACACACTTTGATATTACGTTTTGTACGTCTAACATAAATTTTCTGACATGGGACATTGCAGAAAATAGACCACATATGAGATTAAGCAGTTGGTATTGCTGTACAACTTAATGAGGTTTCCTGAGGTTGGTTTGGACCACTGACTACCCACCACTGTCTGCGCACAAAAATTGCAACTACTGCACTGCTGATGTTCTTTCGTGGATTGCAAACTGCTAAAAGACAGGAAACAGAGAGTAGGATTAAATGGACAGTTTTCTCAGTGGAAGGGAGTGGACAGTTGAGTGCCTCAGGGATCTGTATTGGGACCCTTACTTTTCAATATATTTATAAATGATCTGGAAAGAAATACGATGAGTGAGATAATCAAATTTGCAGATGACACAAAATTGTTCAGAGTAGTTAAATCACAAGCAGATTGTGATAAATTGCAGGAAGACCTTGTGAGACTGGAAAAATGGGCATCCAAATGGCAGATGAAATTTAATGTGGATAAGTGCAAGGTGATGCATATAGGGAAAAATAACCCATGCTATAATTACACAATGTTGGGTTCCATATTAGGTGCTACAACCCAAGAAAGAGATCTAGGCATCATAGTGGACAACACATTGAAATCGTCGGTTCAGTGTGCTGCGGCAGTCAAAAAAACAAACAGAATGTTTATTTATTTATTTATTTATTTATTTAACAGTTTTATATACCGCAGTTCAGGTAACAAAGTTACTAATCACTTCGGTTCACATTTCAACAATTACAATGACAATATAAAGAATAATGTCTTACGTAGAACAGGGTGAGTGAAACTTGGATAATAACTTACAAAGAACAGGGAGAATACAATTTATATACAAAGAGCTTGGAGGAACAGTGTGTGAAGTCGCTGGTACTGTCTTGGCGAAACCTAAAGCCACTGTTAGAAAGGGAATAGTGAATAAAACAGAAAATGTCATAATGCCTCTGTATCGCTCCATGGTGAGACCGCACCTTGAATACTGTGTACAATTCTGGTCGCCGCATCTCCAAAAAGATATAATTGTGATGGAGAAGGTACAGAGAAGGGCTACCAAAATGATAAGGGGAATGGAACAGCTCCCCTATGAGGAAAGACTAAAGAGGTTAGGACTTATTCAGCTTGGAGAAGAGACGACTGAGGGGGGATATGATAGAGATGTTTAAAATCATGAGAGGTCTGGAACGGGTAGATGTGAATCGGTTATTTACTCTTTCGGATAGTAGAAAGACTAGGGGGCACTCCATGAAGTTAGCATGGGGCACATTTAAAACTAATCGGAGAAAGTTCTTTTTTACTCAGCGCACAATTAAACTCTGGAATTTGTTGCCAGAGGATGTGGTTAGTGCAGTTAGTATAGCTGTGTTTAAAAAAGGATTGGATAAGTTCTTGGAGGAGAAGTCCATTACCTGCTATTAAGTTCACTTAGAGAATAGCCACTGCCATTAGCAATGGTAACATGAAATAGACTTAGTTTTTGGGTTCTTGCCAGGTTCTTATGGCCTGGATTGGCCACTGTTGGAAACAGGATGCTGGGCTTGATGGACCCTTGGTCTGACCCAGTATGGCATGTTCTTATGTTCTTAACAATTGGAGATGTCTGTGTGGGAGGTTCTGTGGGAAGAAAAGAGTGAACTACTATATCCTTTATGTTTCTTTCCCTCTTGTATGCAATCACTGGAATTGTCTTAAATACGGAATGTAAAGTTAACACTGATCAATGTTTAAAAATTAACGACACAATGTTTTTTGCCAGCAAAGTGTACTACAGTACGCATACCAGCGGTATATCAATAGGTTCTTTATTATCCAGTAGCAGCCAAGCTTGCTCTGCATGTATCGCTGTTTTGTATGCTTTCCGTATTAATTTGAAGGGATACCCTCGTTCAAGAAGTCTTGCACTTAAATCACGTGCTTGGATGAAAAAAATCTTCCTTCTTAGAACATAGTCGTGAAATGCGCAAAAATTGGCCAATAGGGAGATTGTTCCTCAAATTGGCTGGATGGAAACTAAACTAATGCAGCAGATTATTTCTTTCTGCTGGTTTTCGGTATACTGATGTCTCCAGTCTATCACCTTCTTTATGGATCAAAATGTCCAAGAATGATATTTCTCTTTTATGGCAATTCCATATTAAATTGGAGATTATTGCCTTGTGAACTGAGCCATGAAATGAATTCTAACAAATGATTGTAAGAGGATGTCCATAAGCAAAAGATATTGATATATCTGTGACATATGGCGATATGCTTATAAAATTCTGATGTATATAGAAACTGCTGTGCCATCGTTGTGCCCATTGATGTCCCGTGCTGTTGTAAATAAAACCCATCTAGGGCAAAGAAATAGTTATGGCATAGAGCTAACTGGGCCATGCGAATAATAAAACTAGATGGTATTTGGTGTGGAAGTGGCTGGGTTTCTGCTGTAGTCTTAACTGTATTCAGAGCAGCGATTTGAGGAATATTGGTATATAATGATTTAATATCCAAAGAAACTAAGAAGTTTACTTCC
The DNA here is from genome assembly GCF_901001135.1 of Rhinatrema bivittatum. Classification (NCBI taxonomy): domain Eukaryota; kingdom Metazoa; phylum Chordata; class Amphibia; order Gymnophiona; family Rhinatrematidae; genus Rhinatrema; species Rhinatrema bivittatum. The sequence goes on along the minus strand of NC_042623.1, from coordinate 20,642,969 downwards.
GACTGTAATTCAGTAGTTTCCAGTATAGTCAGCATATGTTTGCTGATCACTGGCCTATGATTAAGAATAAGCCAAAGGAAGGTATTTTGCTTGCCGAGAGTGTCTATTCCACAATAGATGGAGACAACTCTTGGGCGTGAAGGCTTTGTGGTGTACATTGGATGAGAATGAGCCATTTTCTCAGTATGTCCTGCATTAAAATAAAATTTTAAAAACCCTCAAAGTCACGTGGATCTCAGTGGGGCTTTAAGGCATGACCCTCTCTCTCACCGCAATGTTCCAAACTAGAAAACACCCATGAATTTAGGCTAGCGGTAGATTCTAGAACTATGGCTTGCGATAAATTGTCTTAAGATCCATAATGGTTGTTATGGTCTTATCCAGTCATTACGTACCGTACAGCTCTTGTTTAATGCTCCCTTTAATGAGTTGGAAATGCAGGCCATTTGAATGTGTTAGGAGCTTCGGTAGGATTGGGTTCATTGCAAACTTGTATGTCAGCAGAACTGAACGTGGCTCTGCCAGTACAGGAAAGCGATGGGATCACTCATGCCAGTGAGCTTCAATGGAACATTTGAAAGAACAGTATGGAGAGAGAGCTTCACAGACATAAGGAGCATTTTTGCAGGGGGCTGGCCTCGTCTGGCTTCCTGCGAGAAACATTGAATCCCATGGTGGTGATGCGTTTCTTACAGGAGCTGGTGGTCTAGATTAGGTTGCAGTTAGTGGAGAGAATCCTGCAGATTTCCCAGTCGGCAGGGTTGTACGCTCCAGTTTTAATGTCATTTATTTTTCGTATGCTTTAGAAACGAGATGGGTTTCTGGTTCTGAAGAGAGCTGGTCCTTTCCTTGGAAGCAAAGGTTATTGTGAGGCTAAGACTCAAGTGAGCATAAATAACGGGTGGGGGGGGGGACCTGTTAAAACTTTTCCAGTGTTCTCCCTTTCCAATGGATCTCTCCGGCTATCGCAGCGGAAGAACCTGCAGTTCGGCTGATGATACAGTGGGTTTGGTACTCGGCACCGTGTTCCATAAAGCGAAGCCAGCAGGTATGACACCGGCAATGCGTGGGGACGGTTTGCTGCTTTTTGCTGAACCGGCCCCGGTGCTGCTGTGGTTTTAATTACAATTTGTAATATTCCAACTAGAATTTTGCAACTCAGTCGGGGGGGGGGGGGGGGGGGGGGGAGGAGGGGGAGGGGAGCCGCCGGAAAACAGTCGTAGGCTTTGCCCTTTAAGAGACTCCTGTTCATTCATGACTTGGCTGTTGCAGGCAGGACGGTTAATGAGGAGAAGGCCTTCCTTCATTGTGAAGCCTGAGGGGAGGGGGTAGCCTGGGAGCCTCCTGGGGGCAGAGCTAGCAAGACAGGGAATGGCACTCGCTTAGTGCAGGAGAGCAGCAGCCGGTAGACTTGCCCAAGGCAGAAATTTGGTATTAAAATAGATTAACATGCTGTGCAATTATCATTTTAACTGCGCTTTGCTAAATTACAGTGTAGGTTGCTGTGTGAAGGAGAGAGAGAGGCAGGTTTGCCCAGTGGTTTTAACCTTTTATGGGCCTGGCTGAGCCCTCTGTTCTTGCTGCTGTAACAGTAACCAGGAGGAAGTTGTTTGCCAGTGCACACAGCCCCCTCCCCCACCTCCAATATACCTAGCGCTATTCGAGAAAGCATGGGGCAAGCACAAAAGGGTCCTCGGTTGAGAGAAAGGGAAGAGAAAGCCACAGATCAGCTGAAGTCAGTGGTATTGCAACAGGATGAGAATAGGCAGACGAGACGTGCTTTATGGTCCTATATTGCCATATTCTACGAGTATGTTTGTTTATTCATATTTGATAACCACCTATATAAAGGACCTAGGCAGTGTTCAAGAAAATATATAGGTAATTTCATAAAATAGACCTGAACATAAGAAATTGCCATGCTGGTTCAGACCAAGGGTCCATCGAGCCCAGCATCCTGTTTCCAACAGAGGCCAAACCAGACCACAAGAACCTGGCAATTACCCAAATACTAAGAAGATCCCATGCTACTGATGCCAGTAATAGCAGAGGCTATTCCCTAAGTAAACTTGATTAATAGCCGTTAATGGACTTCTCCTCCAAGAGAACCCAGCTACACTAAGTTCTTTTTTACTCAACACACAATTAAACTCTGGAATTTGTTGCTAGAGGATATGGTTAGTGCAGTTAGTGTAGCTGGGTTCAAAAAAGGTTTGGATAGGTTCTTGGAGGAGAAGTCCATTACCTGCTATTAATCAAGTTGACTTAGAAAATAGCCACCGCTATTACTAGCAATGGTAACATGGAATAGACTTAGTTTTTGGGTAATTGCCAGGTTCTTATGGCCTGGATTGGCCACTGTTGGAAACAGGATGCTGGGCTTGATGGACCCTAGGTCTGACCCAGTATGGCATTTTCTTATGTTCTTATGACCTGCTTCTGAGCAGGTCTAAAGTTATCTGGCCTTGTGTGGCCAGCTAACTAGCTACTTAACTGGATATCTTTTAAAGTAGTGACGTCACTCTGTAAAATAACATATTAGAAGGCAGTGAATCCCACCCCCTCACCCAGAGCGTGATGCTAAAGCCTTCCCAGGCCATAGTCTGTCCCCAAACTTATTTAAAACTGAAGTGCCCAGTATACATTCCCAGTCCCCTGTCCTGATCTGGCAGCACTGGAAATGTAAACTTCAACTTAACCTTCAGTATTACACATAGTGCATATTTTATGCAGAGAAAACATGGCTTATGAGCAGAAATCATGCTTTTCTTGCATGGAATACGATTTATAGGTAAAGCATGCTTTCTGTGCACAAAGACGGGAAAACATGGTTTCTGCACATAAACCACGTTTTGCTGTGTGCTGAGCCTTTTCTTTGCGCACATTTTCTGGTTTGTGTGCATTTTTTAACTCCCGATGCATTAGCATATCATTAGCTTACTGCATCGGGAGCTAAAACAAAAATGAGCTTTTGTGTTAAGAAACTGTGCTGAAGGTTAGCGCACAGTTTTAACGCTCAGCTTTTTTGCATCGGCCCCTACATAAGCTTCTCAGTTTTTCCTCAGTAGGCAGCATTGATATGTAACAGATACCTAGTTGTGAGGTTTTTTAAGCTGTCTCCTCCAGAGAGTGGGGAGGCAGACCCTTATGGCTTGCTAGCAGTGAGGAGATAATGAGAGGTTTTTCCTGTATTGATTTTTCAGGCCCAGCCTGCCTGAGGATCCTGATCAGGGGTGGGAAGGATTTTCCTTTCGCAGTCCACTCACTGGCTGGGAGGGATTTTCCCTCTGGGTTGTGTTTTTGGGGTTTTACACTTTCATTGGTAGGAGCCTTGTAAGAGCCTTGTGCACCACCTGGGCTCAGGTGTCTGGGACTGCTTAGGTTAGAGAAGACATGACCTCCATACCCTCGACAAGGTAGGAGGTGGTAGTGACTTCCTGCAAGGAGGAACTCCATTGTTAATTTCTTTTGAAGGCTTTGGCTGCCCCTTCCTTCCTGCATTGGAGCAGGGTGAGTTGCCTGTTCCCAATGGATCCCCTCCCACCTGGGATCCAGGGAGAGTCTGAGAGCACCAGACAAGTAACAGAAGATCATCTAATCATGAGAAAAAGCAAAGTAAAGATCATTGAGGGTGCCCAATTAGTGTCTTCACCCCCTGGGGAGACAAAGGATTTGATTCTCTGTGCAAAGGACAGTGTTGACCATTTTTACCGGGAGTTGGAAGAGGTTTTCCTGTCCAGCTAAAGGAGACCCTGTCCATCTGGGAGCTCCACTTAACCATGCCCTGGAGGGTGGACGGTTTCCCGGGCTTGATGTAGAGATTTGTGCACAGATAGAAGAAAGGATTGTAAGAAACAGAGAGAGACATAGTGGAGAAGAGGATTCTGTTTCACTGACATTCTACAATTTGATTGCCCAACAGTAAAGTTATTCTGTTTGGACTCACTAACTCTGTGTGTTTATTGGGCTTAATGCTGCAAATACATATGGAGGAAGAGAGTCACTGCTCCTCAGGGGTAGGGAGAGAGAGCATCCAAGTTACCCCTAGCAATCTGGGCACTGGAAGAAATATTCTTCCCCCTGTGTTGCAGTGCCCCTATTTTCCCCCTTTAAACCTGTGCGGGACCAGGCTAGATGCCTGGTCTACTTTAATTCCCCTAAACAGAGAGAGTTTGGTGGGCAGGGCCCAGCAAGGGAGGAATAAGAGTTGGGAGCCAGGTGGGGTTAGTCAGACTAGGCCCGGGTCTCCAGGAGGAAGGCAGCTCCTGTTGAGTAAGGCTGTCCAAACACTGAGCTGTGAGTACTGAGGGAAGTGAGAAGGCTAGAGAAGAAAGGGCATGAAGACCCAACGAGAGAGGAGATGAAGTGCCAAGAGGGTGGCGCTGCACTCGAGACCCCAGTGAGTGAGGCTGCAGAGGAGAATCCAGAGAAAGGAACTGCGGAGAGCACAGAGGGTGGCACTGGTAAAGACCTCAGCGAGTGAAGCTGCTGCGGAGCCAGTGACTGCTGCAGGCAAGTGGCCCAGAGAGTGCTGAGAGGATACCAGAGAAACCAACCCTGGAGGCTCCACAGCCAATCCAAAAAGTTCCACTGGGGTGGAACCCGAACCTGGAGCCCGCAAAGGACTTGGGTAACGCGGGTAGAAATCTCTGCAGGTACATTTTTCCTTGGGCAGAGTTCAAAGTGAAAGAAAGTCTTGTTCTGCCTTTCTATTTGAGAACAGGTTTTACCTGGGTTAAATGCACTTATGGGGGTAAATACCTTTTGAAAATTGCTCTGCTAGTATCAGACATTTAGACGCTTAATGCTTTTGAAAATGAGCTCCATGTTTTGCAGCTGTGACAGTGCCTGCATGCTGTGCTCCCTTTGCTTGTTTTCCGTGATCAGAGCTGCCTGCTGCCACAACGCTAAATACAAAAGGGCCCTGGTCCTGATAAACCGAAAAAATGCTCCAGCGCATCACTGGCCAAATATCTGGTGATGTTGAACTTGTGCAGTTTGTTGTCGTGCTGCTGAAAAGGTGTTTGGGGTGATATGACGGCCGTACAAATGCATCCCACCAAGACATTGTCTTTCAGTAGCGGGCGATTTTCAACAGATGCTCCTTGCTTCACTTAGACGCCTGCGTTTTAGCTGCCTGAATTGAGGCGGATTTTTCAGCCAAATTTAGGCACCCAATTACGCGTCTGAAAATGTGCCTTTCTAGCGGGCTAAATTTAGGTCTGCAATTTAAGTTTCCTTGATTTTATTTGCCCAATTTGCTTGCCTAGATTTTGGACCCTGCTGCACTTAACTTTTTAAAATCTTTCCTTCCCTAACTGCACCCCCATAATCATCCACCTTTTAGGGAACTACATTTAAGTGTCTAGTGAAAATAGCCTAAATGTAGGTGCTCTGCCCTAGTCAGTCTTGTAAGGGCACATAACACCCAAATTTAGGGATCTAAAACCTTTGAAAACTGACCGCCCTGCATTAGGTTTTGCATGCATGCCTGCAAGTTTTGTAGAAGTAAAGTCAGTTTGTTAATATCTGCAAGTCTCTGGGACATGCGAATATTAATAGACTGTTTGAAACTCGGGAGATGCCGCAGTAAGGGACTTAGCAGCGCAGCCTCTTTTTTTGGACACCACTGGAAGAGGAGCCTTGCCTGAAGCTTCTCCCTGCTTCCCAGCGGCTAATTCAGATTGCTTTACAGTTACAAATTAGAGAGGCAGCGCAGACTTGGAGGACAGGCATTTCATTTCATTTCATTCTTTCCTTAATTTTGTGGCAGTGCGGGGGCCCTTTCACAGATGGTAAAATTATTTTTAAATGAGTGCAGATATATCGTTAACACCTAGATTGACTATGGGGAAATGTGAGATTCTTCAACGTCACGTTTGAGTTTCGAGAGTCAGGCGCTTGGGAGTACAAAATTGGGAGTCATGAGTCCCACTTCAGGAGAATTTCTTCTGGAAATTTGGGGGGCATATTCATGGTGCAGTGGTATTAGCAATTGTTTTATAGGGACGTCCATGTAAAATATTTTGTTCCATGTGATTGTCGTTTCATTTTCCCATGTGATCTGTTTTTATAGCATGCGTACTTTACTTAATTTGGCATATAGCGCACTTTGAAAGGCCTTAGCGTGGGCTGCAATGACATATTTTGTTAGTTTTCTTTTATTTTGAATGGGAAGTGACTCGCAAAGACATAACAAATATTGTTGATGTTTTCATGTCATTTTAAATTAGCAGCACATCCCTTTTGTTTTAAGGACTGAACAGTGTTTAAAAGCCTGGTCAGATATCTTGTGACCTTGCATTGCAATTACACTTCTCAGTTTTTCTCCTCTATTTGGCAACTATATTATAAATATGGTGTAAGTTCTAAGTTCTACATTGATTCAGATTAAAAGACAGTTCTTTAATCTGTCAGACCACAGTTATAATGGGACAGTTGTGACGGGATCAGGATTGAGAAATGAAGAAGGAGACTTGGAGGGAGCTCGTGTTGGTTCAGGCCATGGGAATGTGTGTCCTCATCTACGTAGGTGGTAGAAAACCAGAGAAAGAGGCAGGAGGGGCAGTTGTGTTTCAGCTGCCACCATTTACTATTGGCGGGGGGGGGGGGGGGGGGGGGGTTGCCATTGACATTTATGGTGGTTAATGATGTGGATAAGAGGGTGACTGCCTTAGCATGAAGATCCCATCCATAACATTAGGGTGAGTTGGGAGGCACAAATATTCCAATTAGAAATGTAAAAAGAAAAAAAAAAGATACACATACAGAGCTTAGAATATGTCAAAGCAGTTAAGAAATCCAGAAAAATCAAGATTTGCCACATTATCACATAAAGTTTAAGGTCAATTACATTTACGTCTCGACATTTATGATCTTCCTTAGGATCCTGAGGGAAATTGTAAATGTCAAAACATTGATGCAACTGACCTTAAGCTTTATGTGCTAGTCTACCTACTTGTTATCCTTTATACTCCTAATAAGAAACCAAGAAAATTGTGATGGAAAGGCCAGTCGTAACAAAATTCTGTTTCTCGTTCCTTTTTGTTTGCAGACTGAGCACCGATGATGTGCTCCTAAGGCCATTTTACGAGGTACTTTGGAGTTACCTGGTAGAGGTTTGTGTGGGGGGAATTCTCTGGAGGTCGTTGGTTACTGTAGATGAACCGAAGCTGAGAGAGTGGATATTAGAAAGAAAATGTCTCTCTTGGACTGGCCCAGTGGCTTAGCAGCAGGTCTGTACACTGTCATGCAGGAGTGTCTTGGGTTTGATTCGCAGCTGAGGTCTTCTGCTCCCTGGGTTGGATGGGGGTTGGGGGATGCTATGGAGGCAATGCTCGCAGCATCTGGGGAGTGGGAGGGGGGGGGGAGGTGAGGGAGTGTCAGTGGAAGGAGGAAGTCATGGTCATTGCTCAAGGGTGATACCCAGTGGCCAGATTTAGGGAAGGAGCCCTGGTGCATGTCTCCAGGTTGAGGACTCTCATTGCTATTAAAGTATGTTGAGATGTGATATAAAATAGGGTAAAAATCCCCAGGTTGTTGAGAATGAAGGCTTATGGTGGCCGATCCCAGGCCTGATACCAACTGAGCCAGAAGTCCAAAGGAGCATACTGTACATTGAGAGCTCCTGTACAGAGAGAGACGTGAATGTGAAGAAAGGAATCTGGAAGGTACTAATCACAGACATGAATAAGGCTAAACCAGAGTTGGTCTAAGCTTTCATAACTTTTAAAATAGTAACTGGTAGAAAAGCACTTCATATTCACTGGCAGTCGCTCTCTGTTCATGGTAAAACCACTTTAACTATTAGTTTATTTAATTGAATTTATATAATTTATATGCTGCCTTTCCAAAAATAGCTCAGGCAGCAAACAGCAGAAAATTATAATGAAGCAATAAGCAAAGTCTTTAAAAAAAATAAATCATATAAATTACACATATTAAAAATATCCAATGTCCCAAGGCACTCATCCTCACATAAGACCCTCATCATCTCATATATCTATATAAAATCAATCATCACATAAATATGTGTTGCAATAATTATAAAGCACAATCTAAAAAGGCTAAAATAAGTGTAAGATAATCCCTAAACTATTAAAAAAAAAAACCCAATGTTATAACAACATTAAAATCTCCAAAATAATAAATAATTTAAAAAACAATTAGGTAGCTAAAAATAATAATAGCACAAGTTCCCTCAGAAATAATAACCTAATTTCCCTGTACGTCCCCTAATCAGTCCAGACTCCTGGGTTTTGCCTCCCCTCCAGCAGACGGAGGCAGAGAAGTTTTGACCGACTCTGCCCTATACCTTGAGGTGCCACCCACAGTCCGTCAGTATTTCTCTGTCTCCAGCAGATGGTGGAGGTGCAAAATCCTACAGTTTGGTAGTTTAAAAAAAAAAGTAGAATAGAGGTTTTTTTTCTCTCGGTGTAGATAGCTGTTAGGAATTAGACAGCTATTTCTTTAAAAAAAAAAAAAAGGCAGAAGCGGAAAAGCTCCACCGCTTTGCTGTGCTTGCCTCCCGGGGGGTTGTTAGGTCCTGAGGGGACCATCCCCCCTGGTATTTGATGCTCTGGAGTTTTTGTGGTCGAGGACCCTCCCTCAACTCCTGGTCCCAGCGCAGGGGTGATTCCAGGGAGCCCGGCTCACTCACCCCGGGAGGCGCAGAACCTGTGTAAAAAAAAAAAACCTAAACTCTTCAAGGATCTCCGATTCAGATTAAAGACAGTGCTGGTAAGCGGGGAACCCATTTTTTTTCTTCAGAACGACATGTGTTTTCAGCACCCTTACCTTGGTTTATTTTTCCTTCTTTACCCACCGCTTTGGGACCTCCGATGCCACGTGGAGCGGCCTGTCGGGCTTGTGGAGACGCGCGTTTGCACGTTTCCAGAGACAGCCTGTGTTCGGCATGCCTCCCCGGGGGGGAGGACTCGTCTTCAGCAGCGGGAGGTAACACGGTCCCACCAGGCTGCGAGTCGGCGAAATGCGGTGACCCACGGCGTCCCCCTCTAGACCCGTTCCCACTAAGCACGGGAATGGTGTTATTGATCTGATGCCTGATGGGAGGAGCAATCAGATAGGAGTAGCAATCTGTTAATGATCTGTTAAGAAAGCTGGGAGTAGCAATCTGTAGTGATCTGATACTAGTTAGACTGCGGAGTAGCAATCTGTTAATGTTGGCTCCTAAGAAGGAGGAGCCAACAATCTTGTAGTGTCTCAGATATCAGCTTGCTACGTAGTCAGCAATCTGTTCAGAATCAGGTATAGTTGTGGGTGGATCCCTGGACCGGTGGCAGATTACCACGCCCCCGGGAGGATACCCCGAGAGGGACCACCAGCTAGGCTTGAGTATGGAGACAGACACACATAGTTCTTTTATTAAACAGGTTTTTGAAACCACCAGAGGTGGCAGTAGTGAGCTGATATGCCCGGCAGGGCTGTAGTCCCTCAGGTACTGGAACAGCGATCCAGGATGGCTGAGCTGTTGAGAAACCTTAGAGAGTGAGAAGGTAGAGTAGACAGTTCATGAACAGAACTAGATGACAAAACTCACATAAGGTCTCAAGGAAGCTCAGGAGCTGGAAAAGTTTAGGCCCTCGAGGAGTGAGTACCAGGGAAAGCTCTGAGAGAGCGATGGTAATTTACAATTGTTTGTAGCAGCGATAGCTTCCAGGCAGTAGAGAGTCTTCAGAGTGTCCAGGAACATGGGCCCTCGAGGAGCGAGTACCAGTTCCTATCTTTGATCTGAAAGTATAGAAAATAGCGAGGCCCTCAAGGAGCGGGTACCTCTGATAAGTCCGAGGAGGCAGAGTAGCTTGGGTATCGAAACCCCCTTGCTAACTCAATTAGAAAGCGAAATAGAGACCTTTAAATATATAGGAGGTGGATGACGTTATCTCAGGGGGACGCCCCTGAGGTTTGACACCTTCGACACTGATATCTAGTTTCTCCATGCGCTTATGAAGAAAAATGTCAAGCTGTACGCAACACCTTGCAATGCCTTCTTGAGCTCGGAGCCATTATACCGGTTCCTCCGGCAGAACAGCAAATGGGTCGTTACTCCCTCTACTTTGTCGTGCCCAAGAAAGAGGGTACCTTTCGGCCCATTCTCGATCTAAAAAGAGTCAACAGATGTCTTCGGGTATTTGGATTTTCAGAAGGCTTTTGACAATGTCCCTCATGAGAGGCTTCTGAGAAAATTAAAATGTTATGGGATAGGAGGCGATGTCCTTTCGTGGATTACAAACTGGTTAAAAGACAAGAAACAGAGAGTAGGATTAAATGGACAATTTTCTCAGTGGAAAAGGGTAAACAGTGGAGCGCCTCAGGGACCTGTACTTAGACCGGTGCTTTTCAATATATATATATATATATATAAATGATCTGGAAAGGAATACGATGAGTGAGGTGACCAAATTTGCAGATGACACAAAATTATGCAGAGTAGTTGATTCTCAAGAATATTGTGATAAATTGCAGGAAGATCTTGTGAGATTAAATATAATGTGGACAAGTGCAAGGTGATGCATTTAGGGAAAAATAACCCTTGCTGTAGTTACACAATGTTAGGTTCCATATTAGAAGCTACCACCCAGGAAAAAGATCTAGGCATCATAGTGGATAATACATTGAAATCGTCAGCTCTGTGTGCTGCAGCAGCCAAAAAAGCAAACATAATGTTAGGAATTATTAGGAAGGGAATGGTTAATAAAATGGAAAATGTCATAATGCCTCTGTATCACTCCATGGTGAGACCGCACCTTGAATACTGTGTACAATTCTGGTCGCCGCATCTCAAAAAAGATATAGTTGCGATGGAGAAGGTACAGAGAAGGGCAACCAAAATGATAAAGGGGATGGAACAGCTCCCCTATGAGGAAAGGCTGAAGAGGTTAGGACTGTTCAGCTTGGAGAAGAGAGATGGCTGAGGGGGGATATGATAGAGGTGTTTAAAATCATGAAAGGACTTAAACAGGTTAATGTAAACTGGTTGTTTACCCTCTCAGATAATAGGACTAAGGGGCACTAGGATGCTCATTGAAAACAAATCAGAGAAATTCTTTTTCTCTCAACACATAGTTAAGTTCTTGAATTCATTGCCAGAGGATATGATTTGGCAGTTAATGTAACTGGGTTTCAAAAAGGTTTGGATATGGTTCTAGAAGAGAAGTCCATAAACTGCTATTAATCAATAAGGACCTATTTAATGGTTGGGTACTTGTCAGGTACTTGTGACTTGGTTGGCCACTGTTGGACACAGGATGCTGGGCTTGATGGACCCTAGGTCTGACCCAGACTAGCATATCTTATGTTCTTATGAGTGTAGGCTTACGTAATTCTTACAGAAAGACTCCAGGCTTTTGGAGGAGACTTCACAGTCCTGTGCTGTAAAGGAAGAAAGTGACATTCTCCAACATTTTCTGTAGAATAAACCGCATGCAGTATCTGCAGCGTATGTGTGTGCACATGTGCGGACAAAATACAGAACACCTGCAAACAGAACTCTCTAAAGCTGTAAATCTGGATTTATAAATGTTCTACAAGAGAGAAATCCCCATGCGCAAAACGCATCGACTGTCTATCAGCATAAATCATGGTTCAGTACGTGGGGTTTTGTTTTTTTTTGGAAACTTCTAATATTTAAATGATTTTTTTTCTAAACAAAAGGCCAGGCTCCAGTTTTTGCTGTCTGTTGTAATGACCCACATGCTGAGAAGCTGGAGAAACGTGTCTGCACTGCGTCTACCTAGTTTATTACAATTTATATCGGCTTCTCCTCGGTCTTATTACACACGTAAAAGATAATGTTTGTACTTTGTGCACAGTCACCCTTTACTGGGCTACGTATGCTGACTTCTTGGAAATAAATGTATCTCTGTGTGGCCTTTCCAACTCATTTGATCCGAAATAGATAAGGGTCTCTGTACATTAAGTTGTTTTTTTTCCCCATTTGTACGTGGTACTGTAGTACATACAGGATGTAACTAAGGTTTGCCACCTCACCGAAACCCCAGGTCAACCAAAAAGGCTGACTCATTCCTGGATTTGCTGCATGGCACGCAAGCTGTCATAGATGTGAATTTCCCCATGGATTTCCCTAAGAAAATCAGAACTTCATGCCTGCAGTGGGGGCCAAACCAAGACTGGATCAGCCTGTTCGATTGATCTGGGGTAAGACGGCAATGCTAGATTTAATATTAGTTGAAATGGAAAGAAAAAACCAAGTACTATTTCAGTGGGCCGGTCCTGAATTGATGATATAATAAACATCATCAGTGCCACTGCTATGAGGCAGGTGCATTGTATTAAAAGCAGGTCTAATCTAAAATTCTGAAAGCAGAAACCCACTCAGAACTTCATCTTCTACCTCCAAAATACTTTATTTCTCTTTCTTAAAGATGCTGCACCGCTACATGGTTAAAAAGGTTGTACGGGGCCTCTGATGGTGCCTGTCTCTGCGTACAGCTGCATGGGATTCTGCCCCTCCAATCTCCCAGCATGCCTAGCACTGCAGTGCCCTCCCCATCATCCAGTCTAAAACATCACAGTATGCAACAAGTTTAAATATTCCATCTAGCAAAATCCAAAAGTAAATCTGAATGCGAGGACTGGCAGCTCAGGCTGCACAGCACCGATGCAAACTAGTGCATTACGATTCAATCAGATGCCTGAACCAATAACTAAATGTATGACTCAGATGCTAAGGTTTTCTGTCTGCTTTTCTATCCATCCTTTTGGCAGTAGGTCTGTAGGTGTCAGTGTTTGAGGCCTGATCCATTTCATTTTTTCTTGCCTCTTGGAAGACAAATCATGAATGTAATTACAAGTGATCCGGGCAGTGTGCTGAGACTTTCAGTTTTGCCCCAGGTTGGATCATTTCAAGATGGCTACATATGTCTAAAGTGCAGCGAAGCAAAGTCTTTTGTTGCTCAAATCTTCTCCATGGTGAATGGAGTTTCCTGGGACATGACACATCACATGTGGCGAGGGGGCTGCCAGTTTCCCGACTCCGCCTGGAGCCGGTTCCCATCTCGTGATCGTGTAGCTGTGGTAATTCAGGTCCTGTTTCAAAGTTTTGTTTTGTTTTTTTTTCTATTAAGCTCCCAAAGTGCTTTGAAATAGGAATTGAAAAACCAGGACTAACTCACGTGATCCTTCTGTCCTGAAGGCAGCTGGTCCTTCCCCCTTCATTCCAACACTAGCACGCTTCATGAACGTGATCCCTACCACAAGATTAACATCTTAGAAGTTCTTCATGTAGTAAACTGTAGGTGCTTGTGGATGACTAAAGAAATAGTGGCACAAAAAATTAAATAAAATTCCAGTGCTAACTGAACAATCTCACAGAAGAACTCAGGACAAACCAAGTGAGAGGACAACTACAAGGAGACCTTCATATGGGACAGCAATGTAAATTTGCTTAATAACGTTCCTCAATTGCTTTTCAGATCGGTAAGGGGACGTAAAGCATTATACTTTGCTCGTTTCTTTTAATCATCGGTCTCCCGTGATTATCTATGCCATATGTATAAACCCAAACTTTTGTTGAAAGGTATTTTCGATTAATGCATTTTAAAATATCGCAAGAGATGAGAATGCACATGCTGAGAAGAGTGTGTTGCGTTGGAGGTGGACCCTTGGGCTGGGTCCACCTCTGACGCAACACCGTCCCCACCGTCAGCAGGTGGAGCGGGCTGAAGCTAGAGGCTGCTGGAGCTTCACCTATACCAGCCCTCGGGTTGAGCCTTTCGGTGCCGGGGCCGGCAGGACTTAGGTGGGCATCGAGGTTAGCTAGAGATGAAAAGTGATTCAGCCCAGAGACAGCAGCCGGTAGATGGCATAGTCCTACCTCGGACTGGATTCGGTACTGGAACTCAGGCGCCAAAGGAACAGTAAGTAACTGGAGGCGCTCAAGCAAAGGAAGGCCTAAGCCTTGTAAGTCGACGTCCAGAGGGATAGGCAAGAGGAGGCATCACTGACAGGCAAGGATCAGAGCCGGTGGCAAGTGGAAGCTGTGGCAAGCAACGTAGATCTCTGGACACAGGAAAGTCTGTAGCGTAGTCGTTCAAAGCAAGAGTCAGGGCAAGGAGAAGGCAGGTGTAGTCAATCAGTGCAATGGTCAGAGCATGGAGAAGGCAGGCGTGGTCAGGTGTAGCGGAGGTCCAGGGCTGGAGAGAAGCTGGAGAGTAGTCAGGGGTAACGGAGGTCTGGGGCTGGAGAGAAGCTGAAGAGTAGTCAGGCATAACGGTGATCAAATCCAAAGAGTTAGTCCAAAACATAGACGAAACAGGAACAAGGAAAACAGGAATTGGGAACCACAGGAATCAGGAACACAACGAAGAGACTATTCTAGGATCAGCAACGAGTACTCGGAGTACAAGGAGACCTGTTGCAAAGGCAACGCTGTGGAGCGAGGCCTGAGCTTTTATACGCTGAAGAACCCGACGTCAGCATCCGGGTCTGAGGCCAAGTTCCCGCCGTGGGCCCTTTAAAAGAACTAATGATGCACGCGCAAGCCTAGGAAGGGGTGCGGCGCTGATGGCGGCGTCTCTCCATGGACCACGCGGAGTGGCAGGGCCAGAGGCACTGGAGGGAACCTGAGGTCGGAGCTGGCGGCCCACCACCGTGAGCGATGAGGAGCCAGGAGCTGGAGTCCGTGTGAAAAGGTGAGAGAGCCGTGCTGCGGGGCTGCTGCGGGCAGCACGCATAACAGAGTGATTGAAGACCTTAATTTTAAAGTCCAAAACCCACTGGACACCAATGCCTGACACAAGGTGTGTTTCATTCCTTCTTCAGGGACAAACAATGCTATACAAAGGAAATGCTTTAATCTTCTAAAAAACAAACAAACCAGCATTTCCACATAAGGGTAAGTGTTGTGCATTCTCATCTCTTGAGATATTTTAAAATGCATTAGTTGAAAATACTTTTCAACAAACGTTTGGGTTTATGCCATTGCCCAAGAATCTGGCAAACTCTCTATGTAGCCTGCCAGAAAGACCCAACTCCCATTTCAATACCGCTTTTCCCTTTGCCACCTGCACAGGGAGGCTGCTCCTTACAGCTGTCTGTGAGGAAATATTTCTTCATTTTGCTTCTGTCTTTGAGCCCCAGAATGTCCTTTCCCCTGTTCATACCTCTGAGGTATCCGATTGCCTCTTATCATGCAAACCTCGCTAGGATGGCATCTACCGCGAGTGCCTCTGAATGGTTATGGGTTGGAGATTTCCCTGCAGTTGACCATTGCCGGCCCAAGGAACTACCGTACTTCTCCAAGTAATCGCCAACACCGGAGTCGGTCTCAAAACCATCGGGGGTGGAGGAGAGGTGGAAGGGGGAAGAAAGGCCATCGGGCACTCTAAGGTTAACGCAAAACTCAGGTTTGCATTAAATCCCAATGCTGAAAAGGCTCATGCTTCACTTCCCCAGGCCCTTCATCGCGGTCTTTGAACACCTTGAAATAAACCCCTCGGCAATTAAAGGAAAATCGTTATGAATAGAGGAATCTGAATCATTTTGTTTGTTTTTGCTGCCAGCTGAATCGCTGAAATACTTTTTAACCAGCGAGGCTGTTTTTCGGGAGTGTTTTGTTTTTTTTTCTCGTGCGCTGAATCTATTCTTTTGCCAAGAACAATGGACTCTTCTTCCGTGAATAATTGCTAAAAGGAATGGAGCTGTGAAAGAGCCGGGATGTGCAGGAGAGCTTCCCGCAGCAGCAGCTGTTGCTCAGGAATGAGGAATACTAAGCGAAGAAGAGTCCTGCGCGCCAAGGTCTAGTGGCCGCCGAGAGTCACCATTAATACATCACCCTCCGAGCCGTTACCTTTGTTTTTCCATTTTATTACTCACAAAACATTTATCGGAATGTAAATGAATTAAGGATGACACTCGGAATGCCTCTTGGTAAATGTCACCTTGCCAGAGTGGCAGACAGCAGTGCACGTTACTGATAGCAGACCTCATAAAAATGGGCACCCGGGTCTACGCAGCGGGCTCCAATTAAGCAGAGAGCTGGTTAGCATGGGCAGGTGATTAAAGGGCACATTGCACTTAGCACAGGCAATAAGGTGATGCCCGCGCAGGATCCAGTATTTTTTTGGGAGGTGGGTGTGTGAGCGCAGTTTTAAAAAGCCCACGGAGTTGAATGCATGTGGTCATTTTTAGCTCATGGATATTGCGCTAAATTTCAAAGAGAGGCTATCCAGGTAGTTTCTGTGTGAAAATGGATGTGAAGTGCACGTGCTTGACATCTGCTGTTTGGTGCAGGTGGTGAAAAGGGGTACAATGGTAGGCAGGCTTCTGAAAATGTTGAGTGCATGCACTATTTCCCTCTCCGCGTAGTACGGCCAGACGTCCATCTGTGTGCAGACTTTCAGCCGGCCAGAGGAGAGCGGCATGCGGACCGGGCCATCCAAGCGTGTTCATCCATTTGAACGTGGCTGATTTGCTTTGGAAAAAAATGTTCAAAAATGTTGGCGTTTAGCATCCAGTTCTCACCCTCCCCAAACCCCCGACCTCCCAAATTAATTTGTCTTTGCTGTTACTCGCCCCAAACGTTCTTGCCGCGTGAAGCAGGCTATAAAAATAAATAAATAAATGTATATATTTTTTTAAAGGCGCATATGGAAGGGAGCCCAAGGTTCCCTCCCACCTCGAAGATGTTTAAATTGAAAGCCAGGCTGTGGGACCCCCTTCTCCCCCACCACCAAACCTTGATACCCCTCTAGCTGCGTCCCTTTTGGGTTTGACAGAAATGCTGGTAGCATGAGCTTCTAGCACTGCTTTCAGATCAACCTTTGAGGACTGGCACTTGGCTAGGATGAACATTTTCATGCCAAGGTCACTTTGTACACTTATGGCTGTAATTTGATCACCGGTTATACAGTTCACGTCATCTTCCAAAATGACAATAAAAATAAATAGAGATGAATCGTTACGGCAAAATGTACAACAGGAGAAAAATTGTTCTAATTTTTTACTATCCTCATCCTGTCATTCCCTTCCCCACTAAAACGTAGTATTTGGCAAGCGTCAGAGTTTCACTCTAAATTGCGGCTCCTTTACAGACATGTTTAGCAACGTGTGCCATTCACCTCTGCTGCCTGGGCTTTCTTCAATCTCAGGCCATTCCCAAGCCACTCCAATCTGGCGTCTGTCCTCTACGTTTCATGACCCTTGCCAGACTCTTCAGTGATGTCTTCATGGCAAATTCCAGGGTTTTTTCTCGATCTTCACCGACGTATCCACTGCCTCTCTTAACTTTGATCACCACCCACTCCTTCTCAGTCTATCCTGACTTGGAATTTGGGACTCTTTTCTATCTTGGTTCTCTCTTCTTACCTGTTCTATTGCACTTTTTGTATGACCTCTGCTGGAGCCGCTTCCACTGCTATCGCATTATCAGTTGGTGCACCTCAGAGCTCTGTTCTGGTCCCTCTTCTCGCTCTGGTTCTCTTGGTGTTCTGATCTTTTTCAGTACCATTTTATGATGATGACCCCCCAGATCTTCCTCTCTGCACCAGAATTTTCACTCAGAATACAGTTCCATATTTTCGCCCGTCACCTTAAAATTAACATGGCTAAGCGAGAGCTTAGTAAAATAGCAACATAATAAATGTCAGAAAAAGTCCAAATGGTCCATCCAGCCTACCCTGTAAATTGCTTGTGATATGCTGCTCCATGCAAGTTACCCCCATGCCTTCTGTTAAGGGTAGTAACTGCCACTCCATGCAGGTTACCCCCATGCCTTCTGTTAAGGGTAGTAACTGCCGCTCCGTGCAGGTTACCCCCATGCCTTCTGTTAAGGGTAGTAATTGCCGCTCCGTGCAGGTTACCCCCATGCCTTCTGTTAAGGGTAGTAACTGCCACTCCGTGCAGGTTACCCCCATGCCTTCTGTTAAGGGTAGTAACTGCCACTCCGTGCAGGTTACCCCCATGCCTTCTGTTAAAGGTAGTAACTGCCGCTCCATGCAGGTTACCCCATGCCTTCTGTTAAGGGTAGTAACTGCCGCTCCATGCAGGTTACCCCCCATGTTTCTGTTAAGGGTAGTAACTGCCGCTCCGTGCAGGTTACCCTCATGCCTTCTGTTAAGGGTAGTAACTGCCACTCCATGCAGGTTACCCCCATGCCTTCTGTTAAGGGTAGTAACTGCCGCTCCGTGCAGGTTACCCCATGCCTTCTGTTAAAGGTAGTAACTGCCGCTTCGTGCAGGTTACCCCCATGCCTTCTGTTAAAGGTAGTAACTGCCGCTCCGTGCAGATTACCCCCATGCCTTCTGTGAAGGGTAGTAACTGCCGCTCCATGCAGGTTACCACCTTGCCTTCTGTGAAGGGTAGTAACTGCCGCTCCATGCAGGTTACCCCCATGCCTTCTGTTAAGGGTAGTAACTGCCACTCCATGCAGGTTACCCCCTTGCCTTCTGTTAAGGGTAGTAACTGCCACTCCATGCAGGTTACCCCCTTGCCTTCTGTTAAGGGTAGTAACTGCCACTCCATGCAGGTTACCCCCTTGCCTTCTGTTAAGGGTAGTAACTGCCGCTCCATGCAGGTTACCCCCATGCCTTCTGTTAAGGATAGTAACTGCCGCTCCATGCAGGTTACCCCCCTTGCCTTCTGTTAACTGTAGTAACTGCCGCTCTGTGCATGTTACCCCCACGCCTTCTGTTAACTGTAGTAACTGCCGCTCCATGCAGGTTACCCCCTTGCCTTCTGTTAACTGTAGTAACTGCCGCTCTGTGCATGTTACCCCCATGCCTTCTGTTAACTGTAGTAACTGCTGCTCTGTGCAGGTTACCCCCATGCCTTCTGTTAAGGATAGTAACTGCCGCTCCATGCAGGTTACCCCCTTGCCTTCTGTTAACTGTAGTAACTGCCGCTCTGTGCATGTTACCCCATGCCTTCTGTTAACTGTAGTAACTGCCGCTCCATGCAGGTTACCCCCTTGCCTTCTGTTAACTGTAGTAACTGCCGCTCTGTGCATGTTACCCCCATGCCTTCTGTTAACTGTAGTAACTGCCGCTCCATGCAGGTTACCCCCTTGCCTTCTGTTAACTGTAGTAACTGCTGCTCTGTGCAGGTTACCCTCATGTGTTCTGTTAAGGGCAGTAACTGCTGCTCTCTGTAGGTTGCTTCCAAGTAGAAATGTTGCACCTAAAGTTAATATAAGTTACCCTATTTCTTTATTTCTAGCTTCTAGGGGACGACAGTGCTTATCCCTTTTGATTTCCATTACTGTTTTCATCTTCACCATCTCTTCAAGGAGGGTATTCCAGGCATCTACCACCCTGTCTGTAAAGAAATATTTTCTGATATTGGTTCTCAGTCATCCTTCTTGGAGTATCATATCTTGACCCCTAGTTGTACAGTTTTCTTTCCAATGGAAACTATTTGTCTGTATATTAAAACCTTTCTGAAGGTCTGTATCCTATTTAGATCCTTCAGCCTCTCCTCATAGGTCTGCCAGTATAGAACCCACACCATTCTGGTTGCCTTTCTGTGGACCACTTGCCTCCCGTCTTTATCCTTTTTGAGATACGGTCTCCAGAGCTGACGTCTGTACTCCAGGTGAGGCCTCACCAGGGACCTGTACAAGGGCATTATCACCTTCTTTTTCCCGCTGATTATTCCGCTCTATATGCAGTCCAGCATCCCTCTGGATGCTGGACTGCATATAGAGCCAGACCCTATCACCTTTCACAGTCGGTTCACATTAGTTTTTCAACCCCTATCGCATATGGTTCTTTTGGATTACTGCATCCCAACTTACATGACTGTGCTCTTCTTGACATTGAATCCCAGCTGCCAAACGTTTGACCACTCTGCATTCTTCATGCTCTCTACCTTTCAGGCATGTCCACTCTGTGGCAGATCTTAGTATCACCCACAAAAAGGCAAACCTTACCCTCTAATCCCTTTGCAATGACCTTCATGAAGATATTGAACAGATCCAGTCCCAGAACTGATCCTCGAGGTACCATTTACCATTATACGCTGTCTCCTGTCAGTCAACCATTTTGTAATCCATTCCACCACCTTGGCACCCACTCCCAGGTTTCTCATTTTAGTCTTGAGCCTCCTTATGTGGGCCCGTATCAAAAGATTTTTTCTAAAATCCAAGGAAACAGCATTGAGTGTTTTTCCTTGATCTAATTCTCTAGTCACCCAAAAAAATCAATTAGATTTGTTTGACAGGATACTCCTCTGGTGAAACCATGTTGTTTCGGGGCCAGCAACTCCCCCATATTGTAGATAGCGCACTGTCCTTTCTTTCAGCCATTTTCTCACCAGTGAAGTAAGGCTGACCGGCCTGTAGTTTCCAGTCTCTTCCTTGCTACCACCTTTGTAAAGTGGGACTACAATCATTCTTCTCCAATCTCGTGGCACCGCTCCCGTTTCCAGGGATCTATTGAACAGGTCACGCAGCGGGACCCCCCAGCACATCTCTGAGCTCCCTCAGTATCCTGGGATGAACCTCATCTGGCCCCAAGGCTTTGTCCACTTTCAGTTTTCCTAGCTCTCTTCTGTAAATGGAGATG
This sequence comes from Rhinatrema bivittatum, assembly GCF_901001135.1. NCBI lineage: Eukaryota > Metazoa > Chordata > Amphibia > Gymnophiona > Rhinatrematidae > Rhinatrema > Rhinatrema bivittatum. The sequence goes on along the minus strand of NC_042623.1, from coordinate 20,622,429 downwards.
TGTCTACCTCACTCGTAGCCACACTTTTGTCAAGCAGCAATGGTCCTTCTCCAGGGTCTTCTTTAGCGAACACCAAGCTGAAGTATTTATTTAATATTTCTACTGTTTCTTCTTCTTTCTCCACACATTGCTCTTTGTCTCCTTTCAGTTTTACAATACCACCTTGTCTTTTCTCCCAAACCCACTTCTCACTCTTTCTATCTCTGAGGATAACACTGCTATGCTCTCATCCCCTCAGCCTTGGTCATCTTCAACTTTTCTCTCTCTTTCTCTTCAGGGATCCCAAACACTGCTAAACTGGGTCATTTCTTTTTCTACACCTCTTTTAGTCTGCCTGAGTTGGGGCATCAAGCCTTCTCTCTGACCACATTTGTCCTGCCTAAAAATCCACCCTTTTGAGTTTACTTTTTAAATCTTACACTCTGGTTTTAGTTTATTAAAAATTTGTTAATCGCTTATGCCACAGGCACTAAGAGATGTACAAATATACATTCATAATATAAAAATTCAATAAACACAATCATAGCCTTGTTGATTTTAATCATGTTTATTGTACTAAATAAATGTCCTGTGCGCACTTAGCCGGATAAGTCTACCCATCTAAGTTTAGACCTTTTCTAAGGGGCATCTAAACTTAGACATAAACGTATGCGGCTAACTCTGAATATCAGTAGTTAACCGTATAAGTTATATGGCTCTGCCTCCGATTCGCCCAGTTCATGCCTACTTTTTTGTGTGTGTAACCTTTAGTCATATAAGAGACTTACATGGCTAAGCAGCAGCCGCTGATCGTAGGCGCCATATTCAGCGGCTGCTACTTAGCCGCATAAGTCCTGCTAATCAGGCTAAATACGCTGAATGCGATTTGAATATTGGGCCTAGAATTTCTTTGTCCATAGTGAACCTTCTCATCATCTCTTGCACCTTTATTCTCAGTCAATACCTCCTCGCCAGTGGGGTAGGACAACTAGAGTGTGGCTTCCAGCATCAGCTAATCTGTAGGGAAAAATATCCCCAATCCAAAAATATCAAAAATGGGTTGAAAAACGTCCCAAAAATTTAAATTGTAAATCCAGTTATCCAATGTTGTGGTTCTTGATTCTCTTTTCAAAAATCTCTCATTCTCGCTCCAGCCTTGCTTGTCTGGCCACTTGGCCAAAAGGGTGTCCAAACCCAATCCTCAGGGAGACAGGGAAACAACCCTTCCCAGATGACAAGGAAGCCAAAAATCTCCAAAAGTCAAATACTTCTCCTTAGTCGAGACTCTGGGTGAATCTAAAAATCAGCTCTCCTGCTCTATTTCGCCTCTGCCTTGAGATCAGCTCCTAGCCCTCTCTGCTGAGATCCTGGCTCCGTCCTCCTCGCCTCCTCATCCGGGCCTGGCCTTCTGACTATTGAGCGTGCCCCAAGGTCTGTCCCCCAAAAAGGTGGAATTCTGGCAAGGGGAGGATTCAAAATGCAAACTCACCCCCACTAGCCCCAGCCAGAAAAACGATGGGAATTGAATTAGTGGCGGCAAAGCCCCCGTCTCGGTCATTGTTCTCGAATAGTTTGCAGACCGGAGGCAACAAAACCACGCAATAGACTGGGAGTGCTGATGAAACAAACAAATGCTTACTGCAACTTAAAAAATAGTATCCACGCAAGAATGGCAAAAAACCCCCCATCATCCTCAGGATCTTCCACTATTACAATCTCTGTAGCCATTTCCAAACTTGAATCTGTGAGGGAGAAAGAATAAGTGCATCTCACGATGGGTGGAAAGGTGAAGGTCTAAACTATTCCTCCCCCACAATCAGTTCTCTTCATCCCAATCATCTTTCTACCCATTGCAAGCTCACTCGGTTGGCAGTCTCAGTCCTGCTGCTTCCGGAAAGGGGGGACTTCCCTGCCAGGCTGGCCAGGCCACAAAAATAGCAGGCCCAGTTCTCAAACAGGAAAACCCCCCTTCCTGGTCCGTGAGGGCACAAAAGTAGGATTTCCCCCCGTTAGCCCCAACCTGTAGGCCAGTGGAGCCCACTGGGGTCACCAGCAAACAGCCCCAGTCCTCCCGAGCCCATCTTGAGCAGGATCGACCCAGTTTATGCAGGGGAGCTTGGGCAATCACCGCGCCAGGGCAAGGGGGACTCTTAGCCATGGCAATAGAAAGAGCAGATCCTCTCCTAAAACCGCCGCCCGTCAAGACAGGGAAGGGAGAGCTCCATCCACGTTCTTTCAACTCCACCGACACTGCAGATCTGGTGTGTGTGTGTGTGGGGGGGGGGGGGAGTTGAGTGTGCATTAGAGGGAGCGCGTGGCGCGATAAGAAACTTGAATTCTTCAGGGAAGGGGAGACGGGGAGAGAGAGAGGGCCGACGTCCCGTTTCTTTTATTCTGTAGAAAAAAAAGGGGGGTCGGCAGTGCTGGAAAAATGCTATTGTGCGATTTAATCGGGGTTTGACAGCCTTGAAAAATAATGAGTCCTAACTAGCTTGGGCACAAGGGTTATTTTCTCTTTAAATACATTAAATGTATGATCAGAAATGATACGGCAGACTCGTTTGTTCTCAGGTGCAGAACTGAAAGGAAGGCAGATAGCTGGTATGAAAAGCCCGTGCCCTCACTGAAGAGGGGGCAGTGTGGTGGGGGGATTTTGGGACATCTAGAACAATATGATCACCGCTGAACGCAGCCCTCGGCAATAGAGAGCCAAATAGGATATGAAAGACAGGCCCGTCTCTGGTGTTCACAAAAGAAAGAGCTGCAGTCCTGAATGCCGTTTCTGTTAAAGGGAAGAGAAATCACTTGGTTTTCGGAATAGTGTTGGCAAAACTTTGCCTTTAAAGGGAACACCGAGCTGTTGTATGTATTGGCATTTCATGACAGGAGGCAAGCGTGGAACAGGCACAGGGGGATCTCCGAGGGAGAGGCAGGGACTGCTCAGCTGAGTGGTTTTCTGGATGGGCAGACCAGACAGGCCATCACGTTTCTCTATTTCTATGTAATTGCAAAGGTGCAGGCAAACTTTCAAGCCCACATTAAAAAAAAGAGAAAAAAATTGATTTCCAAATCCAAGACACCCGAGTGCATTGCGTTTCGGTATTGGTGTGTTAAGAGGCCCAGAGTTCGTGCGTGTCCTTCCATTGGTTCAGAATGGTGAGGTGAGGCAGCAGCGTGTCTGCGACGTGCAGGTTTGTTTTTTGGAAATTCAGCGTGCGCACACGGTTTTTAAACATGTCTCGGAAATGTCCCTGGGAGCATCTCTTTTCTGTTCAGCCAAAATTCTGTGCATTATGAAAGTACAATCATGCTTTTAGATGGCTAAAAATCCGCCTCCACGCTAATGGCGGAGTAAGCAATGCACACATATAGATTAGTATCCAGCATAGAGAATGTGTGGCAAAAGGTTCAATACATCTCCATAAATTAATTCATTTTATAACAGCACAGGAAAATGCTGTAATGCAATGCACACTTGTCATCCAAGGATACTTTAATGCAACGCACACTTGTGAGCCAAGGATACTTTAATGCAATGCACACTTATGATCCAAGGATACTGTAATGCAATGCACACTTGTGATCCAAGGATACTGTAATGCAATGCACTCATATAGATTAGTATCCGGCATAAGAATGTGTGGCAAAAGGTTCAATACATCTCCATAAATTAATTCATTTTATAACAGTACAGGAAAATACTGTAATGCAATGCACACTTGTCATCCAAGGATACTTTAATGCAATGCACTCATATAGATTAGTATCCGGCATAAGAATGTGTGGCAAAAGGTTCAATACATCTCCATAAATTAATTCATTTTATAACAGTACAGGAAAATACTGTAATGCAATGCACACTTGTCATCCAAGGATACTTTAATGCAATGCACTCATATAGATTAGTATCCGGCATAAGAATGTGTGGCAAAAGGTTCAATACATCTCCATAAATTAATTCATTTTATAACAGTACAGGAAAATACTGTAATGCAATGCACACTTGTAATCCAAGGATACTGTAATGCAATGCACACTTGTAATCTAAGGATACTTTAATGCAATGCACACATATAGATTAGTATCCAGCATAGAGAATGTGTGGCAAAAGGTTCAATACATCTCCATAAATGTATTCATTTTATAACAGTACAGGAAAATACTGTAATGCAATGCACACTTGTGATCCAAGGATACTTTAATGCAATGCACACATATAGATTAGTATCCAGCATAGAGAATGTGTGGCAAAAGGTTCAATACATCTCCATAAATTAATTCATTTTATAACAGTACAGGAAAATACTGTAATGCAATGCACACTTGTGATCCAAGGATACTTTAATGCAACGCACACTTGTGATCCAAGGATACTTTAATGCAATGCACACTTATTTATTTATTTATTTATTAACTTTTCTATACCGAAGTTCAGGTAACAGTGTTATCTATCACTCCGGTTTACATTGCAACAGATAATAAATAATGTCATCCAAGGATACTTTAATGCAATGCACACTTGTCAACCAAGGAAGCCCCTTGGATGGCTGTGCATTGCATTAAAGTATTTTCCTGCACTGCTCTAAAATGAATACCTTTATGGAGATGTATTGAACAGTGATGTACCTTTCGCCACTCATTCTCTATGTTGGATAAAAATCCACCTACCCAGACTTAGGAAGGTTAATGCTAATTTTACCTGCATAGAAGACTTTGAAAACTTACCCCTTACATGCTCAAGTGAAACACTCAGGGCTTGTACGCTCGCCAGTGTGTCATGAACATGTTTCACAGTGACACTCAGCTCTCGACAAAGTCATTGCTACTTCACGGCAGTTAAGGTCACAGGAAGATTTAACCTTTTTACAAGCCGAGGACTATATAATAGCAGATGTGTGGACAGAAATCCTCCATTAATTTACCACGATTTCGTATTTGATGGCCTGCTGGTGCTGAGAACAGTTAATTAGAAGCAAATTTCAAAGCAGGTGTCCTGCTTTAAACAAAGATGACTTTGGGCGCTGATAGCAAAGCCTTAAGCTCCAAGCATGTGACTCCCCTCAGCAAAACACAGAAGGCCCTTGTGCACTAACATATAGTGAAGTTAATCTATCGGCACAGGGCGCTCTGATCCTGCAAACCCTTCATCGGAATCTTTGAAATCAAAGTGCCAGGTTTTTCAGTGTCTTAATTGTAACCCCCACCCCGGGTGCCTGACCTGCACGGGTGGGGCCGTAAAAGAATTTGTGACTCTCAGGGGCAGGGACCCTTCTTTATAACCCTGTCCCCAGGGTGTGGATCCTTTTATCAGGTGAGGGGTGGGGGGGAAAGAGTTCACTTTCAGGGTCCAGTGCAGGGGTCACGTCCCCCTTACTGACCTTTTCTCGGGGGGGGGGGGGGGGGGGGGGGAAGAGATAATCTCTTCGCTGGTGTCCTATCTGCCAAGAACCCTCGCAGGACGCACTGGGTTAGTGTCCGAAGTAAAACTTTACTGAGCAGAAGTCGGGTGAATAACGGCACAGCAAATATGTTTCCAGCACCACAGGTTTTCTCTCTCGGTCTGTGCAGGAATCTTTGAATGGGCAAGGGATCCCACCACCCTCCTGGGTCAGGTGAGATGGAGGTCCCGATGGGCAGGGCAGCCTTTAAGCTGGACAAGGAAATCCCTTGCGCGGATGACCAAACGTCCCTGTCCTTGCACGGAGAGTAATCTGCTCTCTCTCCCTAGGGGCTGAAGACTCGGGATTGGTGTCCTCTGGGACTTTTACATTTCCTGTGCTCATGGCTCTTCCTCTCTTTGGATTTATCTCAGTCTCTGATTCTCCTCTGGATCCAGGTTTTCTTACCCTGCTCCACCGCAGGCAGGAAAGGGGCAGCCAGAAATCTTCCTCCCTTTTTCCTCAGCTCAGTGTAACAGCGGCGTTACTCCTTGCAACGGGGTCACCACCTCGGATGGGCAAGGGCGTCCCTGTTCCCTGAATCCAGGAAAGGCCCGGGCGTCCAGCGAGGCTCCTGCCACGAAAAGGTCAAAATCACGAAAACAACCCGGGGGGGAGGAGGGCTATCTAAACCAGCTAGAGCATAGACTGGCGGGACCACCCTCCCGACCCTGGGCAGGAATCCCAGGCTGGGTTAGCCTGTTCACTCCGACTGGGCCTGAAAAGCACAAAATGGCATGGCTCCTCGCTAGCTCCAGACTCTCAGGAGAGGGCTGCTATAGAGCCTCCCAGGGGGACGGCCGTTCCCTGGCCCCTCAAAGGGAGGGACTGGAATGTGAACGGGTCCTCCACCTTCCGTCCACTTACCTACTCTTGCTAGTACTTCCCTGGGCTTACTGGTAAGCCAAGAACGGCTCGCTGTTACATAAATCGATTTGACTACATTCCCTAGCGGAGCGCTTGACTTTGCCTCTTTTCTGTGTTTGCCCAGCAGTTTCCTTGTGCTCTTTTTGATTTCCAGCTGGGTCAGAACTGGCCTCTTTTGGGCTGTGGTGTCGGGAGCCTTCATTTGCAACTTATTCCAGGGGCTTCAAAAATAGCCGTCTAGGCTTTAAAGTTATCAGGCTGAAATATACAGGACAAGTTATCCGGCTAACCTCTAGAGTTAGCCTACTGAACATTGGCCTCAGCAGTCCAAGGAATGGACCCTGGAAGTCACAAAGGAGGGCAATATTCAGCCGCTACCCAGCTGAGCTCGTTAGGTGGATAAACCTTATCCGACTGACGGACGTAGCCAGGATACGCACCCAGCTATCTAAAAGTTAGCCGGATAAGTTAATCCACCTATCTTTAGCACAGGTCTCCGGCATGACCAGCCTTAGCTCTGAATATCAGAGTTAGCCGGATAACTTATGCAGCTAACTCAACTCTTCCCAGTTATACCCCTGCCCCGCCCACCATCTATCCAGTTAACTGTTTAGCTGGATAAGCAGTTATCCAGCTAAGTAGCGCCACTGATCCCTGGTAGATATTCAGCTGCCTCCACTTGGCTGGATAAGTTAAAAAAAAAAAACTTACCCGGCTACGTGGTGCTGAATACAGACCTTAAAAGAGTTTCATCTTACGATATTTGTGACCCTAATCAAGAGCTTTTGTTGGCTGTACTTTAAGAAATAGTGTTTGTGCTCGATACCTGACCTACTCTAAATTAAAGGCAGCGAGCAGTATAATGATAGACTACCCAAGGCAAATCTTTACTAATAACACTGCTGAATTTTCTCACCAGTTTAAACTTTAATAGCTCTTTTCTCTTCAGCTTGTTTAATTGCATTCCCGTTTCGTTCACTTCAAATGTGCTAAATAATCCTACTAGTTCTTGTCTCTGTAAATTAACTTTAGAAAAAAAAAAAAAAAGTATTTTTTGCAGGTAAATTAGCCGACTGTATTGAGACTGAACTTCCAACCTTTCATTTCTGTTTCTTTCCAAAGCAAAAGAAGGCGTATGAGATTGCTCTGTGTGTGTGTGTCCCCTCCGACTAATATTTCAGTGTCCTTTCCACACCAAATTTTCAGGACAAGGGAAGTCATGTGCACTGCAATGGAGTGCAGCAAACACTTTGCTGGGTTGTTTTTTTTTTCATTTTGTTTTTCGTGCTCACTAATCAAAACATGAAAGAAATGACAGCACATCCCTATGTGACAGAGGCGGTGTTTCCTTCAGCTCCGTGCCGCACATGCGCAGAACGTGGATGCGCACGGCCCAAAAAGTAAAGGCGCTTTTATAGTTCTAGGTGGAATGTCTTTGGGTTTTTTTTCATCCTCTACTTGAGGCTAGCGAGTGGCACTTCCTGTCCTGTTTAGGCTAGCGAGTGGCACATCCTGTCCTGTTATCCTGTACTTGAGAAATGTCAGTGTAGTATTTAATAAAGAGAGGATGGCATGGGATCCCTTCATAATGATGGAGAAACATTCAGCAGAAGTGGCACATAGAGGTGGCAGCCAAGCATGAGAAGAAATGCGACTTTTGGAGGATCAGTTTCGAAGCATCACTGGGATTGAGGCGCTTTCCCCTGATGAATTTATTTTATGCAGTATAGGAGTTCTTCACTGAAATATCAGGCATTGTCTGTACTGGCTATGCTGAAATTTCTTCCTTCTAAATGATTTTCGGGATTCATTTGTTTTAGAGCTTTCCCAATGGTTTTCTTTAAAATAAAGATGGGGGGTAGATGATTACATTGAAGCTGGCACCATCATGTGCAGTAGCTAGCTTCAGTACGATCCCCTCGCTTTTCCAGGTTTATTTGGATAGTGCAATAAATTGTACACTTCAGTGTTTAGTATCCAGTTAATTAGGGGTTCTTTGAGGGCACAAACCCCCCCTAGTGTTCATTGGTGATTTTGCAGCGCAGATACTTTTGCTGTGTGAGGGAGGGAGGGAGGAAGATAGGGGTTTTCTATGGCATTGCATCAGGAACGCCTTTTTGGTTGGGAGGGAACCAAGCTCCGCCCCTAGCTCCATCCCAGCTCTGCCCCCCATTGCCAGTTTTTTTACTTTACATTTACAGTTAGTCATTCTTTCTTATGTATATTCTTTGCATAAATCACAGATTAGAATAATTCATTCCCAGAATGAAAACCGCCAGCATCTTCATTTTGCCTGCGGGCAGGGATGGCCTGGCCCTAAGATAGAGTTGGACAGACCAGGGCCTGAGTGACCCACCCCATTCTGCTGCTTATGCAGTGTTGCCAAATCCTACTTGAAGAAAGTCACTAGATCCACTGTGAAATGTTTCCAGATTGGGTAAAAAATAGCTAAAAACATGTTCACACTGGCGACCACATAGTTGGTGAGCCTAACATTGGTGGGGAAAGAGGGGTGGCTTATACTCACACACACACACACACACACACACACACACTATCTTGCTGCTCAGAAACTGTCACATACTCGCATTCTCTGTCACTCACACTTTGAGACACCTCAGACACTGATACACACTCTCGCACTCTCTCAGACACAGACACACACTCTTTCCCAGACACTCTGACATACACACACAGCTTCTACTGCTGCTCGTGTGCTCATTTAGCGATTATCCCCTCACCTGCAGCACTCTAGCCAAAGGAGAACTCACTCTCTTGTACTCACAGTACTCACCAAAGGAGGTCTCACTCTCTTGTACTCACCTGCAGCACTCTAGCCAAAGGAGGTCTCACTCTCTTGTACTCACAGTACTCACCAGAGGAGGTCTCACTCTCTTGTACTCACCTGCATCACTCTAGCCAAAGGAGGTCTCACTCTCTTGTACTCACAGTACTCACCAGAGGAGGTCTCACTCTCTTGTACTCACCTGCAGCACTCTAGCCAAAGGAGGACTCACTCTCTTGTACTCACAGTACTCACCAGAGGAGGTCTCACTCTCTTGTACTCACCTGCATCACTCTAGCCAAAGGAGGTCTCACTCTCTTGTACTCACAGTACTCACCAGAGGAGGTCTCACTCTCTTGTACTCACCTGCATCACTCTAGCCAAAGGAGGTCTCACTCTCTTGTACTCACCTGCAGCACTCACCAGAGGAGGTCTTACTCTCTTGTACTCACCTGCAGCACTCTAGCCAAAGGAGGTCTCACTCTCTTGTACTCACTTACAGTACTCACCAGAGGAGGTCTCACTCTCTTGTACCCACCTGCATCACTCTAGCCAAAGGAGGTCTCACTCTCTTGTACTCACTTACAGTACTCACCAGAGGAGGTCTCACTCTCTTGTACTTACCTGCAGCACTCGCCAGAGGAGGTCTCACTCTCTTGTACTCACCTGCAGCACTCTAGCCAGAGGAGGTCTCACTCTCTTGTACTTTTCAGCTTCCACATATGCTTGGTATGTAGGGAGCCAGATGGAAATTTAGGTAAAGGGAACGGTTGTTGCCAGTAGTGGCTCAAAAAAATGTTTTTGTTTTTTTTTTTTGGGGGGGGGGGGGGTGCGTGCCCCCCCCTTTCTTTTGCCTATGATTGGTCTTACCAGGTGGTTTTCTATGTACATCACAAGATCCAATTGTTCTTAGCCATTTGGTCAGTGCAATTCACTCCTTTTCTTTCTCAAACCTGTTACAGGGTGGTGGGGGAAGAAGAGATGGCACCAGCCGAGCCTTCCGTTATGTCTCATTGCCAAGCCAGAATCCTCACTTTTCTATAAGAGTGAAATATCCACTTGTTGAATATTTATCTGGCTATCTACGGCACAACCAGTTAGCCGGAGAAGTTGTCTGTCTATTTTAGCTGCACCCCAGAATGCTGCAACGTAATCTGGCTAAATGTTAGCTGGACAGAGAGTTATCCTGCCAAACCTCGGCAGGATAAGAGGGGGGACCTATTGAAAAATCGGCTTTTCGGAGTTATGCAGCTAAATGCTGCTGAAGATTGAGCCCTCTATTACTCTGATAGGCTCCTTCCTTCTGCACATCTGTACAGGGCGCTGCAGAAACGCCGTAGGAGAAACCTTAGACTCGGATTGAAGCCATGGCTGGCGTCATCCCCCGTTTCTCGGCGCTAGCAGACAGCCTGGGAGTTTGCCAGTCTCTGCGGGTCACTCGCGTAAGAAGCTCAGCGGAGGAGCGGTGCCATTTTTCTGCTTAATGGAAATTCTGGGGCTGTCTTCGTTCAAATCCTGCCCAGTGAACAGGAATTTTGTCCTCCTCCTCCTTTTTCGTGATGAGTTGAGGGCAGTAGTGGGCAAAGGCAGATCCTCGGCCATGTGGGAGCCCGCGCGCACACTCACCCTGCAGTCTCTCCTTGCAAGGGTAGCTGAAGCGTGCGTGTCTCCCCAGTGTAACCTCTGTCCCGAAGTCTTCAGTGTCTGTAAAGCAGGAGGAGTGATGAGCATAGGTCAGAGCCGGGAGCTGGCCAGCTGCTGAACCTTGGTCCTGACTTGCAGTGGACTCCTGCTCTTCTTCTTGCACTGAGATCCTCGCTGCTGACCCGCGGCCCGCTTTGGCTATTCCTGCACCGAGGCCCCCCCCCCCCCAGCGCACCTCTGTAGTGACCTAAGCCGCACCTCTGTTGCGGGAGCGAACCCCCTCCCTCCCCCCACTTGCTGGCGTGCTTCCCACCTGCGCATCCCCTGCTATTTAATCACCGGGCCCTCGCGTCACTGGCTGTGCGCGTCTCGGTTCCGATCCACAGAGTCCCTTAGAAATCGGGCAGTGATCCCCCCAGCCCTGCAAACAGCTCAACCAATAGTGCACCCTGAACTTCAGGCGTTTATGATCAGCGGCTCAGGAGGTGGGCTGTGCGCCAGCCTAAGGTTGCAAAGCACGGACGGCTCTTCCTGTTCTCTTTGACATTTTGCAAACTTCTTTTCTGTTGTCTAAGAATAAAACAGAAGTGGGCAGACCAGAGTGCTTTGGGATTTGTATGTACCTAAGGTGAGCAGGGGGAACTGTGGCTTTGGTGCTGTAAATGTCGTGCTCCCCTCCCCTCCCCCCGTTGGTATTCGTGGGCTTGCATCTGTTGGTGCCGTTCTCGTGTTTTCATGCAGCTGACGGTTCTTGCGTTCCCTTCCAGCCTTGCAATCAGAAGAGCAAGTTCAAAGTTTTGACGGGAGCAAACGATTTCTATCCCGACTCGGAGGCTGCTTGTAATTATAATTGGTATAATATCCTCTGTTAATAACAAAGCCAGTTCAATGCACCCTTTAAAAGTCTATCACATTAACTTAATTGGAAAATGTAATGGAGCTGTATTGGAAATGTTCAGTTAAATGAATACTCTGCACTTTAAGCAGGTGTCTTTTCTCCAATAAGTTTAATTGACAGTGGGTTTAGTGGTCGGAACTGAAATCCTGACCTTGATCTTCTGTTTGTCAGAGCAATGCTTGGAAATGGGAGACAAGCCGGCACCCAGCCTTCTTATGACTGCCTGTAGAAGTCGCTGTGTAAAAGGACTGGGCTGCAGGTAGACTTCCAAACCAGCTCTGCTCAGTTTGCCAAAGCACAAAAAAAAAAAAAAGGCACATGTTTTATGGCCCCAACTCAACATTCGAGGGAAAAAAGAGCCCCAATAACGCACAAAAATCATGCAAATCAGTTCGCTTGCACGATTTAGAATCGGTGTGTAATTTGTCCCGAGCCTTTACCTTGCTGTAACTTCACAAGGAGGAAAAATTGTGCTGAGAAATCCCCTCCAAAAATGCAACTGGGCAAACAAAGAGTTCGGTTTTTTTAAGGCAATTTTGCAAGCCATTTACCTAAGTACGGGAGGGAATGGCTCCTCCTGGCTGCAGACAGAGAGGCCTCGCCTCCGCTGCGTGAGCGCGCGGCCTGGCACTCGAGCGACGGCTGGACGGGTGGGCAGGTTCTGCCCTGCATGCGGGCGGTCCTGCTCCATAAATAGGTGGCACTGTTAGTGCAGGTTAACTGACTGGAAAAGCTTTCATGAGATTGATTTGCAAGGCCTGCTTATTAAATAATAAAGTAGATGGGCCGTTTTACTAATTAACGAAGGCTCTGACTGGCAGCGCCTGCGGGAGATGCTCAGTGTCATCAGCTGTCCTCTACTCTTCAGAAGCTGTAGAGGGCAAGTTTAAAATAAAAAAAATGCCCTCCCACATCCCTTTCCCCCCATTTGTGTCGTTTTTCTCCTTTTGATCTCTCTGCCCTTTTTTTTTTTTTGCTGCAGAACCGACAAAAATAAAGATGAGAATTAACTGTTATAGCAATAATAGTTAGGATTTATTTAGTGCCATTCATCCAAGCAAGATCCCCAAAATGGTCTGTGATCCACAGGGCCTCAGGTCCCGTATGCTGCTCGTGCAGAGGGTGACTGGACCGGCTTTGGCCCCTCCCACGCCCCCGTTGCATGCAGGGAGATGCGGTTCTGGATTCTCACCCTACTGCGTTCCCTAAGAAAAGCAGGACTGCATCTCCCCGCAGGCAGGACTGGCTCAGCTTGACCCCCCTCCCTGGACATGGAAGCGCATGGTCACCCTCACCCTCATCCTGCACAGGGAGAAGGTACATCGTTGTTGTCGTCACTCCCCAGTTCCAGTTGCCCAGGCTGAAGCCCAAGGAGGGAGAGTCTCGCTGAAGGCCACACATTTAGCCGAGATCAGAGTCTGAGCTGCAAACCAGGTGTCTGCGGAGGCCTCCTCGCACCTTGCCTTAGGCCTCTGGCATTCACTTTCCGCCAGGGCTCAGCGTCCCGACCCAGAAGCACATTCCTTATTATTAATGTGATGAACTTTCTGAGAGAGTAAATGGCATGAATTTAGTTTTACAACCTGTGTCTTGGCTATGTAGACACCAGTTCATGGAAAATTGGAGGCACTGAGCAGCCATACATTCTTCATCTGTAACCATTGGCGGATGAGCACAATTACATTCCTGTTCAGTGCTGCAGCCGCAGCAGTGTAATGACCGATGACCAGCTGTACAGAAAATAATGGGGGACATAGATAAGTAAGTGAGTCGGAAAAGACTTATCCGGCTAACTTAGAAGGGATAGTGAGCAGCACGGGCATGCTGATCGCAGCTGGATATATTCAGCCGCCGTCTCTTAGCCGGATAAGTTGCTACTTATTTGGCTTAAGTAGCACTGAATATTGGCTTCAGTTAGCATTAGAATGATCGTGCCGGCATGGAAAGCTCCTGTTCCCCCACCAAACAGGCCCCAGCCTGGGAAGCAGCGACAGAGACTTGTCCCGTGTGGCCACCCCCCCTCTCGCTGTCTCTTCAGTGTGCTCTTGAGTGACTGCCTTTAGTGAATTTTCAATTCCCTACCAATCTGCTGAGGACCCCAGCCCAGTTATAGTGCCGATTGTAAGTGCCCACTGAGATGGTGATTTGGTGATGGAGAAAGTAGCTTTGGGGAGCCACCCATACGGCGCCAGCTCCATTTCACAAGAGCTACCGTGAGGTTTTTCTACGATACCATCGATCTTCGGTAGAGCGATAGGCCAGCTGTCCCCAACTCAGGAAAGGTGGCCTGAATCAGCCACGTGTTTGTTTGTTTGTTTTTTTTCCACCACTTGCGTCGTCGTGTTTTGGTATCTGTAGGTTTGGGTCTCCATGAATTGCAAAGCATAGCACAGTACAACCTCCCTGGGTGTCTTGCATTAACGTCGCCTTTGTCTTCTTCCTCAGGTGCACGAGGAAGGAGAGGTGTGAGCGGTCTCAGGAGCCGCGGAGGTTCGCTTCGGAGATGAGGCAGTGCGTTCGGCTGACGGTGCATCCCAACAACATCTCCGTGTCTCAGTACAACGTGCTGGTAAGGAACTTTATCCTTGCCTCGGCGAGGAGCTGGAAAGAGGGGGGTGGGAAGCGTTTTTAGGTTTTGTAATCTGTTTAATACTCGGTCAGCTGCAGGCTGCCAGACAGGATGACTGCGTTCTGACCCGCAGGCCCGTTCATACTCCTTGTGCTGGCTGGGGCTGGGAGTGCCGCAGAGACAGGGCAGCACCTGACGGGCTCCAAGGTGGAAGGGGGAGGGTGATCGCTGCTCTGCAGGGACTCCCAGTGACTTCAAACACCATCTTTCACTCAAGGGAAAAGGGCGTTTTCTGGAGCGGCCCCTGACTTTTACGGTTAATCGCTTGTACCAGGACCCTTCGTAAGAACTTAAAGACATTTTTGTTGAGATAAGTGCCTGCGGGGGGATTAGCACCTGCAGTACCCAGTCGGCGTGTGCACAGAGATCTAAGGCCTTGGCGTCAGTGCTATCAATATCAATGTGTCTGTAATGATTAGGAAAATCCTAATAATTGCAGTTTGAAGTCTACAGCAGTGATGCTGGAAGCCACTTTGGTTTGTTAATATGTTGATGCGTTGCTTTGATAAGATTTTGATGTTTAGTTTTATTGTAAGTCATTGGATTTGTGCGAGTTATAAATTGTTTTAAATAAATAAATATAGATTTGCTGTTTGTCCTTTGTCACTTGAGCTAAGGTTCCCTGAATGCCCTGTTTCGTGCTCCTGGTCACAGAGGTAGAACGGAGCGTGTCTATCTAATAGGAAAGAAGATTATGAATGACAGTGTATCTGTCTGTCCCCAGCCTAGTCTATATGCTCAGCCTCGTCTCCTGTGTTGCGTTGGACATTGCACTTTAGCCATAAGCGCCAAAGGGTCATCTGGGGCCCTGATAGGATGTTGTCAGTCCCTGCTGGTCTTCCTGTGATTGATTCTGTATCGCTGTAGGTAAAGAATCTGTGCTTAGGTGTACGTGTGAGGAGAGGCGTGGAATCTCTTCTTATTCTATTTTGCAATAATGTGGAAAGGCTGGCTCAGTGGATAGCCAAGTTGGCATTTGGCAGATGGCATGCTGTAGACTCAGGTTTCATGGCGCGTCTTAGTCCCTGGCTGCCCTGGCTGGGAGTTTGATGTGTACATATACTAGGGTCAGTTTTCAAAGGCTTGGAAACCTTGTACATGGGTAAAAATAGAGCAAAGCCCCCTAAATCAGCCATATCTAGCTAAATGGAATTTTAGCCGGCAGAAAGTAGGGACAGACTTTTGGCCACTTATAAAAGGAGCATTTCGGAGGGTGACTGGAAACTACTTGTGTACATTTGTATTTAAAATATGTCCATGTATAGCAAGCATGCCACTAATGCATATACTTTACACCATTGTTTAACACCTTGTAAGGGTACAGGCATACTTTTAATCACATAACAAGTTAATCTTCAAACACAGTATTTGGGGGTACTTTGTATTTGAAGATCCGCAGGGTTTGCATGAGCTGAAAAGTATGAGCCTATATTGCCAGCTAGGCAGCCTATCAAAAATATACCCTACTGGGTACAAACGATATTAAAAAGTATAAGAAGTCCCCCCGTCAATTGTCAAAAGCTTGTTCTTTTTGGGGGCATATGGTGTATTAAGTTGGAGAGGAGGGGAAAAAAATAAGGGGAAGCGATAGGGTGAAGGCAATCCAGCTAAAAAGATGCTGGGAAAAATCATGGAAACTATTCTAAAGATCAGAATCTCATAAGAGCTTAAGAAGTTGCCATACCAGTCTGACAGAGCTCCTCGGTTCTGCTGTGGAGATAGGAGACCCTATCAGGAGGTCAACCATCTCTGCAGCACACCACCAATCAAGCATATGATAGAGTGGCCAGACGGAAGCCTCCCCTCAGTAAAAGGCAGATGACAGCCCGCTTGGAGTTTGCCAAAAGAGACTTAAAGGACTCTTCAGAGCATGGGAAACAAGATTCTCTGGTCTGATGAAACCAAAATTGAACTTTTTGGCCAGAATATCAAGCGTCATTTCTGGAGGAAACCAGGCACCACTCATCAGCTAGCAAATACCATCCCTACGGTGAAGCATGGTGGTGGTAGCATCAGGCTGTGGGAATGTCGTTCAGATGCAAGAACTGGGAGATTGGTTAGGATCAAGGGAAAGATGAACGGAGCAAAGTACAGCGAGATCCTTGATGAAAACCTGCTCCAGAACGCCCTGGACCTCAGACTGGGATGGCGATTCACCTTCCAACAGGACAACCACCCTAAGCACATAACTAAGTCAACACAGGAGTGGCTTCAGGACAAGTCTGTGAATGTCCTTGAGTGGCCCAGCCAAAGCCCGGACTTAAACCCAATCAAACATCTCTGGAGAGACCTGAAAATAGCTGTGCATCAATGCTTCCCATCCCACCTGACAGAGCTTGAGAAGATCTGCAGAGAAAATCCCCAATCCAGGTGTGCCAAGACTTCCCTTGGGTAAATCCATGCTGGCTGTGTCCCATTAAACCATGTCTAGCTATATATTCTGTGAACAAAATCACAGAGCATATAGATAGCCATCATTTAATGGGACGTAGCCAACATAGATTTACCCAAGGGAAGTCTTGCCTTACAAATCTGCTTCATTTTTTTGAAGGGGTTAATAAACATGTAGATAAAGGTGAACCGGTAGATGTAGTGTATTTGGATTTTCAGAAGGCGTTTGACAAAGTTCCTCATGAGAGGCTTCTAAAAAAACTAAAAAGTCATGGGGTAGGAGGCGATGTCCTTTCGTGGATTACAAACTGGTTAAAAGACAGGAAACAGAAAGTAGGATTAAATGGTCAATTTTCTCAGTGGAAAAGGGTAAACAGTGGAGTGCCTCAGGGATCTGTACTTGGACCGGTGCTTTTCAATATATTTATAAATGATCTGGAAAGGAATATGACAAGTGAGGTTATCAAATTTGCAGATGATACAAAATTATTTAGAGTAGTTAAATCACAAGCGGATTGTGATTGTTCTGATCTCCGTGAGGAGTTAGCAATCTGTTCTATGATCTCCTTGCTGAGTTAGCAATCTGATCTGTACTCTATGAGGAGTTAGCAATCTGTCAGAAAGCTCTGTTGGTAAAGCTGGAATTTAGAATAGTTGTGGGTGGATCCTTAGACCAGTGGCAGATGACCACGCCCTTGGGGGAAATCCCGAGAGGGACCACTGGTCAGGCTTAGGGTAGGAGACAGATACACACTAGTTCTTTTATTAGACAATATAGTAGACCACCAGAGGTGGCAGTAGTGAGCTGGAAGCGCCCGGCTGGGCTGTAGTCCCTCAGATATTGGAACAGCGATCCCAGGGTGGCTGAGCTGTAGAGAAACTAAGAAAGTGAGTAGGCAAAGCATGCTGTGTTCAGGAACAAGTCCTTGATGGTAACACTCACACAATAGTCTCTTGAGGCAGCCCAGGAGATGGTATGCATTAGGCCCTCGAGGAGCGAGTACCTGGACCCAGGGAAAACTCTGAAAACTCACTGATGTTGTAAGCAGCGATGACTTCTTAGCAGAAGTGGTATCCAGGAGCAAGTCTGGGACATGAGCCCTCGAGGAGCGAGTACCGGTTCCGGACTGCGACCTGCAAAGGAAAAGAGAGAGCAAGGCCCCCGAGGAGCGGGTACCTCTAGTGAAGTCCGAGGAGGCAGAGCAGCTAGGGTTGCGGAGAGCGAATCCCATCCGCAGCGACCAGGTGGAAGCTAGGTAACGAATCCCCTTGCTAACTCGTCTTGTTAGCGAAAACTGAGACCTTAAATATCTGGAGCTAGTGACGTCATCTCAGGGGAACGCCCCTGAGGTTCGCACCAACACTGGTACATCAGTCGGGCCGCGCGCACATGCGCCCTTAGGCATCTGGTCAACATGGCGGCTTGCAGCGTCGAGCCGATCTGGGAACGCCGGAGGAGGACGGCCTAGAGACGCCGCAGCAGCTAGCCTTCCATCAACCCCGAAGGGAGTCGCCAACGAGGTAAGGTGGGCAGAGCAGAGAAGTCGGACAGCGATGGACACAACAGTGATACATTACAGGAGGATCTTGTGAGACTGGAAAATTGGGTGTCCAAATGGCAGATAAAATTTAATGTGGACAAGTGCAAGGTGATGCATATAGGGAAAAATAACCCTTGCTGTAGTTACACGATGTTAGGTTCCATATTAGGTGCTACCACCCACGAAAGAGATCTAGGCATCATAGTGGATAATACTTTAAAATCGTCAGCTCTGTGTGCTGCAGCAGTCAAAAAAGCAAACAGAATGTTAGGAATTATTAGGAAGGAAATGGTGAATAAAATGGAGGATGTCATAATGCCTCTGTATCGCTCCATGGTGAGACCGCACCTTGAATTCTGTGTACAATTCTGGTCGCCGCATCTCAAAAAAGATATAGTTGTGATGGAGAAGGTACAGAGAAGGGCGACCAAAATGATAAAGGGGATGGAACAACTCCCCTATGAGGAAAGGCTGAAGAGGTTAGGACTTTTCAACTCGGAGAAGAGACGGCTGAGGGGTGGATATGATAGAGATGTTTAAGATCATGAGAGGTCTTGAACGAGTAGATGTGACTCGGTTATTTACTCTTTCAGATAATAGAAGGACTAGGGGGTACTCCATGAAGTTAGCAAAATAAATCAAAGAAAATTCTTTTTCACTCATTGCACAATAAAGCTCTGGAATTTGTTGCCAGGGGATGTGGTTCGTGCAGTTAGTGTTGCTGCAATTAAAAACGGTTTGGATAAGCTCCTGGAGGAGAAGTCCATTAACTGCTATTAATCAAGCTGACTTAGGGAATAGCCACTGCTATTACTGGCATTAGTAGCATGAGACCTATTTAATGTTTGGGTACTTGCCAGGTTCTTGTGGCCTGGATTGGCCACTGTTGGGAACAGGATGCTGGGCTTGATGGACCCTCGGTCTGACCTGGTGTGGCAATTTCTTATCTTCTTATGAAGAACTGAGACAGGACCTAGGAGAAATGTTTCAAGAGAGGAAAGCCGGATGTTGTAAGGCAGCCTGTTCATGGTGGATATCATACATAGTCTTGCTCTTGAAGTATTATCGATGGTTCAGTGCCTGAAGATTAAAGCTTTTTCTTGTTCTTTATTTTAAAGTAAAGGTTGCGGGAATTGGCTGGATTTTGAATAGTCCACAGCACTGGAAATGTATATGGGTGCTGTTAGCATGCACACATGATAGGCAATTTTCAAAAACGAAACTACCCGGCTGGTTTCTCTTAGAAAATGTTCTACGGCGTTCGTGTCCCAGAAGTGCCTGCGTTCATTTGCATCTGCTGTTTTTTGTGGGCAGCCCGTCGGAACTGGAATAGTCGGCATGTATTAGAAAGTCGATTGTCTGTGGGGCTGTTTCACTCCCCCGAACCTAAACATCCGGCCGGCGCTCGTTTTTAGCTGTGTGGTGGGCACAGTTTACCTGGAGGAAAGGGCTCTGAGGACTGGGCTGACAGGGGCCAGGTCTTTATAAAGAATTCCCCCCCTGCTGTGGTAGCGCTGTGGCTGCTCTGCTCGTGGCATCCTCGCTCTCCCGGGGCCTTCTTCCCGTAGGCGCCGTATGCCCTTCCTTGCCCACTCTGTGGTGTGCGTTACGCTGCGCGGTGGCGTACGGGAGGGCTGCAACGGGAATACAGAGACCCGCGTTCTGGGAAAATAAACACTCGCACGTGCTCGGTCTCCGTTAAAAGCCATTAATCCGGCTTTGTAGATATTCCCTGCTGCTGTCGGAATATAGTGACCAGTGACCAGCTGTACTGAAAATTACCCCCGAGGCAGCAAAATACTGTAGAAAATGAAATACTAGAAGATTCACCATTTATTATATTCACCTTATTCTTGCCATGCTATCACTGCACAGGGCATTCAGTGTTAGGCCTAGTACAATACGAGTCACAGTAACTGATATTTAGCAGCGGAAGAGAATTGTTATAGTAAATATTTGGTGTTCTGCACTAATAACTGTGTGGAGGGAAAGGCTAGGTTGTAATGCAGCATTAGTGCCTGGCTCTGGCGAAGCGTGCAGCTCAGCAGTGACGGCGACAGAGCAAATGGCCCCCCCCCCCCCCCCCCAGCACGTTACAGCAGTCGGTCTGCACGGAGGGACCACGCTGCAGTGGCCTGGCGATCGGCCGAGCTGCAGCCAATTCTGCAGGATGGATCTTACGGGGGTAACTTTCAAAGCCGACGGGTTTCGTGCGCATAAGCAGCTGCTACAAAAGCGTCCGGGGCTTCGCGTGGCGTTAAGGTAGCCCCGTCGCCCGGCTTCGCACGTGTGCGTGTTTGCATGAACCCAGCAGAGGCGCTCGGGGGGGGGGGGGGGGGGGGTTGGTGGGGACGGAGAGCGGAGTCCGCGCTTGCGTGCGCACTTCCTGATGTTTTTAAAAGCGTGCAAAAGGAGTCTACACGCGCAAGCTACCCCTTCCGAAGCGGAGGTATAAGTTTATGGGAGCCAAGATGCGCGTGTGCCGTGAGGAAGAGCAGCAGGACGCTCCTTTAGCGCCGTGGGGTTTCATCAAGCAAAGCTAGAGAAGTCCACGTTCCCCTCCCCCCCTTCCCCATTTTGTCAAGGAACAGTTCTCCTCCTCTCTTCCTTTCCAGCTGGTGCTGGAGGCGTACAATGTCCCTGAGCTCTCGGCCGGCGTCAACTGCACCTTTCAAGACCTCTCGGAGATGGACGGCACGGTGGTCGGCAACCAGATCCGCTGTGTCTCCCCGGCCGAGAAGGAGGTGCCCAGGATCATCACGGAGAATGGTGAGTGAGCCGGACCCTTCCAGGGTCCAGCGGTGCAAAATTCCAGAGGCGCTCCTCGCTCCCCTGCCACAGCGAGGTTTTGCATCAGATATCTAATGTTAATATTCATTGGCATTTATGCACTACTTTGTACCCCAACAGGATATCTCTGTGGTTTAAAAATGTTTATATCGGTGTCTTCTGGGGTAAATGTCATTAAAAACGTCCCCACCATATGGACACTGCATGATTATTATTATTATTATTTTTTTTTTTTAATAAACTCTTTATTAATATAACACAAGAAGAAAACAGACATCCTGGTACATGGTAAGATTTGTCCACAGAAACAGCCATCTTAACAAAATAACAATAAAATAGCAATCAGCGACGTTTAAGATCAGGTACAAAACAAAATCCAATATAACGGCCTCAGTGGGGCATACAGCTAAGCATGAGACTGATTCGCAGGTATCCACAGCTATCTACCCCATACAGTAACCCATAATATCTTCTAACATAGTCCCAGATGTTATCCGATTTGAACTTTTCGCCTTTAAGTGCATATCCGAGTTGCTGAAGGCCAGAAACGTTACGGCGTTGCTTTTTTCCAGCAGTCGAAAACATGGGCTAAATTTCCAGTTGGTAGCAACTGAGAGCCTCGCTGCCTGGAGGAGCTGCGCTACCAATAGCTGGCGTGGAGATGGAACTGAGGACCCCTCCCGACCCCCAGGCAAATCAGTAATGTCTGAGATTTCCTGCGCTACCTTCCCCCCCCCCAAAAAAAACCCCGTACCCTTTGACGGTGCCACCACGCGTGCACGTGAGTCCCGCGCCCTCGCCAGCAGCGAGCGGCATCAGACTCGGGGGAACAATCTAGAGACGAGGGAACGGTTCACTTGACACGTCTACTCTAGTGGCAGAGGTCGGGGTGCACGAGAACTCCTCTGCCTCTGTTTTTTACAAAATGGCCTTGAGCGGTACTAATAACGTGCTTCCTTTTTTTTTTTTTTTCATCCTCTCGTCTTGGAACTCTTTCCGGCAGCACGGGACCTAGAAACCTGCTGCCGGGTCACCAGCTCTAAGGGACGCCTGAGTGCGTGGTTCTGAAGTGTTGACATTTTAAGAAGTGCTGGAGGAAATTCCACTCTGGAAACCCCACCTACGTTTATTATTCGCGGCGAGCCCGCACGCCGGTTAGGGTTGAGGCGTGCGGCGCCACGTGACACTTTTTTTTTTAAATTTAAATCATAGCTCTTGGTATTAGATGCACTCGCCCGAGATCAGACGGGCAGCCAGCGGCGGAAATAGGATTTGGGGGGAGGGATCCCCAGTCCTTAGAGTGCACCTCATTACTGAAGTGGCTCGGAGACGTTCCCCCCCGGTCACGTCGCTCGGCAAAGTGCCATCAGGAGGCCCCATGGTGCCGCTCGCCCGGATTCCTCGGTTCGGCGGAGCCCCCGCCTCGGGTCGTCCTGCGGGTTTTTGCTCAGCTTTGCCTACGGGGGTCGGCATTAGATAAGATGCACCTCGCCAGGCTGTCAAAACAATCAGCAGCAGATGGGCAGCCGTCTTGAGCACCTGACGGTAATATTTATTCTGCTGCAAAAAAATTTTTGACAGATTAATTGTCAAGCCCAGTTTGGGACTGATTGATTAATGAATCCTTCAGACAGAGAAGAAAACAGTGGAGGATGAGGGCTTGCTGGGTCAGAGTCTTTCATTTAACTTTGCGCATCTTGATCACGTTATAGCAATTACCTCTCTCCGAAGCACAGCTGCTTGTTAATGGGTCTGGAGTTCAGGGGAGGTGGGTTTTTTGCGGGCTGCTGATTGCCCAGACTGGCAAAAGGGGAGAAGAGATTAATGTTGCCGCGAAGGGCTGCAGAGGGCGTTGGGGTTGGCGAGGGAGGGCAAGGAGCAGTGTGAGCAGGAAGGAGCAGAGCACAAGCTCCTTGTGCTAGCAGCACCTGCCCTGCACCACGGAAGAGAGAAATGCAGGGAACAGCAAACAGCGTCGAAAGTAAAAATCCAGAGCATCTTATTCTACCTCAATCCACCCAGCTGCAAAGGAGTGAAAGGAAAGTGATTCTCAAGTCTAAATGTTTTGAAGTCCTGACTTGGCTGGGTTCATGTTCCCGCCGTTATAGTAAGCCTGAAAGACAGAGCTGGAGAAGATTCATCCTCTCGTTTCTGTTCAGGCCCCGCAGGCTGGGTCTGAGCTATGAGCCGAATGCCTTCCTCTTGGCATTTCAGCTGAGACCGAGAGCCTGCAGGATATGGGGGGGGGGGGGGGGGGGGTGTGAGAGGGGACGTTTAATGCTCCAGCACCAGGTCCCGTGAGGAACCCGGCGATTGCCGAAGCAGGAGGATTAAACCTCTTGTAAAAGGAAAAATAAGAGACGGGGGGGGGGGGGCGATCCCTCCCCTTTATGAGTCCCTGGTGAAACCCCCACCTCAGCCGCCGCGCTCAGTGCTTCGCCAGGATACGGAGAAGATGGAAGGAATTCAGAAGGGGCAGGTCTGCAACACAGAGAGGAGGAGGAGGAAGGGTGCGGGGGGGGGGGGGGATGGTAGAACCCTTCCCGTATCTGATAAGATTATTTAAATAACGTACGAGAAGGTGGTAAGTTCAGGGACGAGGAGCGATAATAGGAAGGAGGGCAGGCGAGAGGATATCGCGGTGACGGAAAGCGTGAGAGAACGCGAGCCGGCCTGGGGCAGATACGAGGGCCTGTTAGTAAGGGAAGGGCAGAGCCAGAGAGAGAGAGAGAGAGAGAGAGGAAGGTGTCTGGGAAGGCAGGGCACTGTTAGCGGTGGTAGAAGGAGCAGGGACCGATAGGATGATGTTTGTGACTGCTCTGATCAATAACCATTGTCTTCTGACAGGAGACCATCAAGTGGTGCAGCTCCAGCTGAAGTCCAAGGAAACCGGAATGACCTTTGCCACCACCAGTTTCGTTTTCTACAACTGCAGCGTCCACAATTCGTAAGTTTTATCTTCTGCTAGAGCCAAAGAAGGCTTGGGTTGCGGAGGTGGTGCGGGGGGGGGGGGGGGGGGGGGGTGGGGGCTGGGAGTTAGGAGGAGGAGGAGGAGGGGCACGGGCCTTCAGCGCTTCTCACCTCTTCTCATTTCCCTAACCTTCTGCAGTCAGAGGGAGGGATAGATCCTGCAGCTCTAGAGCAGCAATGCCAGGCCGAGACAGTCTTTGTTGCACGAGGGAGACAGGCCTCCTTCCTCGGGAGATCTGCTGCTCCAACGGCTGCAGATCAAAGACAGTCCCCTGCCCCACGGAGCTTACAAGCCACTCGAGACGAGCACGCATGTCAAGCAAGAGTCTGCGGGAGGTGCGTTGATTGTAGATAAGTGTTTTGGATGTAACAGCAGCCTCAGAAATGGTGAGATTTGAGACTGGTCTGGAATACGGCTAGAGAGGGGGCGACTGCGCCATGCATACAACTCAGCCGTACTGAAAAGGGGTCAGCACGATCACCAAGATTTGACATCACAGGTTAAACAAGCAGGCTGGCTCCTGGTCCTCGTGCAGCATGCACCCTGGCAACCTTACTCAAAAGGACCACCGCACTTGTCTCTTAAAAAAAAAGAAAGATTCTGTTAATGAAGCAGCAGTGCGGTTAGACAGAGAGACAGGAAAGTCCCCACCTCCAGGGTCCTGTTAGCTTCTGCCTTTCAAGGCCGTGGAGTTACTGCTGGTGGGAAAAGTCAACTTGGCCTGCGTTTCTGCAGCATCCAAGTCTTAAAACCTGCAGATCCTCCCTCCCTCCCTCCCTCCGCCTCATCACCTAGCAGAAACGTTTCCCCGGGAACCGCTAGAGCGCCGAACACAGCAGACGTCTCAACGTTCGCCGGGACCACAAACACGCATTCCCGCGTCTCGGGCAGCAGAAGGAAGCGCAGGCCGTGCTGGTTAAATATTTATGATGCCCCGTGTTATGGCTCCACGCGATATGATAACATTATACATTTTTAATTTGATTTAGCAGAGAGGCTGCTTGTTATCAATTACGAATAACAGCTCCCGGGGCTGGGGAAGCTGGTGCAGGATTGCTGCGGCAGGGCGGGATTTCACAGCGGGCGGGAGACTTTGCACCCCACCGCCGGGGTTGTAGGCCGTGTCGGGTGTCCATGTGTGTAATCAGAAGGCGGGGGGGGGGGGGGGTGGGGGGAACCACGTGTATGCGGTGCTGCACCAATGACCTTTGAGAGAGGTCAGGGCTCTGTTCTCCAGTTGCTTCCGCATTTATCGCTAGTGGTACTGTTTTCGCTTTTTATATTTGGAGCCGCTTCTCCTTGTCCACAAAACACGTAAGCACTGCTATTCCCTGCCCCGTAAAACATAACCGCCCCTTATTAGCGTGCAGAACCTCCGTCGGTCGAACGAAGTCGGAAAATCACGCAGAGAGAGGCCCCTGGGAAGGCTTTCCGCCGTAGATTTGGAGAAGGGTGGGGGGGGGGCGCACACAGGTCGTGACCCCTGCGCCCGGGGCGTAACGTCACGCACACAAGAAATCCCAATATTATTAGCATCATATTGACTTGGAGCGCACAAATGTGAACTCCATTATAAAATGTTGCATCAAAGAAAGGTTTGTGCCTTTCAAAGATATGAAGGGAATATTGGTGTTGGGATTTGCGGTGGTTTTGGGGGGGGATCGACCCATTCAGTTCATCATCGGTCGTGATGCTCGGACACATTTGTGGCCACGTTCTGTTGTAGAAATGTAACCAGAGTTACTAATGCCTGTCGGAGAAGCGTGGCAAGCTGTTGCTAAAATCTTCGCCAGAGAGGCAAGGGGAAAATGTAATGGGGCCTCCGTCCATTCATCTGACTTAGGCACGTTCCTGTCCCGCAAACGGCTCTAATTCTAATTTAAAATGCTTTACTGAGAAAGGGAAGGGTGGGGACGGGAAGGTTAATTCAGCACAGAGTCTGGCTGCAGTTTTTTTTTTAAGTGATCAGTTTAAAAGCCATTTGGGTGAGACCGATTAACGAGAGCCACCGTCATTGAAAACAGCGAGGGTTGGGGGTCCCAGGGACGAGGAATGTTTTCTATAGTTGTGATTTCATTTTCAAGCTGCAGCCTGTGGGTATTTTTTTTTACTTACGTTTCGTGTACCGGTTTTCCAAGGGAAAAGAGCACGTGGATTTCCGAGGTGGGGGGAATGCGGAGTCTGTCCGTAGGCTTGGCCCCGATTTTTGCGGGGGTAAAACTTTGCTGGAAAGGTGCGCGCGTAGATCTGAAAGTGTCTTGCACGCACCTACTCTCTCTTTCCCCCCCCCCCCCCGCCCACCTTGTCAGCCCCCAGGATCGCCTCCTCTTCGTGTGGAAGAGTGCACGGGGGAATTGTCAGAGGAACCGATTAATTGCGGGCAGAGTGCTGAGTGTTTCCCCACATAAACGGCTTTCAAAATGGCCCCTCCTTCCTTGTCGCTCACCGTAGTTTCCGTAAAGAGCCAAGCCGATGGCTGGGGGGTGTCGTCTGCTAACTCGGGAGCGGTGGTGCCGTGCGTCTGCAGTTGTCTCGCTGGAAAGAAGCAATCGGACGGAGGGGGGGTTTACTGTTGGCGCATTTGCGCAACTTTGCTTCATAATCCACTAGCGGGCTGTGCAGTGGCGCAGCATGGCCCATGTGTTCTTGGGCAAGGGTGATGCAAGTTATTACAAGTGACACCCGGGCTGCTTAAGGGGGGGAAACGTGGCCCGTGCTACTGCGTGCTGTCAGATCCCACGCCTACCCCAAACCCAACCCGGAGATTCCAGGCCCGTCACCGTGAATCCCCAAATAGAGCTCTGATCCTGCACACCCTCCCTCACCCCACCTTACGTGGCCTCTGGTTCTGTGACTCCCTCCTATCTTGCGCCCTTTCACTCCGGGCGGCTTATTGTGCAAAATCTTAACATAGAGAGAGTTCTGCAGATCATTAATTGGGCCGGTCGAGCATTGAAGCTTGATATACCACAGGCAACCCATATTGCCATGGCTGTTTGAACGCTGGTTGGTACACAGATCCCAAAATGCATGGCTTTTGACGTAGAAGCGCAGTACGCACACATCAAGGGTGCACAGAAGTGGCATTAAGGTAGCTCACAGATTATCTGAACCAGATGCCCTTCCATTGGACTTTTATATTTAGAGAAAGGGAAGGGAAGTATGAGAAATTCACAGTCTGGCGCGGCAGTTTTTGTAGAAATCAATGCTATGTTTTCACAGGCCACGCTGAGCTCGGTGTACTGAGCGTCTTCCCCCATGGACACAAAATGGGATGGTTGATTTGTTACGTCGGCCGTGCCTTTCTCCCTTCAGCCATCAGCCTTCCTGTTGACTTAAGCTCTTGTTTCTGCTCGCGAGTTGTGGAAATTCCCGTAACCCTTCCCCATTTTTCTCCTTTCTGCAGGTGTCTGTCTTGCGTGGAGAGCCCCTATCAGTGCCACTGGTGTAAATACCGCCACGTGTGTACTCACGATCCACAGACGTGCTCCTTCCAGGAAGGCAGAGTCAAGGTGGCCGAGGTAGGCTTTACTGCAGCATGGAGACCACGCCACGAGAGGGAGGTAGGGGCTCTGAAGCCAACTGCGAAATGGGTCCTGAAACAGGCAACCATGTGCATGTCTACTGATGTTCTCCACAGCCAGACGGCAGGTTCGCTTAGCAGAGATGAGGCTCCAGATGTTTAGCTGCATTCTGCCTTGAAATTTGCAGAGCTAGCTTAGATTCCTCAAAAAAATGTATTTGCTTGTTTTCTTTGCTCCGTTACCGCCTCGACTGGTATTATTCCTAAGGTGTCCTTACTCCTTTTTTTAAGTATATTGTCTTTCTTACGTTTTATACTTGTTTGGAATAAAGGCTTTTACTTTTTAGTGTCAAGGGAGCTGTCCAGACAGTGGTGCTGAACAGACGTAACATAGGCTTTAATGAGCCCTGAGGCATAATCGGCCGCCCTTGTTATTTTAGCCACCTCTTTCTGGTTTTGAAAAAATGCCCTCCCCTCTCTTGACTTATTTGTGATGTGTTCCTGCACGGCCCGTGCCGCGCTGGCACTGCCATACGTTATCATGACAACATTGCGACTGGTGCCACTCAAGCCCATGGTGTCGCAGCGCCATTGAGTTTCCCGCCATCCGATCAAAGCCCAAATCTCCCAGGTGCGATTTAGTTCATGGGATATGGATGAGGACGAGCATGGCTGTGCCCGATTTATGTATTTGGTGGGAAGTGGTTACTGAGGAGGAACTTAAAAAAGAAACCCAAAAAACTCAAAATACCACTATCTTCTGAGGGATGAATTGTAAATCAGAATGGAAAGGGGAGGGTCTAGATAACTTTGTTTGTGACTTACATGGTATTGTCTCAATGAGGCCGATATTCAGCACTACTTAGCCGAATAAATAGCAACTTAATCTGGCTAAGTGGCGACCGCTGAATGAATATCCGGCTACCTTCAGCAGTTGCCACTTATCTGGCTAAGCAGGCAGTGGGCAGATTGGGGAAGAGCTACGTATCCATTTGTTGTAGCCAGATAAGTGCAGATATTCGGACTTATTAGCCCGCAGTAGACGGATAAGTTAGACCTGCTCAATAACAGGTCTAAACTCAGCCGGGTACGAGTGGCGCTTTCTGCGGGGATATTCAGCAGCAGGGTGGAGCTGCTGAGTATCCCATATAAGTTATCCGGATAAGTTTGATCCGGCTAGTTTACATAGCTGGATAGCTCTGAATATTGAGCCCTGCAGATTTAACAAAAGGAATTTGTGGCCGGCTCAGTGGCAGTGCTGGGCATTGCTGTGTGGAAAGACCTGGGTTGGATTTCCAGCTCGTGTTCTCTGTCCCCCTCTCCAGGTTGGCTGGGGCTGGAGTCATAGCCATGGTGACACCGAGGGACTGGATTCAGGGCCCACGATTGCAGGGCATGGCCCCCTGGCGAGGGATTGTCATTGCACGGATTGGACTAAAGTTAGTTGGGAGGGGGGGCAGGAGATAGGAGAAATCTCCCCAGGTAGTTGCAAAGGAAGGCTCATGGCCTTGGTCCCAACCAGGCTGAAAGCACGGGAGGAGCAGGAGGAAACCCCGTTGGGTGGAGAATTGAGAAAAGGAAGCTCTTGGCGTCTTTTTCTTCTCAAGCTGGACACTGTTCAGGACCAGGGAGCGGGGACCAATTATTGGACGTTACAGGAAGCCAGGCCCTGAGAGCTGGAGTACAGTGCAGGATAAGTCCGGGAGGAGGGATCAGAGCCTGCACAGACTTGACTGTAACTCTGCAGGAGGCTGTGGGGGGAGTGAGGCCAGGGAGTGAGGGATTGCTGCAGAGATAAGGCCTGATTAGCACAGGCTCGTCCTGCCTCTCAGACTGTTGCTGTTCCCTTTTCTGTGGTTTTTTTTCCCCTAGGCTGCCCGCTGAAGCTTTGACTGTTGACAGAAAAGCTGCTTTCTTACAAATTCTCTCCCATTCTACATCTTCAAAACTTCATTTTTTTGCACTGTTGCTGATTTTCTGCTTCTGTAGAGGTTTGATGTTTCAGGACTGTGTAAGGTTGCTCGAGACTGTTTTTGTTATGTGTATTGCTTTTCAGTTGTAATCTTTTTTTTTTTTACATGGGAATAGAGGTGCCCAGTCCAGCCTAAAGAGCCATTCATAAGTGACTCTTCTTAGATCGGACTTGTTTTGGGCAGGGTGGATATCATGGAAGCCTATTGGGAGGCTTAAAAGAGGGCAGGCTTTAGCAGCAGATTACAACATGAAAGAACAGTATTTCACTTCATTAAGAACTGTTTTCATGTTGTTTTTACTGGTTCTGTTGGTTTGATTTATATGATGATTTGTATTTGTACCTGTTTATATTATTTGTAATTGCTGTTTATTGTGTAACAGTGAAAACCACTTTGATTGCTTCTGAAAGGCATCAGTAAATTAAATTAGGGAATTTTCAGGATGAGAATCAATTAGGAGTATTTGGAGAGGTTTTGTTCTTCCTACCAGGGCTCTCTTTCTTAATGGGTTCTCCGGATATTCGACCAAAAGCCATCTTTTTATTTAGCCCCCACATGCCTTCAGGGACTGAGTTGCTTGCCCATTTTTAGCCAATATCTGAGGAACAATGTGCAGTATCCCAGAAATAAATGCCCACAGGGAAATTGAAAGGTAAAAATATGAGCCATCCAATGGTGTGGGACAAAGAGGTCTGGGGAGGTGTTTTTGTTTCCATGCACTTATTACTTTTGTGATATGACTGCACTGGGTTTGGGAAGTTTGTTTATCTTTTTCTTTGCCTTTTCCTTATTCCGCCATAATTCAGTCTCTTTCCTCAGTCTGGGAAACTGATGTCAATTAAGGATGGCTAAACCAGTCCAAATGTGATCTGAGCCATCCCGTCCCGGAAGAATGATTACCGTGCTTTAAGATTGTACAAGTTGTCGCTGGCGTGGTCCTGAGGCAGCCCTGGTAAAATCCAGACCCATTTGACTGGACCTGGCCAAATCAGAAGCAGCACCAGCTCCTCTCCAATCCCTGTTCCTGCCTCAGCTTGTCTAACCAGCCCTGGATACTCTCTTGTCGATAACTTAAGAGCCCCTGTGTACTAAGCCCGCCCGCCGGAAACTAAAATTGGAAAACAAATCTTAGTCTGTCTGGCCCTGGGTGCTGTATGAGGGGTGTCCAGTGTTGTAGGGCAGGTGAGAGATGCTTCTGTGGCTGACGGGAAATCTCAGACTGAAAGCTGGTCCCCAAGTCCTTCAAAGAATGAGATTTAAAGCAAAACTGGAGCGCCTGGCTCAGAGCAGTTGACTTTGTTCAGGGCTGGATCAGATCTGGCTTTGGAGGTCCAGGCTGGTCCACCCACGCCTAGGAGGATCTGTGTTGATCTCTTTCCGGTTTCGTGTACAGTGGGTTTTGGTCTCAGGGAAACATCAGGTAAGTATAAAAATGTGACTTTACCTGCCCACAGTATCTGGGGAATAACAAACATTCGGGCCGATACAGTAAAGTCCGCGGGAGAGCGGATGAACGCCCGCTCTCCCGGCGCGCACGATTCTGTATTTAAATTAGGCGACGCGGTAAAAACGGGAAAAAGGAGGCGCTAGGGCCACTAGCGCGTCCCTAGTGCCTGCTTTTTGACAGGAGCGGCGGCTGTCAGCGGGTTTGACAGCCGACGCTCAATTTTGCCGGCGTCGGTTCTCGAGCCCGCTGACAGCCACGGGCTCGGAAACCGGACGCCGGCAAAATTGAGCGTCCGGTTTTCGGCCTGACAGCCGCGGGCCGACTTCAAATTTTTTTTTTTTACTTTTTTTTTACTCTTCGGGACCTCCGACTTATTATCGCTATGATAGTAAGTCGGAGGGTGCACAGAAAAGCAGTTTTTACTGCTTTTCTGTGCACTCTCCCGGCACCGGAAGAAATTAGCGCCTACCTTTGGGTCGGCGCTAATTTCTGGAAGTAAAATGTGCGGCTTGGCTGCACATTTTACTTTCTGTATCCCGTGCGCATACCTGATAGGGCCCTCAACATGCATTTGCATGTTGAGGGCCCTATTAGGTTCGGCGGGTTGGACGCGCGTTTTCCTCCCCTTACTGAATAAGGGGAGGAAAACGCGCGCCCAAGAGCAGGCTGACAAGCTCCGATGGAGCGCACTGTACTGTATTGGCCTGACAATAAGTTATCAAATTTAATGTGGTTTTTAAATGTTGACCATCACTTTCCTCTTGCTCCTATGGGTTTCCGTCTCGGTTGGAACTGGGCCTCCAATGAGCCTTCATTTGCGGTCTGCCCTTGGCTTTTCCTCATTCTGTACCCCACCCCTCCCATGTGTCCCAGCCACCACCGTGACGGTCCTTGGCCAGACGGCGGCTGCTTCTGGACCGCAATACGCGTGTATCTTGAGTCTGGCCCCCCCCCCCCCCCCCCCCCCCCCCCCCCCCCGGACGCACTGAGTCTCCCCCCTCCCCAGGAGCTGTGAATGCTGCCGCCCCAGCCCCAGCCTGGCCCTGGAAGCCGATCCCAGGCCCCTTTCAGATGAAAGTTTAAACCAGGGGTCCCCAAACCTGTCCTGGAGGGCCACCAGCCAGTCGGGTTTTTGGGATATCCTCAATGAATATGCATGAGAGAAAATTTGCATGCACTGCCTCCATAACATGTAAATTTTCTCTCATGCATATTCATTGAGGATATCCCAAAAACCCGACTGGCTGGTGGCCCTCCAGGACAGGTTTGGGGACCCCTGGTTTAAACGCTGACGCTGGAGCGTGTGACCTAACACAGTCGCTCCACGGGAGCCGATGTTGAAAGAAACCGCGCAAGATGTCTGGAGCAGCCCTCTTTTTTGGGCCAAGTCAATGAAACACGCAGTTCAGACAAAGATTCCAACTCGGATGCGCTCAAGCTTAGCAGCCCACAAGGTGACGTGACCCTCTCTGGTCCTCGCCTGACCCCTAGAGAGCCCAGTGTGCCCTGCGCTCCCCACCCCTCCTCCGCCTGGCGCTGTTTGCTGTTTCTTGTGCAGTGATGCCAGGCACGGTCAGTCCCAGCAGCACAAATCGGATCTGAGATTTCCCTGTACTACTGCTGCTGCTGTGCTGCCGGACCATCTGGTCGGCCTGGGAACGCGCTCAGCTTCGTAAAGAAGAAGGCCGACCTCGTTCCGGGACTTATTAGTACCTGCGCAGTCATATCTCAGGTCACGGACGGTTATGGGGCGATCCCTAATCATTTAATTATCATGATGAATCCTTTCATTTCTTGCCTTTTTTTATTTTTTTTGAGGGGGGGGGGGTTGTATTTTACAAGCTGTCTTGCCTTAATGTTGTGTTTATTTAAAGATTTCATCTGCTGCCTGCAGATAGCAATGTGTTTTATGTTCCCTGATCCGTGGAAATGACAGTAGACGCCCACATAAACCACTGCACGGCTTCACACACTAATCTGCCAGTCACCTGCTCCTGGTAACATCTGGAGGGGATAAATCTTGGTACTGAAGGGCATTGCACCTGGCATAGGTGCTGCAGCGATAAGATACAGAGGATGGATCCTGCTGCAGGTGCCGATACCATTATGCTGCAGATAAATCCTGTTCACCAGTGATGGGTAGTGAAGTGATGTTATTATTAGACAGTGGATATATCCAAAGTCCTCGTGTTAGACAGCAGAGAAATCCTAGCTTCTGATACAGTACGGCTGATAATCCTCACGCTCTGCTTTCCTCCGGGGCACGGATAGAAAGAGAACTTTGCATTCCAGTTCAGTGTAAGCTGCTCAGCGCCTCGGGACGTCATAGCCACAGGCCGTCTCTGGTCTCTCATTTTGGGCCCTAGGCTGCTTGGTGTTGCCTTGTCTCTAGTTCTGGTGGCCATTGCTGAAAGAGATGAAATCTCATTTGAAAATCTTTTCTCCTTGTTTACTGTTTTTTAAATTTTTTTTTTTTTTTTTAACAATATCCCGCTCTTGAAATGTCACTCGGCTCACTCGTAAGCACCACCGAGTTCCTGGCATCCTCTTTCACTGTGAAGTGCGATTGCTGTGAATTCCTTCCACAAGAGCCACCCCCGGGACAAGTAAAATGCACTTAAAAGCACAGCAGAAGCGGTGGAACGATGCCAGGGCCTGGAACCTGAGGCTAGTGAATTGTGCTATTGGGCAAGTGATAAACAATTGCCCACCAGAAGAATGAAAAAGGGCTGTGTAAGTATGCGCTGAGTCCCCCCCCTCCCCACAGACCAATGAAAGTCAATAAGGGCTCTTAATTGTGATGCGGCATCAAACCATAAAATATTTGGTATATCCAAACCATCTCTTTGCTTTGGTTGACATAAGATTGCTCGGGCTACCCGTGGCAGTCGCCGCCTCCAAATAAAACCTAAAATTTTCTTTTGCCGGAAGCGTAAAACCACTGCCGACAGAAGAATAGGAAGAGTGATAAAGAAATAAATAAATCTGGGCAAAATATTCATTTTAGTAATGGCAACCTGACCAAGCCAGGAAAAGCATTCCCTGTTCCACCTGTACATACTGCCCTCAATAATGGACTGTAACTCAAACGAAATAAGTCATTTTTACATCGGAGCTGACGTGTATGCCTAAATATTTCAAGGAGGATGTGGCCCAGCGGAAAGGGAATTTTTTTGACTGTCTTAACCGATCAATTCATCCAGATTGACATTCAAGAGTTCAGATTTTTGCAAATTATCTTTGAAACCCCGAAACTTCTCCAATTGCAATTCATTCATTACACCAGATAGTGATAAAGACGGCTCGGATATAGTGAAAAGAATATCATCAGCAAATAATGAGATTTTAAACTGTGGGTGACCAACCTGAATACCCCTAATCTGATCAGAGAGCCTAACTTGAGGGGTAAAGAGCAAACAACAGAGGGGATAATGGGCAGCCTTGCAAAACAGTCCCCGTATCCACCATTCACTTTCACGCTGGCTTCTGGGGAGTCCAATCCAACATAGAAAGACAGAGCCAAACTGCATTTTCCGCAGTGATTTAAATAGAAAGGACCAGGGCACCATGTCAAATGCTTTCTCGGCATCAATGGATAGTAATGCTGTAGGTCCATTCTCGTGAAGAACAGAGCAAATCTGCAATCTTCAATCGATTTTCAAAGCCCTACACCCGCCGGGCTGATTTTAAAACAGCCCGGCGACGCACGTAAAGCCCCGGGACGCGTCTTAAGTCGCAGGGCTTCGGGAAAGGGGAGGGGGGCGGTCCCCGGCACAGTGGCCATTTGCAAACGGTAAGTTAAAGGAATGCAGGGTGGTTAGAATAGGGCTAGGGGGTGGAAAGGTTAGGGGAAGGGGTAGGAAGGATAGAGTAGGGGGAAGGGAAGTTCCGGTACAGGCCCCTCCTAAAATTGGAGCGGCCTGGGAGGGAAAGGGTGAAG
The DNA here is from genome assembly GCF_901001135.1 of Rhinatrema bivittatum. NCBI lineage: Eukaryota > Metazoa > Chordata > Amphibia > Gymnophiona > Rhinatrematidae > Rhinatrema > Rhinatrema bivittatum. The sequence continues at coordinate 20,587,613 of NC_042623.1, read as the reverse complement.
GCTGCGGGCGTTGGCGGGCGCAAGACACGCTGGTGTGCACCCCCTTGCACGTGCTGACCCCCAATTTTATAACATGCATGCACCTGCGCGCACGTTATAAAATCGGGCGTCCATGTGTGTGCGCCGGATAGCTCACGCACATGGACGCCCGCGCGTAGGTTTTAAAATCTGCCCCGTTATCTGTAGCCGAGCGGTGTGGAATAAACCCCACTTGATCATGGTGCACTAGTTGGGGGGTAGTATCATATTTAATCGCTCTGCCAGAACTTAGCCAAGGTTTTGAGATTCAGATTGATTAGGGAGATCGGGTGGTACGAGCCACAGAGGATAGGATGTCTGCCAGGTTTCACAAGGACACAGATACCTGCTACATTAGAGTTAGCAGTGAGAGTATCCCCCATCTCTCAGCGAGCTGAACATATCCATCAGTGGTGCAATTAAGACAGGGGATAGCTGTTTATAATAGCCGCTAGACCACCTATCCAATCCAGATGACTTTCCTGCTTTCAAGGACTTAATGACCTGTAGTACTCGTGTACTAACTGAGTGGTCAAGAAAACTGTTATTCAGGAGTCAGGCCAAGGTAGTGGTATAGAGAGGAGATAATCATCAATCACCAAGCTAGAAGTTATTAGTAACCTACATAAGCGTATTAATGTTAAATCAAACTGCCTAATTTGTTCCTAACAATAAGGTTAAACTTACACACTTAGTTTATTATTTTAAATTGTTACCGTACTATAATGGCACATGAGTAATTTGTAATCTATACCACCCATATTTCTCTTTATCGTGCCCTTCTGTAAACCATTGTGATGGTTATTTATTTATTTAGAGATTTTTTTATATACCGCGGCACGTGCAGCACATCACCTCGGTTTACAGCAAACAGTAATGCAACAACAGGCTTTACAATAAAATATTATTGTTATTTAACTTAATGACGGTATAGAACATTTTTTTTAAATAAATAAATAAGATAAGATTGGTCTGCACTATAAAGAGTTTTATAGAACTGAGTGAAGCAATTTCGAAATGTTGTACCCTTAACCACAAAGAGTAGCACAAAGGGAAAGGTCCACCTGTAGCACTTGAATAACAGCACACGGTTCATAGCGCTTGCAAAGAGTGGATGGCGCCAAGTCTTCAAAAAGGGAGATAGCATGACCTTCCCATGACAGATCAGTCTGCTTCCGTGCCAGATCAAAAATAAGCAAAGCTGTGGAAACATAGCACTATATCCCCTGCCCGGTTGTCTATTTTGGGGCCAAGAGCTCTATGGGCCCTCTTGATTTTTATTTGAGAAAGCGGCTGTGCCGCTCTGAAGTGAGCGTATGTAGGAGCAGATGGTTTTTGCCACTAGCATCGCGTCTCTATAAGCATCGGATTCAGGGATCCCCCTAATCCTTAAATTGCAGCGCCAGGAGTGATTCTCAAAGTCTTCCAACTTCTCTGCTAGCGCTGCCGTTTCGTTTAAAATAACCTTCTGCTGTGCCGAGAGACTGTTTTATAGCGTCGGCACGCCCTTCCATTCGGGTAGCCATTCCATCTACACGTGTTCCCAACGCTGCTAAATCCTCCCTCACTTCACAGATCGACTCGAGCAGCTCTTTTTTTTTTATGCTGCTTTGGGTCTGACCTGATTTCCAGAAACCAGTCACGGGAGTTCATCTCTGGTCGGCAAATCCGTGAGTTCAGAGACCGTAGCTGGGCCAGCAGGAGAGTCCGCGTTTGGCGCCCTTTTAGGCCCGGAGAGATCGGCAGCTTGCTCACTACACGAAAACTGCTTTAATTCAGCGGTTTTGCGTTTGGACGCCATCCGGAGAGTTCGGCTGACGATAATACTGCGGTAGACTAGGAATATGCAAGCCGGAGATATGGAAATCAGCTGGGGGATGCGATCGGGATCGCAGAGCTCCACTCTTTTAAGCAGCCATCTTGGTTGATGGCCAAAGAGCGTCCCCTCCCTCCCCACCCCATGAAACGTTTTTACGTCGCGACGCGGCTGGAGGACAGATACTGACCGCGAGTTTCCCAACGTATCCTGTGCCGTGTTCATGCGCTCCCCTGACACAAAGGTAGAAATCCGATAACTCAGGCGTTGCACGGCTCCTTTCATTCAAACGGGGTCCCAGTACACCTTACACGTTAAGGCCTCGGAAGCAGGCGTGCTTTGGGGTGGATGGCCTGATGCAGACTGATCTGCTTCCAGCAGAAAGGAGGAGTCATGGTTGGGTAGAGGGAGGCATAAGGTACAGACTCGTGCGATAGTGAAACTCTGTAATTCAGTATCACTGGGGTCACTTTCACATGATCACATTGGCCAAGCGTTCCCATAACCACTCCTTTCCGCCATGGTTTCAATCCGTATCATCAGGTTACTGTCTACCTAATGAGGTTAGCATAGTCCTTCCCAATGTAAGTTCCCTGCTTTCGCCCAAGTTATGTCTAACCATGTTTCTATAACTGCTCTCACCCTAGTTATGTTCAAAGTTATGCTCAATATTATGTTCAATATCTACCGTGTTCAATGTAAGACAAGACTATGTCACTGTTGTTTTTTGCTGGTTGTAATGTAGACCGAAGTGATAATTAATCCTGTTAATTGAACCTCGGTATATAAAAGCTATAAATAAATAAATAAATAAATGATCCGGTCACCGTAACTCTGCATCCTTAGGGGATCGTTTGCACTATAGTCACCGTCGTGCCGCAGTCTGATGCGTCAGCGTGGGTTGCAGCCGAAACACCTTGGGTGCGGAAAAAGAAGGGCGATTTTCTCTGCGGCAACTCGATGGAAAGAATTGTGGGGGTGTGTGTGTGTGTGTGTGTGTGTGTGAGCGAAAGCTCCCCTTCCTCCTCGCCTGATGGAGCAGCAACGAAACGCTTGGGAGGTTATTTCCCCCTCTTTTTGTCCGATTGGACTCTGCCCTGGGGGATCCCCAGTTAATCAACAGCCGTCTCTCTGCCCCGCCCCTGTCCTGGAATTAGGGGTTTCCTGCCCTCCTACCCCCATGGTCACTCCGGAGAAGATCAGTCCTTGGCTGTTCTGCTCTGCTGAGAGAGTTTGGTCATGGGAAGGAGGCTTTTGGCAGAGAGGGGAATGTCAGCATTGACTGCCTGGGATGAAGGGACATGTTTCGCTAACATCAGTTATTGACATTTTTTTTTTTTTTGTCCACCGCTGCTGATAAATAGGCGGCTGGAAAGGTCCTGAAAAAATAGATTGTCTTTGTGGTAGATTTTAATTGGCTGCAAGCCACACTGGAAAAGCCACAGGTTTATCATCTCCCATGACAAGTGTCTGTGGAGCACGCTTCCTGTTCTGAAGTGAAAAACGGCTCCTTCGACTTCCATAAATCTGTGCTAGGGAACACATCAGAGGAAGGGGGCGTAGGCCTGATCCCTGCGTCCAGATGGTCCGAAGCAGGGGCCTCCTGTCGTGGTTCTCCGGTCTCCCTCTCTCCTCACCCGCAGCTCTCTGCATCCTGGACGTTTGTAGGCGAGTTAGGGATCCAGCCCAATGGAACAAGGTGATAAGAGCAGCATCCTCTTATGAAATCAGCTGCATCTCCGAAACAAATATCCAAAAATGTATTTTGTAACAGGTTCTTCTTTTTTTTTTTTTTTAAATTTTGGATTTTTAAAAGCATATTTCTTTTTTTTTTTTTTTTCAGTCTCATAAGATTAGGGGGTAGGGGGTGGGTTGGAGAATAATGGCCTAACTTTCCAGCTGTTCTTCTCCCTCTGTCTTCCTAGTAGCACTCCGGGGACAAAACCCACTCCCTCTAGCAGAACCAGAGCTGCCTTCAGTGCTGCCACACACACATCCGGGGCATGTGAGTCTGCGGGACTGGCACCTCCCCAGTCAATCCTAATGGAGAAAGCTCCTGGACAGGCAGCATGCGAAATCTCCCCCCCCCCCCCCCCCCCCCCCCGGAAGGGATGGTAGTGCCCAGCACTAGGCCACAGCCTAGCTAGCCCTGCTTCCACGCAGCTGGCTAGCTTCCTGTGCCATCTCCCTGACTCCGCAGGTCCACAGACCCTCCCTCACGCCCCCCCCCCCCCCCACTGCTAAGGATCACGCTATGCTGATCCTAAGGTTTTGGTCAAGAATCCAAGAAAGTTTGGAGAAAGCACGGGGGATTATAGCACTGGGGGGGGGTGGGGACGTGCAGGTGAGGGGCAGAGTTCGAACGGGGTCTGTGTAGTGAAGGTGGGAACGTTGTGCAGACCAGACGCGCCCCGGTGATCGTTATCGTTGCATGGGGTGGGGAGGGAGGGAGGGAGGGAGCAGAATGCTCCGAGCGGCTCAGTAACGGAGCTGAGTTCTGGAGCAGCGCTTGCCAGCCCTCTCCTGCAGCGACACCAGGATATCCACCATGAATATGCACGAGATAGATTTGCATACCCTGGGTCTCCACTGTAGGCAAATCTGTCTCGTGCATATTCATTGTGGCGATCTTGAAAACCCAACTGGCTAGGGTGAACCTCCAGGAGGGGGAAGGGGGGGGGGGGGTGCGACTTCGGTGACCCACACGTATGCCAGTATTACCGGTAAATGGCTTCATTTCTCTCCTCCTCTTTCCTACTCGCCGGTTGATCCTGGCACCTGCCTTTCATTAAAAAGGGGAGAGGGGAGGTGAAGAAGTTGGATGCTGTTGCCATGGCAACCCGCAGACTTCCCTCCAGCGTTTGTAAGAGAAGAGTGGAGGGAGAAGAGGGAGCGAGCGTGTGTGCTGCTGCCAGATCGTTTCCTGACCTAGCCCGCTTTGCTAGATCTCCGGGCTCGTCCTGGCGCGCAGGTCCTCGCAGTACAGGGTTGGGAGTTAAGGTGACTCCGTGTCGCAGGGCACGGGCTCAGCCAGTTCTGCCGTTCTCCCCCTGCCTCTGGGACCCTACAGTTTCACGTTCTCCACGCGGGCCTGGAAGGCCAGAGATGGTAAATCAGGGCTGGCTCAGCCTGACGTGAAAGATGGACCTTCAGGTCTTCTGGCTCATGCAGAGCTGCTTTCTCTTTGTAACTCCCTTCCTATTGTGTACGGGACCGTGGGCTCACAACTCCCAGACTGTAGTGGGGATGGGTTGTTAAAAAAAAAACCCCACAAAAAAACAGAAAATAAGGCCGGATGGACCCTTCCCCCTAATGACCTGCGCACATCCTGTGCCGCTGCGGGTGAGCTGAGCTCCGTCAACATGTGCTGGAAGCCAAGGAGGTCATTGACAGCGGTGGGCGAGCAGCTTTCACAGGCCGAGACCACCTCGTGTTTCTTTACAGCGCCAAAGACGGCAAGGAGCAACCAGATGGCTGCTGCTGCCAGACAGAATAGGGATCTGTCATTGAGGGGTTTTTATTTGCTGAATATATCTCTTGGCCCAGAGTGAAGTATTTTGTGAGGTCAAGTGTAGTTGGAGGATTTATAGGTGCAAGTAGTGCCATAAAGGTAACCATACCTTCCCTTGCAGTTAGGCTGCTCTGTCAGTGTCATGTTTCTAATGGTTTCTCAGGTGATATATATCACCTCTGTCTCTCCTGGACTCCAGCTGGGAAGGGTGATATTGTTCCTCCTACTGATATGCTCCCAATTACTTATCTAGGGGGCACTTAGTAACTGCTCAACCTAGTGTGACCTTTTCTTTTTTATTTACTGTATTTCATTAAATAATTTAACAGGGGCCCTCTCCAGCACATCACTGGCTCCTTCCATCCTTTCCTCTCCTCCAGAAACCAGCGGTCAGAGGTCACCTGCTCAAATAGGTTGTTATAACGACTCTGCCGGGTGGCATTCGTTTTCCGAAGTAGAAAGTTAATGTTGCACACCGAAATTCAGTTTGGACAGACACAGACCCACCACCTGATTTTAGCATCTTCTTGCATTTGCTTCTTGAAATGAAAGGGATGCGATAGTCTCCTGTAAATAATGACGTGGGCCTTGCAAAGAGTTCTGTGAGGAGCCAGACTAGACCATGCGACTAGAGCCCGGCTGCCCAATCCTGGCCTGGCGACTGCCCACAGCTGGAATGAGGTCTGTATGTGCATGATGCACTGAGTTTTCGATTTTATGCAGATTCAGCTTATTCATATTCACTGAAAACCTGACTGGCCTGGGTTCACCAGGATACCTCCGAGAGACCCTGGATGAGAGGATGGCTGCAGTTGCGATACATGGAGTTGAGCAACAGCGACATCTGCTGAGTTCTTCAGCTAACTGCAGTGCAGAATCTCCAACCGTTTTTGTACCTTTCGACCCGACGCGTCCTTTGTGGAAAAGATATGGGACCAAGAGTTGAAGAGTAGTATTCTGAATTTTGTAGGCCAGTCGTCTGCATTACTATTAATGCATTTTTAATATCTTTAATTGCTAAGCAAATTGTTTCTATCTTGCCTCGTAATATATTTATGATACACTAAGGAAGCCCATTAAATGCAAACTGAACCATAAATGAAAGCAAACTGCATTGAAACTGAGGCATTAGTGAATTTATCAGGACACAAAACTTTTCTTGAAGAGCCAGTTCTTCTGATGTGTTTCCAGGGCAGAAACTTGCTTTTTTTGAGCCCAATTACTGTGCTTGTACCCTCCTTATTCTGTTTTTGTTTTTTTAAAAAGTTTAATTTATATTCGGGCGGAGCGCACTGTTAACCCGCGATTGGACACGCGTTTTCGACGCGCTAGCTTTACCCCTTATTCAGTAAGGGGCCGAAAACGCACACCCAATCCCCCCCCCGAACCTAATAACTATTAGTTATTCCCGCGCGATACAGAAAGTAAAATGTGCAGCCAAGCGCTAATTTCTCTGGGCACTGGGAAAGTGCACAGAAAAGTAGTAAAAACTGCTTTTCTGTGCACCTTCCGACTTAATATCATGGCGATATTAAGTCGGAGGCCCCAAAAGTAAAAAAAAAAAAAAAGTAAAAAAAAATAAATTTGAAATAGGCCCACGGGTCGAAAACCGGACGCTCAATTTTGCCGGCATCTGGTTTCTGAACCCGTGGCTGTCAGCGGGCTCGAGAACCGACGCCGGCAAAATTGAGGGTCGGCTGTCCAACTCGCTGACAGCCGCCGCTCCTGTCAAAAAGGAGGCGCTAGGGACGCGCTAGTGTCCCTAGCGCCTCTTTTTACCGCCAGCTCTAATTAAAATAAATTAAAATATTGTATCGCGCGCACAGGAGAGCGGGCGCTCGCCCGCTCTCCTGCGTTTTTACTGTATTGGCCCGATTGTTTTTCCAGTCAGGGCCGGTGCAAAGGTATCAGACAACGTAGGTGATCCTTATAGTCGTGTGCCCTGCTCTCTCCCCACACACAATTAAAAATGATGTATTTATAATAACAGGTTTAACACGAAAAAGGGCTTTCAAAGTACAGTCTTGAGAGGTAAAAATATCAGAACGTGTTTATAATATTTGCATGCACTGCTGTGATGACTGGTGACAGCCAGAAACCCTGCAAAATATACACTAGGAACCCGTATGGTATTAGGCCCTGTTATAGCACGTGTTGAGTGTGAGCTTGGCCTTCAGCAAGCCAAACTAAAACAAGGGCCGGGAGAGAGGCCTGCAAGGCCCCGGGACCCTCCCCCTCCCTCCCCAATTTTGCAGGAGCCCGGCGTCAGATACCCCGTGGGCCTGTTTTGAAAAAAAAAAATCCCTGCCGGCCGATATTTTCCTGCAATCCGCCCCTCCCCCCACTTTCCTGAGTTAAAATGTGCGTTTGGCCTATGCATTGGGAGTTTAATAAAATGTAATCTGGGTGTTAAAAAAAAAAACGTACTGAAAACCAGCGCCAGTTTCTTGCCACCCAGTTTACTGTTAAGGGTTTTCTGCCGGGGGAAGACGGCGTATCCTCTGGCCCTCCCCCTGCCCGGCAGCAGTAACTGAGAGGAGACATTCAGAAGCCCCTTGCTCCCGCAGTACACCAGACCCTAGCATTCACCTCTTGGGCTGCCTGCTTTATGCTGCTTGCTGAATGTGTTAATTAACACAGAATGGGGGCTGCGGCGGATCCCTGGGATGCTATGGAGGGAATTAGCTCATTTGAAACCAATACCGTAGGCAGAGAGAGAGAAAAAAAAAAGAAAATCCCACATCAGATCCTTGGCCAAGAAATCTGGGTTCCCATCATGTCCTGGGGCAGCTTTGAACAAATCTAGACAGAAAGTGAGTGTTTGATCGTTGCCTGGCTCGCTGTTCAAATCTGTTTTTGATGCTTCACCTTTACTTAAGAAAATTAATTGAATTTTCGTTTTCATTTTTTTAATTAGCAGCTGTTTGGAATGGAACGGACGCGGCATAGCTAAGCAGTGTAACAGGTTACCATAGAAGGGCCCTGCCTATTAAATGTGCATAAGGTATTTTACTTAATAACACACAGTAGGATGTGCATCAAAGGATCCGAAGTACCTGCCGACGACGGTGCGCACTTTTTCTGGGAGGATAGGGAAAAGATCCCTGCTAATCTCCAGATGAGTTTTTAGATGTTCTGGTTTCCTGTGCGAGGGAGGGGAAACCCGGCCCTGGTGCGGAAGGCAGGGGAGGAGGTTAGCCAGGTGTGTGGGTGAAGGGAAGGCAGAATAAAAGATGATTTTAAAATGAGAATGAAACTGGAGGTGGAGAAATCCTCTTCCCCAAGTTTAGGATATTTTTTTGTTGTTGTTGTTCATGTAAAATTGAAGAGGGCATAGAAGACGGGATGCGGGGGATGGACTTAGAAGGATCCTTGAGGTGCAAGGGATTTGGAGGGTCTTTGTCAATGTGCTGGGATATTGGCGCGGGTCAGAACCTTTAGCAGAACCCCCTTGTCGTGAAACGACGACCGTTTCCTCTTCACTTTGGGTTTCGTTTTTCCCAGTAAAGAGATGGGTTAAAAGGGTCCGGTCTGGCCCAGATGCTTCTCACCGGTAACCCTAGAAGCTCTGGCCCGATGACACAGACGAGGTTTACTGCCCAGCAAGGCTTTTGCATTCCCAGAAAGAAGGGCAGGATGCATCAGTGCCCTTCAGAAATGCATTAGTATAAGGAAACGCTTTTTTTTTTCAAAAGGAGAAACTGGCCAGAGAAAGGGAAACCAGCTCCCTGAACTTGCAGTTTGTGGCTCAGGACAGCCCCCTCTGAATTATCTGGGCTGATTAAGGAGGGAAGAAATTAAGTACAACTCTCATCCGCCAGAGCTCTGGGTTCAGTTCACTTTTTGGACGGGAAAGAATCGGGAAGCTTTCAATGCAAAGCTGAACCCAGGGTCAAGCTTGAACCGGTAAATGTGAATTGGTTATTCTTTTAGATAATACAAGGACAAGGGGACATGCCATGAAGCTAGCAAGTAGCACATTTAAAACAAATCATAGAAAATTCTTTTTCACTCAACACGCATTAAGCTCATGAATTCATTGCCAGAGGATATGGTTAAGGCAGTTAGTGTGGCTGGGTTTAAAAAAAGGTTTGGACAAGTTCCTGAAGGAGAAGTCCAAAAACTGCTATTAATCAAGTTGATTTAGGGAATAGCACTATCTGAATTTTCAGAAAGGCTCATCACTCAGTAAAAATGTTGCTTGCAGTAAATTTTTATGGGTTATCATAAGACTTGGGGATACCTGCATGGAGCGGCAGTTACTACCCTTGAGAGAAACATGGGGGTAACCTGCACAGCGGGGCAGATACTACAATAAGAAGCTTGCTGGGTAGACTGGATACACCATTTTGGTGCTTTTGTGCCGTCACTATGTTTCTATTAGTAGCATGGGATCTATTTAGTGTTTGGGTACTTGCCAGGTACTTGTGACCTGGATTGGCCACTGTTGGAAACAGGATGCTGGGCTTGATGGACCCTTGGTCTGACCCAGTGTGGCAACTTTCTGTATTCTTATGTTCATTGTTCCTTTGGCAGGTTTCATCGAGAAAACCCTAAGCTCACATGGATCATTCCTTTGAAAAATAGGCAAAAGCTTTGTAGCCATACACTTTGCACCTGGGTAGACAGTTAGAAACTTATCCCCAGACCAGGCTGTTTTTGAATTTCGTGGAGTTCAGTTTAATCCTTAGCGTAAGCGTTCAGATTGTCAAAAGGGAGATGACCACAGCTCCTTGGCTTGTCTCTGGCTCAGCTCCCACAGCATTTTATCGGCCATCTGGAACGTGAAGGCTGAGGGGAGCTCATCTTTTTCACTCAACGCACAATTAAACTCTGGAATTTGTTGCCAGAGGATGTGGTTAGTGCAGTTAGTGTAGCTGGGTTCAAAAAAGGTTTGGATAAGTTCTTGGAGGAGAAGTCCATTACCTGCTATTAATCAATTATACTTAGGGAATAGCCACTGCTATTAATTGCATCAGTAGCATGGGTTCTTCTTAGTGTTTGGGTAATTGCCAGGTTCTTGTGGCCTGGTTTTTGGCCTCTGTTGGAAACAGGATGCTGGGCTTGATGGACCCTTGGTCTGTCCCAGCACGGCAATTTCTTATGTTCTTATGTTCTTATCTCTTTCTTCCTGAGCAGTATCAGTGCCGAATGAGGAGGTAAATCGCAAACCACTGGTTTAGCTGACCATCTGATAGAGAAATCTCTTCCCCTCTCTCATTCGATGGAATACTGTGTACAGTTTTGGATATGAGCCGGATGGCAATTGTCCCTGGGATGGCTACTAAAATAACCAATGGTCTTCGTTGTAAAACATTTGAGGACAGAATTGAAAACTCTGAACATGCATGTACCCTAGAGGAAAGGCGGGATAGGGGAGATATGATAAGAGACATTTGCATACTTGCAAGGTATCAATGAAAAGGAGGCCTGGTGGTCGTGGGATGAGGGTGAAAGGGGGTAATCTAAGGAAGTATTTCTTTACAGAGAGAGGGTGGTGGATACGTGGAACAGGCTCCTAGTGAAGGTGGTGGCGATGAGGACAGTATTTGAATTTAAGAAAGCATGAGATCTCTGAGGGATTGTAGGGCCGAGCAGTTGGTGTAGTTGGGCAGGTTAGATAGACAGTATGGTCTTTTTCTGCTGTCATGTTTCTATGTTTCTGTGTTTTGATGTTTTATACTCGTATGCATCAGGTGGGTTGATTGAAACAAGACATCTGTCAAGGACTGGCAGGCTGGAGTCAGGGAGCCCCCCCCACAGGGGCAGTACAGGACTGCAGGGCAGGGCTGGAGCTGGTCTTCTGCCTAACCAACCCCTTTCCCTGGGTTCTGGGGGCCAGCGAGTTTTGTTTTCTGTTGAACATCAGGGTGGCAAAACAAGGCAAGGCAGGCTGGACGAGGCAGGACTGGGGACAGAGCACAGGCAAGGAGAAGACTGAATTAAGGACTGGACGAGGACAGGATTAGGCAGGTAACAGGAAACAAGAAAGCACAACAGCACACAAGGCTGGCAAGGTAATTCTAGTAGGCCCCGGAGGCTGTGAGGTAAAGCAGGAAAGCCCCGGAGGGCACAGAGCAGAGCAAGACGAGAGGCCGCAAGGCAAGGCAGGAGACCTGGGGAGATGACTGGGCACACGTCGGGAGAGCGGGCGCTCAACATGAAGCACCCGCTCTCCCGCATTTCTTACTGTATCGGCCTGAATGTGCACAGAGCCTATTTATGCACGCCTCTGCTGATTTTACACATGCAGCTTCTCCGTGTCTCTGAAACTTCACCCTAAAACATCATTCCTAGCCTAGAGAAGACCATTTGAGCAAATCCTTGGGTCAATACTTAATTAGTTATCTGGTGTTGCCTAAATATCCAGTTAATGGTATAACTCTACCAACCCACACCACTGAACCTGCTGAAATGGCTGGATCTGTCTCCATGGAGAGAATAATCTGTGGTGTAGCCGCTCTCAGCATAAAGATCCCTCCTTCCCTTTGCATTAGTGTAAATCTCCTGCTTCCTAATATAAACGACTCCCAGCCGGGTCCCTTAACTTTGACTTCAGTGTTGTGGGTGCTCTCATTCATTTGCTTCCTGTTTGTATTGTAACCCACCAGGGGCGTGCATTCGGAGGATCCGAAAGTGAAGATTGATTTGAATGAGTCAGTTCTCGATTCGGTTCATTGCAATCAAATTGAAACGACTCATTCTGAAAATTAGGAACCTTTTTAAAGTTGTTCAATTGAAAATCGTGTGTGCAGTTTTATAACCTCCGCGTGCAGTTTGCTGAAGTGAATGAATGGCCCTGAAACATCTGAAGAAGAAATAAACAGAACTTGGCTGAAAAAATGCACCGAAAACAAAAGAATTAAACCTAACTGGAAAAAAAAACCAAAACAAAAAGCCCCATGTTAGTGGTGACGAAAATATAGCAGAGAAAAGCAACCCTAGTTAGCAAATGTACAGGCATTTTTTAAAAACTTTAATTTTTACAAATGAATATGTATAGTCCTTACTCGGTAAAGACTCAGAAAACGAATGTTATGTCTTTATTAACGCCGGCCACCTCTCTGATGTGCGCTAGCCCGAAGCATTGACAAGCAAGCTAAAAGGACACACAGCGAGGTTGTTTGATCAGTCATTTTTTTTTACATGGAGTCCTCTGATGCTTGACTGATAAGTCACACTGGGGATGAGGGGCGGCTGATTAGAAGTTATCTCCCATGATGTGCATGGCTGGAAGTGCACCCTGACCCTTGATGTTCCCGCCACCTGCCCCCTCCTTCCTTCCCCCCCCCCCCCACATCCACGTCGCTCCTGCTGCCAGGCCGAGGAGATGGGGAAGAGTTGTCAGGAAGAGGTTAAATGAGTTTCAAGTGCTTTATTAATTAAAACAAGCACAGAAATGAATTGTTTTGTTCTGCCCTGGAGCCCTGGGGTGTTTTGTTCCTTGGTGCCAACAAATGTTGCCGCGGGCATTACAGGCCATTAGTGTGGCTTAAACCCCCAATGAATAGAAGGCAAATCAAAGAAAACTGAAGAGCAGGAGTCATGGCTGCAAGAGAAAAGCAGCTGCTCTCTGCCCGCCTCTCCTTGGACACTAAGCCTTCTTGCTAAAGCTCTTATTTTCCCAAGGATTAGGTGCCTGTTTGGGAAGCACGGAGTGAAACCAAGGAAACCGGCACCTCGGTCTTCCTGCTGGAATCTGCTGCCTGCGTGCCTTCTGCAATATTTCCCAGCACAGCGCCGTGGGCATGGGCAGCGCCACTTCCACAGCCGACCTCCTGTTTTAAGGCTTCACGGGAATTCATCAGCGTTCCTTGGAGAGCAAACCAAAATGTGGAGAACCAGAGCACCCAAAAAAAAAACCAAACAGCCTCCGCCTTCCCTGAACAAAACCTCTGGCGGCACCGCGCGAAGCGATGGAGACTGTGCTAGGCGTGCACGGCTCGTCCAGGGGACTCGGCGGCTTTTGGTCCTGCTGGATGCTTCTGTCTGCAGGCCAGTGGATGGTTCGGTTGAAGCTCACGTGCCCCTTTCGTTCAAAGCTAGCCATGAGATAGATATTGTGAGCGTCATGCCTAGGCGTTTGCCAGAGCTTCTAAAATTATAAACTTAAAGAATTGGAATTAAACACGCACGTGCCCCTCCCCCCCCCTCCCCAATAATCCCATTTGTCTCCCATCTTTGCTTCTTTTTCTGCCGCTCTGTCTCCCTCTCTTCTGCCCTGTAAGGGGTACATGTTTGATCGGTCTGCGTGCATCGCGTCTGAATATCGGGCTGTCACGTCGCTAAACGGGCCCGCGTCTCCTCGCGCCTTGGAAAATGGTGACCCTGTAATGTGCGGACTTTCTGGGGTAATGAAATGTGCGCACTTAGTTTACCGACAGGACCCTTGGCAGGTAACGTGAGACCGGGGACAGACAGGTTTCCAGGGCACCTCAGTGAATGTGCATGAGCTCTGTTAGCATGCCCAGCCCCCATGGTATGAAAATTTATCTTATGTTTGTTAATTCTGGATGGCCTGCAATTCCGACTCTGTTTCTGGAGTGTGGTAAAAATCATCTCTCCCCTTGCCCCCCCCCCCCTGATCTTTGGACATTGTGGTGGGGGGGGGCAGTTTTGGAAACCATTTTCTCGGGTAGATTGGCCTGGCTGCAAATTTCTCTCCCCCATGAGCAGGCTTGTAGGGGCCCGCGCAGGTCCGTGGCCAGGTTTCATGCCAACAGCACCATTGCCCCTTGGTTTTCCTATGAGTTTAAGAGCGAAGAGCGGAACGAGCCTGGCAGAAGCTTAAGCTCATCAAGTCTTTTACAGAGCTGTCAAACTAAGATTCTATAGGTCAGGTTAGAAAGTATTTCTCTAAGAGAATTGCCTCTGCAAGCCTCATGGCCAAGAGAACTATTTCAGGTAGTGCCCTCGTTATTAATCTACCAGCTTCCAATTGGTTATAACCCTCAACTTAAGAATGTGAAAGGTTTGCATAAGGTCAGCCAGCTGGTGGATAAATCACCTAATACTTTGTCTTCTGTTTTAGGGAGGGCCCAGTTGTGGAGGGAATTTATTCTTCTGTCAATATCAGAAATCTATTCTATTATAGGTCCCCCTTTTTGTCTTAAATGTCCCACAGTCCTGATGAAGGTCTTGCTTTCAGAGCTGGGTGGCTTCATTGTAAACTTGGTTTACGCTTTCTTGACCCAAGGTACTATATCTGCCAGGGTAAAATCTGTGGTAGTGCTCCCTTTTCTGAAGAAACCGAGTTTACATCCTTTCAATCTGACAGTCTGTTGTTCAGTATCTTCCCTTCCATTCCTGGCAAAAGTGGTTGAGAAGGTGGTACTGGACCAATTGCAGGACTTTCTCCCAGGGAATAAGTTATTGCATGATTCCTGGTTTGGTTTTCGGGCTAAACATAGCACTGAAACCGTATCGTTATCTATGTTGGACTCTATTCGACAGGGTTTAGATTCTGGAGTTCAATATCTGCTGTTTTTTTCTAGCTCTATCAGCGGCCTTTGAAACTCTAGAAGATCATGGGATTCTGTTAGATAGACTGGAGTCTCTTGGTACCTCGTCGATAGTGCTAGTATGGTTTTCATCTTTCATGATCGTTCGCTCTAATATTGTGATCACTGGAGATGCTAGTGTACATGCAGTTCCCCTGGTGACAGGGGGTCCCACAAGGGTCAGTTTGATCCACTTCTTTATTTAATATGCAGTGTACTCGCTGCCTCTATGTGGAGTCTTGTCACAGCTGACTGTCTAATTTAAAGTATTTGCGGATAACATCCAGTTTTATTTCCCTGTGGATTCATCTTTGGATGCTGCACTGGTGAAACTATCTAGATATGTTTCTCAGATCAACGGCTGGCTTTCTAGTAACAAATTAGTCCTAAATTTACCCAAATCTGAGATTTTGTTCCTGTTGCACCAGGAAGCTGCTAATATTCCATCAAGCTGTATTTTTGAGGATCCTGTGATCCCTCTTAAATCTCAGGTTATGGATTTAGGAGTGTTGATGGATACTTCTCTTTCGTTTCGGCCTTATGTTCGTTCTTTGGTTCAGAATTCATTTTTTGTGTTTTGCAGTCCTTAAAACGTTTCCTGCATGTAGCCAGTTTTCATTTAGTATCCCAGTCGTTAGTGTTATCCTCTTTTGACTACCGTAATTCTCTTTTTCTAGGTCTCCCAAAGTCTACTGTGAGTGCACTACAATTAATTCAAAATTCGGCGGCTTGTTTAGTATCTGGATGCCCAATATGACAGCATATTTCTCCGATCCTAAATAATCTGCATTGGTTGCCAGTCTCTTGGAAGATCAGGTTTAAAATCTTGGTGATGGTCTTTAAAGCTGTTTATGGACTTGTTCCTCAATGCCTTGCCTCAAATATAGGTCGCTACCACCCATCTCATAATCTTCAATCCTCTAGTAGATTTCTACTGAAGGGACTGTCAAATAAGCAGATACGTTTAAAAGCCTCATGCAGCGGATCAGGACGCTGGAACAAGCTTCCAGAGTCACTAAGAAAAGATCATTCGTTAAGATTCAGGAAACAACTTAAGACGCATCGTTTTTTCTTTTTTGGTTATTGCTGGGGTTTTTTTTTTTTCTTTTTGTGGCTTTCAGGATTTGTTATTAGACTAACTGGCTGGGGTCAGGGCTGTTGGGAGTGGGTTGACGCTGGCTGGGCAACCCCATGTATATTTTGTTATGTGGCTGTTTTGTTTATGTTTGATGGTGGTTATATATGGTCACATGTTCCTTGCTGAGAATTATAGATCAGGTTATAAATTTTATAAATATTGTGAATACATAAAAAAGAAAAACTCCTGAGCAGCTGTTTAAGTTGGGGACAAAACCCAGACATGCACAATTCCTTTATCAAATGCTTGTGTGCTTTTGTGACTCCCCCCCGCGATCCGCTGGTCACTTGGACAGGATCTGTGAAGAACACGTGCCTTTTGCATCGTTTGCGTATACATTGCGAATAAGCCAACTACTCAAGATTGTCCCCTTAGGAGCTTTCCAAATTTCTTTTATTTTTTCGAGTTTTCTGCTTTTCACAACAGGGAGTTGGTTTCCATTTTGCCGCCTGGAAAATGACGTGGGAGGTAGAGATGTGCAAACAGAAAC
The DNA here is from genome assembly GCF_901001135.1 of Rhinatrema bivittatum. Classification (NCBI taxonomy): domain Eukaryota; kingdom Metazoa; phylum Chordata; class Amphibia; order Gymnophiona; family Rhinatrematidae; genus Rhinatrema; species Rhinatrema bivittatum. The sequence continues at coordinate 20,571,140 of NC_042623.1, read as the reverse complement.
ATTCAGAAGTGGCCTCTGGGAACCTAATCCCAAATCCAAAAAACAGAGCCACTCCAGAGATTGAAAGGTCATTGCTCCGGAATATTGTCATGGCATCCTTACAAGAATTTATTTAAAATTGATTAGTTTAGTTTATTTGCCTTGATTGATCACGTTTCTTACATGGGTAAATCAAAGTGATGCGCAATAAATGATAAACAGGCAATGTACAATAAATTAAAAGAAAGAAAACAAAAACATACAAATAAAAGCAATATAAAACAAAAACAAATAACAGCTAAAGGAAAGGTACAATAAAATTAATGTTTGCATAATCATACAAGAACGTTTGAGGTGATAATCTACCTGAGATTAAGGAGAGTGGAGGAGCGAACATGACCAGCAAAAGTAATGATTACACTGTAAGTTGCAAGAAAATAAACCTCCAGTGCTACTACTAAGGAGACGAAATACCCCAGCAGTTGTTGTTATGAAAACTGCAAAGCTAATCAGTGAAAACCTGCATGGAGAGACGTTTATAAAGACTTTCTGAATCTAGCATAGTCTTTCTCTAAGCGCAGAGCTAAAAGAAATGAATTCCAGAGGCTGGGGGTTGAATGAGAAAACTCATTTTGCAAGTGTTTTACTCTGTGGAGCTGTTTGGGGCAGCGAAACACCCCAGGGACAGTGGTCTGTTCTTCTATGAGAAACAGCAAAACAACAACCCAGATTGTATTGGATCATTTTCTTTGTCGTATTCCATTCATCCAGAAGTGATACGAACAAGGCAATTTTTCAGGGGTATTTGCCAGCACCTTTTTCCTCCACCTGCTTGATTTTTGTCCTGTTGTCCCTCAAAAAAAACAAAAAAAATGCATCCTGCTTGTGAATATTGGCATCGTTTTCCCCAGAAAGATAGCACTGGATACAAAACAGTTTTCAGCCTGCTTTGCAAAGGAATAGAAAGCTGCTATGTCCCCTTAATAACTTGTGTGTTTGGTGTCTTATCCACACCACATTTTCAGGACATGTCAGGGAGACTATGAGGATTGTGATGGGCATGGGATTTTTTTTGGATTCATGTATTGTGTATGTCTGGCCCACAAACACCTGCACACCCTGGACAGTAGGACCCATTATTTCTGATAAAATAAAATAGATTGTAACACATCAAACATAATTAAGAATAACAGTAATGATAAAAATCACTCAATAATAACACAGGCAAGGTGAAACAAGTTCTCAACATGGCTTTGTATTTAAACTTGCTTTTCCAAATAAAGCTGAAACAGGGTGATGCAATATAGTGCCCTCGGCCGAGCGCACGGCTTTACAGGCGCTTGGATGCGTGTGCAAAACCCCTCATGCAATAAGGTGATTAGCATGTCCAAAACACACATGCAAACCAGAGCAGAGCTAATAGCGCTCATCGTATGTAAAGTCATGAAGATGAGGCTATTAGCCCTCCTCCCACCCCCCCGAAAAAAGTGCGCCTTATGAGCACATTTTTACTCCAAAAAATGATCGCCTGCCCCAGAGCAGCCACCTCTCCTGGGCGCCCGATAGCGAGGACGCAAACTTTCCCCTAGTGCCTCCTTTTTACTGCAGTGGCCCATATCAATATTAAATTGTGCACCCGGAAGAGGTGAATCGTGCATTAAGAGAGCGGGCGCTCAGTCATGATATTGCATCGGCGTGAAAGTGGCTTCCAGCATTTTTAGAATTCACTCAGTCAGTTCTTAACGAGTCTCCGTGTGGTAGGAGGCCAGTGAAATAAAAATGTGGGCGTCCGTGTTACAGAACACCGTGATGCACAGCACAATCTGGATGGTAAAGATCAATCGGAAGGTTCACAGGATGACAGACCAAGGGAAAAAACTGACTGAAAACAACCAAACACACGGAAGTGAAAAACAAATCAAATAAAATGTAGAAAAAAATGTAAATAAAAATAGAAAAAAATAATTATAAATAAAGTAGATTGAAAATAACTGGAAACTTGTAAAGAATCAATAGTGAGCAAACAAGAAAGAAAGAAAGCAATGAATGGGTAACAGAAGCGAACTGAAAAAATGTGTGTATCTGATCAAACGTTCAGGACTGTTGGGCTTTTGATTTTTTTTATTTCATTTTGTTCTTTCAGTGTAGACTTTACATTAATATTCTGATCTACGTGCATCATGCAGGCCCTTCCTTTCACACACCCCTAGTTTAGCTTTTATCTTGAAAGGATCAGCAGAGTAGACTTTATAGTGCATGGGCTTTCAAGACCTCAAAGATGGCATCTGTAGAAGAGGCCTATGAGACCTTGAACACTCATGTGCTCATGTACTTGGTTTTTAAAGGTATTGCAGCCTACCAGGACTAGAGATGTGCTTCTGTTTGAAAAGAAATAGGAAACGTCAATGAAATTTCCTATTTTTCAAAACAAAGCGAAAGAAAAGCCAAATAAATTTTGTCTTGAAAAAGAAATCCCTACCCCCTCCACACACTTTGAAACTAAAAAAAAAGAAAGCACTCTTGGGCTTAGCAGAATCCGCCCCCTCTAGCCCCTTCCCCCCCAAAATCTTATCCCATTCATGGGTCTTCAAGGGGCAGGAGCGAATCCCAGTCACCCCTGCCCTGCTGGTGCCTTACCCAAAATGCTGCTGGATGAACTTAGACCTGTACCATTTTGAAGTAGGGCATCAGCGGGGAAGGAGCGGCTGGGGATCATTCCACCTCCATCAAGACCTTGGGGATAGCAGGAAAGCTTGTGGGGGGAGGGGGGCAGCACGGATTGTAAAATAGCACAAACTAAAAACAGAACAAAAAAATGTGCAGATACGAAGCACCCTCCCCCCCACACCCTCTAAAAAGGCAAAGACGTTGATCGAGGAAAACCGTGTTTTGTGAAAGGCACAGCCCCGTGGTTCTTAGGATGAACACCGGGACCCCCAAACTGGCCCTGGGGGAAGGGTGTGTTGCAACGGGCCTTGTGACTCAGAAAGCTGGAAGGTTTACTGATCGGAACGGTGCAGGAAAAGGTAGAAATCGAGCCAAGTTCAGAATTGGGAAAAGCGTCTGTAAAAGTCAGGTTCCACCACTGCCTGTTTACCAGACAAGCTGTTCTACTCAATATCCCTGCAAAAGAACATTAGTCCTGCAAACAAGTTCTCCTTTCTATCAATATCCAATTTCATCTGTAATTTGTTTGGGGACTTTGATTCCTGAGCTTGGACGACTCAGCAATAGCAAGATGGTAATTCTGCTTTTAAAAAGAAACAGAGCATACCCGGAGTATTATGTTTCGACTTTCAAAAGTCAATATTCCCTGCACCCAAGAACATTCATGTTTGTAAAAGTAAAATCAATGAGATGACCCCCAAGTTTGTGTGTGTGTGTACCGAGAACACTAAGTTATTTACTCCCTCACTCTTAATTTTGGAAATTAAACAAAATGTAGTGTGCTAGAAGAATTCTGACTATTAGCCAGAAAGACAGGATCTCAAATAAGAGTGCAGGAGATGGTGGGAGGTGGAATAACCACGCTCGAAGACTTGGCCAAAAGGAAAATCATATAAACAGTATCTCCAACACACTTCTCATTTAGAGTATATTTTGAACTATGTAACCGTTAAATTTTGGCACCCCATGGATAACTTAGAAAGCAAACCAAACCTATTTTGTGCCTAAATGTAAACCGTTGTGATGGTGCATCTCTAAACGACGGTATAGAAAAGTTTTTAAATAAAATAAATAAATAAATAATGAGATTTGCAGTCATGAACTCAGCGACTCTGGTGAGAGATCAGCTAGTCTTTTTCTGGAGCGCATGAAGGAAGTCAAAACTAGTGGAGGAAAGCAGCGAGGAGTCTAGGGTGATGACAAGAAAAAAAAGAGTTGAGATCTGAATACCTGGGTGAAACAAAGAAGAAAGCTGAGCCCAGAGACAACTGTTGCAGCAGTATCACAGCTTTCAGTGGTGATGGTTACGCATGCAGACGATGAACGAAACCTCGCTCGCACAGGAAACATTTTGTGGATGGCGCAGAAGAGACCTTCATTATGGTGTCCCTTAGGAAATTCAACGTACCCCTCTGCTCACAACACAGAAGGGCAAGAATGTAAGGTTTAATTCTGAAACAAGTTTCAGTTCTCTGTTGTTGGTCCATTTCCAGAAATTCAGTTGCAAAATCTTCTGGAATAGACTTCCTGAGTCGGAGTGTCGTGCTTCGTCTCTGGCGATTATCAAATCCAGTCTAAACCCCCACCCCCTTGTAACTACTTTTAAATCTTAACTACTTCTCTATAATAAATACATTTCCCCTAGCTTCTTGTTTGTCTTGTGTATCTTGACTAGAGTGTTTCTCTTATGAGGGGGGATATGATAGAGGTGATAGAGGTGTTTAAAATCATGAGAGGTCTAGAACGGGTAGATGTGAATCGGTTATTTACTCTTTCGGATAGTAGAAAGACTAGGGGGCATTCCATGAAGTTAGCATGGGGCACATTTAAAACTAATCGGAGAAAGTTCTTTTTTACTCAACGCACAATTAAACTCTGGAATTTGTTGCCAGAGAATGTGGTTCGTGCAGTTAGTATAGCTGTGTTTAAAAAAGGATTGGATAAGTTCTTGGAGGAGAAGTCCATTACCTGCTATTAAGTTCACTTAGGGGCGGATTTTAAAAAGCATTTACATGCGTAAATCTGGGTTTTACGCATGTAAATGCACTTTACTTGAGTAAGTGGGCTTTTGAAAATTGCTACAATATATGCCATTGAATCGTCCATAGGATTTATTCGCATAAGTGCACTTTACGTGAGTAAATGGCTTTTGAAAATTGCTACAATAGTAGTTACATTTATGCGCATAACTCCTTTGAAAATTACCCCCTTAGAGAATAGCCACTGCCATTAGCAATGGTTACATGGAATAGACTTAGTTTTTGGGTACTTGCCAGGTTCTTATGGCCTGGATTGGCCACTGTTGGAAACAGGATGCTGGGCTTGATGGACCCTTGGTCTGACCCAGTATGGCATTTTCTTATGTTCTTATGTTCTTATGAGGATCTGTACAGTGCTGCGTATGTCTAATAGTACTTTAGAAATTAGTACATTAATAGTCGATCCGCTACTCTGCTGGTCTTCAAGTTGACAAAATTCCCCACCACGCCTGGAGTCCTGGTTTTACTCTGTCGCATTATTTATTTATTTATTTAGATTTTGATTTTTATATTCCGCTTTTCAGCACTTCAAAGTGTTCATCAAAGTGAATTACGTTCAGGAACTATAGGTGTTTCCCTGTCCTCACAGGGCTCACAATCTAATTTTGTACCTGAGGCAATGGAGGGCATAGAGAGATGTAAATTAGTACGTTAATATGCCTTTCTAAGTTAATAAGTTAATTTGTTACCTCTCCAGTTTTCTTTATCAGGCTCACCAGTATAGCCGCCCCTGCTGCAGCTCCTTGCTGCAATATTTTATCTTTATTTTGTCCCCCGCCCCTCTCCCTGTTCATTATATTTTCCATCTATTGTTTGATGTAAACCGATATGATGTGCCTACTAATGTCGGTATAAAAAAAAAGCTGTTAAATAAATAAATAAATAGTGCTGCTTTTGGTAAGGAAATCGGATATAATAATCCATGTATGCAGTGGGGAAAAGACTGGATTAACCTGCCCCACATGGCATGGGATTGTTGGCAACCCTACACCATGGACTCTATACATAAGTTAAAGAAAAAGATTTCTCACTTCTGTGATGTACCTTTTTTATTTGCCCTCCCCACTGCTGGCGCCATTTTGCATGGAAGAAAGCAATAAAAACACCAGTCTGTGTGCCAGCATCATTTGAAATAGCAGCAGTGTGGGGCAGGAGAAACTGGGGCTTGCTCCTGTCCCATGAAGATTTAGATGGATTTTACAGATTTCATGGGGTAATAGGATCAGGGAACACTGGGGCATTGGGGAAGAGCATGGCAGGCGGTGCTTTTTTTTTTTTGCAGGGGACCAGACAAGTTTAAAAAAAACAAAACAATACGAATGAGATTTTGTTCATTTTTAATTTGTTTTGTTCTAAAATCAAAATGAAACGAATTGGGAAATTTCAGTAAAATTTCATGTTTCGTTTCAATGAAAGCCCATTTGTAACTGATGGCAATTGTAATGTATGTCTTATTTTGTTAGCAGATTGTTTTGTATCTACTACATTTGTGTCAATATTTGCTAATGTTGTCTGGTTAAATACACAAAAACAATCAGAGAAGGCAAAAGGAACGAGTCAGGCTGAGTAGTGAACTTCCGTGGCATAGTTTCATGTGCCATAACAAGAGTAGCAGAACCGCACAGAGTCGATACATGCCAACACTCAATTATTCCATTGTTATCTCTCCAGACATTTACACCCTCCATAAATCCCACCGCCTTCTCTTCACGGTCTGCCTTTAAGGTTATGGACGTTTTCTTTATATATTATCACTTCAGCTAAACCAATAAATATGTACACAGTATATCAAAATAATGGTGTGATAAAGTTGGGGAATGGAGATAAAATATATGATGCATTCACAATTCTTTGGCCAGTGGAAGCTCATCACTGTTTGATTGCCTGCGATGGAGATGTAAATTCGGAGGGATGTGTACACTGGGATTTATGAAGCTTGGAATTGTACCAGCAATGCGCTGACCCGCATGGTTTTAGAACCTTTCCTGTAAACGTGCATATAATATGGAAACAGTAAGAACCAGAAGGGCAATTCAAACACAGTGTAAAGCATAGATCAGCATGCAGGGTCTTTGGAGATTAGAGTCATAGAGCTTCTATGGATATTCCTGCAGTCTTTGTGGCCCTCGTGTTCTGCTGTTTTGAGGGTTTTTTTTTTCATTTAATATTATATATAATGCATTGTATACACTGATGTGTGCTAGAGGGAATCCCATAAAATGAGTTCATGAAAAGAAAGAATCTCTTACTGAGTTGGGGCATTGCTGGACAGAGCCCCTCGATAAGAAATTGGCAGCAGATCACTGATCATGACTTCCTTCCCTCCCAGCATCCCCCAGCCCTGGCCAACCCAGGTGGCAGAAGACCTGATCCGGAAATTGAACTGGGGTCCCTGAGAATGACAGTGCGCGGCATTGCCTTGGGGCCACCCTGCCAGCTGTCCAGCAGTTTCTATTCATTTCCTGACAGGGAACTCTATGCAGTCATTTGGGGCAAGTGAAGGAAACCCACTCTGGACCAAATTTAAAGGCTGGGTGAAAAAAATTGCAAAGCCCATATAAAACAACAAGTATTTTGCATATGTTATGATTTTTGAGTTTGTGCCATATTTAATGCTCATACAAAAAAATAATTCCGTCCTTAAAAAAGTACTATGCACTAGAAAATTACTCCCAAAAGTTGACAAATGGTGAAAATCATTGAAATTATGCATGTTTTGCTTAAGGCAGAAATTTGTTACGAGACAAACACGTGTACACAGACACACACACACACACTTTGAGCATGCTAAATGACACACAAACGGTCCCCATTCCTTAAGTCTGTTTCTTAATACCACCTGGAGCCTGTTCTGCAGCTCTTCCAAGCCCCAAATAGGGGGATCGGTTTTGGCGCATTGATCTCAGCATTCTTCCCAAGAGTCTAATTGCATCTGCATCTGCATCCAGATGGTGGGACAGGACCGCATGTCCCACAATGCATTGGAATGCACGTGCAGAACCTGGGTGTCTGGACAGCCCTGCAGACAGTGAGGTGAACTGCTGCATTGCCGCTGCATTCATGCTGTGCCTGCTCTGGGTGTCTGTCTGGAAGGAAGACTTCGGGTTTTGTCTGGCACCTTTCTGTCTGACTAAATACACAAATAGCATTAAACATGTGCAAAGCAGCAGGCAGTGCTATTAACATGCCATTGTAGGCCTCCTTTGGTTTCAGAGGAACGGAGTCATGTCACATTGCTTGATGGTGGTTGGCATGTCAGCAACAAATAGGCAATGTGTTAATCCACTGTAGTGTTGAGACTTTCTTCTTGTAGCTTAAATTATACTCCTGTTAATTAATTTTATATAGCTTGGCTCATGCGACAAGCATCTGTACACATTCCGCAGCTACCACCCTTTTTTTTCCTGCCAGAGGCGACGCACACGCAGTCACCTCTGGCATCACTCTCTCAGCGTTGCTTTTTTCAGTGCAACGCCACCGCATGATAGCTCCTGAAGAGAAGGAGGTGCCACCAGGGCACAACATGACATGGTGGGAAGGTCACACGTAGGGTCGGTTGCAAATCAAGGATTCAAGCTCCAGAGCTGCTGGCGTTCACTGTTGCTGTGCGCTCTGGTTCAGACGATGCGACTGCTCTCTGCAGTGTTCCCAATGTCATTCCAGAAATGCAGACTCTGGCACAGGCGAAGCACGGTGCTGAGTTTGGGTGCAGGAAAGGGGGGGGGGGGACAGGGACACGAGGCGTGTAATTTCCGTAAGTGTGATGTGCACCCCTAGATCCCAGTGGGGAAGGAGGCCATGAGCATTATTATTTCACGCTGTACATCATCTAAAGAAATTGCCTTTTTAAGTTTCAATTAGAAAGAACATTAGGTCAATCAGATAAAGCAGCGTTATGAATATTTCCGCTTTTACGGATCTCGCCTCTTCAATTATCTGTAATGAACTTCCTTACCGAGACTCAGACCTTTTTATATGCAAACTAGTTCTTCGTTGGGGCTGCTGCAATCAAGGCTTGTTAATGAACTCCCAAGCAAGTATTACCACCAAATGTAGGGACGTGAGGACAAAAAGGAATCACCTAGGCTGAGCTCCCTGCAAAGCTGACCTGTGTATTGCACTACTTTAGAGGGGTGTTTTTTTCCCTATATTTATTTATTTATTTAGAAACTTTTATATACCGGTATTAGTGGGGACATCATACCGGTTCACATATTAACAAAAGGCTTGGAAAATACATATCAACAGGGAAGGAGAACTGGGTGGGGGGTTAACCAAAGGCAGTATGGAAGAATAGATTAAAAAACAAGAAATCATAACAAGAAAATAACAATTTACAAAGTAATTATCTCCTTAATATAGGGAAAGGGCGGTCACCTGGGGGGGTGAGAGCTATGGTGTGGATGGGAGGAAACTATTCTGGGTAGACTTGGTTGAACAGAAATGTTTTTAGTTTCTTTTTGAATTTGATCGCACATGGTTCAAGGCGCATGTGGACAGGTAGGGAGTTCCAGAGAGCCGGACCGGCAATGGAGAGGGCACGGTCGCGGGTGGAGGAGAGATGAGCTGTTTTCAAGGAAGGTACATGTAGGGTACCTTTGCTGGCAGATCTGGTAGCTCGAGTGGACAGGGGGGCAATGAAGGGGAGGTCGAGCCAGTTGGAGTTGTGGGTGTGGATAGACTTGTGTACTATGGTCAGGGTTTTGTAGTGTATACGGGAGAGGATGGGGAGCCAATGTAGATCCTTGAGGATAGGGGTGATGTGTTCGTGTTTACGTGTGTTAGTGATGAGTCTTGCAGTGGCATTTTGCAACAATTGGAGAGGTTTTATCATAGACAAGGGGAGCCCTAGGAGGAGAGCATTGCAGTAGTCTAGTTTGGAGGTGAGGGTGGCTTGGATCACTGTGCGGAGATCTTGGGTGTATAGCAGGGGTCGGAGTTTTTTAAGAACGTTGAGTTTGAAGAAGCCTGCTTTGAGGATAGAGTTGATGTGTGGTTTCATGCTTAGTTCGGGATCAAGAAGAACGCCGAGGTCCCTAACGGATGGTTGAACTGTGAGAAGGTTAAGTTTGGGGTCATTAGGAGGTCGGGGGGTTGCGAGGAGATGTGAAGGAGTTCCGTTTTGTTCGCGTTGAGGGCAAGCTGAAGGTTGGTGAGGAGGGAGTTGATGGCTGCAAGGCAGTTTTCCCAGTGCTCCAGGGCGTCAGATATAGAGTTGTGAATGGGAATGATGATCTGATCATCATCAGCATAGGGGTAGAATTTGAGTTTAAGGTCTGAGAGGAGCTGGCAGAGAGGGGTGAGGTAAAACATTATAGTTATATTGAGAATGCTAAGAATTCCTTCCAGGGAATCAAATGCTTTACAAACATATATAGAGAACTCCATCCACCCAGGCTGGAGACAGGACAAACCATGAGGGCAAACCCCTGGTACACTGGAGTGGTACAGGGCATGGCTCTCACCACGGTGCCCCATGTACGAGTCAGGCTTACGTTAGGCAAAAGACAGCGCAACCAAGTTCCTCTGATATAGCCCGGTCTCTTCCTCCAGCTTCTCTCTTTCGCCTCCTTCCTCATCCTGGTAACATTTTGTTTTCGAGTTCCTTTCACTTGTGAACAAAATCAGAGTAACCTCAATAGGATTTTCTGCCTTGTAGAATAGCGACTTTAATAGTACAAAATTACAACAACACAGAGGGAAGAGCTGTGGACTGGGATAGGTGCGCTGAATTTTAATTCTGCTGATTACATTTCTCTGTGGTGAAGCTGTAGCATTTGCCAGAGGTAACCCTGCGAGTGCTAGAGAGTATTGTCCTGCACTGATGTACAGCTAAGGTGAGCAGCTCTAGGGTTTAATCACATTTTCTCCCAGCATCCTTTTTGGTAAACCTTCTCCAGAAATAAATGATAGGAGGGACTGAAGGAGGCTTTGCTACCATAGAACATCTGCAGAGCTTCTAATGTCGTATGGAAATCTATGGAAGGCACTAGTGGGTGTGTGTCTCTACTGCTGCAGACATGCATGCCTGTGCTGTGTGCACAGTATGCACAATGGTACAGTACTGGTGTGGCATGCTTGCCGGATAGGTGCAAATCGCATGCATTTCTGTAGGGACATTCACATCTCTGAATAGGGAAATGTCATCAGATAAGGTGTGGATTAAGGATCCTTCTACTATATAAAGCTCAAGTTCTTCTTTAATGCTCATTATTTTATTTGTACGTAGATATGAGAGAGTATGTATGTGTCAGTTGCTAGTTGGGCCATAGATGATGATGGATTAAGGCACGTGTGGTGTCGAAGGGGGTACCTGAGATTAGTAAAGAGGAACCTCAGTGAGAAGTGAGTCAGGTTCTGGCCAAGGGCAGGGACTGGAGTTAAATCACACAGGCTCCTGCTTCTTTCCTTCAGTTTCTCTCCCCAGAGCACGACCCACTGACTGGCACGACATTACTGTATCGTGGTAGATCCCGGTTTCTCAGTCAATTAATTCTTGCAGTTGCCTTGTTGGTGCATTTGACTTATGTAGATTTGTTCACTGGCCTGCTATGGGGAGCCTAGCTCTCCAAAGCTAGTCACAGATGGATTGAGTTAGTCCAGTAAAACCGCCTCACCTACATCTTGTTTGTTGACCCTTCTTTCATTAGTAAATTGATAATGAATCGTGTAAGAAGGAGAGAGAGAGAGAGAGACCCCCTCTCTATTTGGCTGGTCCTCGGCTCTCCCCTACTTCCCTCTTCGTTGTAAGGCCCAGCCAAGAGAACAGCAACCACGAGGGCTAGTTCTTCAGCGGGACAACAGTGATAGTCTGATGTAGCAAAACTGACAGGAGTCGAGTGGCACCTTATAGGCCATCCAGTTTACTAAAGCATGAGCTTTTGAGGACAGAGTCCACTTTGTCAGAGAGCTATAGTATCTAAGGGGAGCTGTGATGTGGTACCTTTCCCACACTGTTTCACCCACATCTCGCAGAAATGATCAGGTGATACAGTGCCGCCCTCTTGCTGAGAGTGCACTGTTGGGAGTCCCATCGGGTCTAGCCTCCCCTCCCCCATAGTCTTAGAACCCCACTCATAAATTTTGTATGCTGGCTGCTGTGCTTGGCTATTAAATAGGGAGTCAGGTTTGCCCACGCCGAAACCCTTTATAAATCATTGCAAGATGGACAGCGGTGTTCCTCTAGAGACCCATATGAGGATAAATTTATTCTGTAATCAGAAAGTCAATGGCGTAGTTCTGATTGATTGGATGCATGGTGCCAACGACATCATGGCACCATCATGACTGCCGCTAGGCTGAGGTCACCCCAGTAGACCGGCAATAAAGAACTGAAAACAGTATTTCACCTTGGGCCGTGCACGGTCCACCACCCATCCTGTAATTCCTTCTTGAATTGTTCCCCGGCTTTCTGAGAGATAGTTTATGCATGAATCGCTGGCACTGGAGTCGGAGCACTCCTCCTGCCTGTGACTTCGGTATTATGCACCAGAACGCAGCTGCATGTGCTTATTTCTGCCATTTACAGGAGCTTCAGAAGGGACATGTAAGCATCAGGCCGTTCAGATTAACCCAATCCTTCCAGCAGGAACGAGTCCCCGGTGAGAAGGCCTGCTCCCGTAACTGACTCTCGGTATTCTTTCTTCCCGCAGGAATGCCCGCAGCTGCTTCAGGCCGAGAAGATCTTGGTCCCCGTCGACATGGTCAAGCCCATCACCTTAAAAGCAAAGAATCTGCCCCAGCCGCAGTCCGGCCAGCGAGGCTATGAATGCATCTTGAACATCAAGGGGAGTGAGCAGCGGGTTCCGGCCTTGAGGTTCAACAGCTCCAGCGTGCAGTGTCAGAACAACTCAGTGAGTGACGTTCTTGCACGACCGTGATCCCAGTCCACCACGAAAGGTCCACTGATATCAGATGCACCTAAACTTAAATCCGTTTTAAAAAAAATAAAAAAATAAAAATCTGACGCGCCTGGGCTGAAGTAGTGGAAGATCCAGCAAAGAAAGAGAAGCGATCCAGAGCGGCAGTGAGAATTAAAGCTGTTTATTTACAGCAGGGAGAAGGTTTAAGTTTAGGAAAAATTAGGGCAAGAAATTGAAGCAGCTAAGCAGTCTCTGTTTGCATGGACAGCTTTCAAACAGCAGACCTTTCCCCCCAAGGATTTGATTTTGTGCAACCTAAGAGGGGTAAAACATTTCACTGGAAAATATTGTGAAAGCACAATGAGACTTTGGCCCCAAAAGTGCAACGGGGAAGAACTGAGCAGAGCTTCCTAGCTTTCCCTCTTGGCATCTCCTTGCACAATATTTTCCAAGGAATTTTTTATTTATTTATTTATTTTTTTGGCCAGCCTAAATTTGCAGGAAATTTAAATATTTGCTTATGAGCTGCGCGGTTTCAAAAGCATCTCTTAAGATAAGTAAACTCGCAGGATCTCGTAATGCTTTACGTTTGCCCGAACCTTAAATCTGGCCGAGTTCAGGATGGAAAGGGAAGCCCCGAGGATCGCTGTACAAAAAAATGCCTCACAAACCACAGCTCATGAGAACCAAGAAGGCTTTGATTTGATTGCCTGGTGAGGAAGATCGGTGGCTATCCGGTACGGGTGAACCGGCTCAAGCTGGAAGAGCACTCCCCTTCCTCCGGTCGCAGCATCTTTAATCCGTCGCTCGTGAAATTCCACGCACGCCTCGCCACCCTCCGCTTGCCGCCCGCCAGCTATTAGGCCGGTGCTTTCCCGACACCCGATAACTTTTTTTTTTCAAACTGTAGATTATTATAAAATCCCTGGTTGAGATTGCAAGATGTTTACAAGCCAGCGAGCAGTTCTGCAGGTGGGAATTCTCTTCTCGTTTGTTAACAGCCCATGAAACGCAGAAGACTGCTTGCTTGCCGCTGTTATTTAATGCAACGGAATTGCACGGCCCCCTTTGTTCTGCCAGCGTTCCTGGGGACTTCTCTGGTGAAACCCAGGGGGAGGGGCGGCGTTTGACGCCGACGCCACCTCCGCGGCCCGGGGTCCCCTCTGCTTTTAACGGTTCCCGTCATGCCGGTCTTAACTGCGGCCAGTTACCGTACGGCCTGTTGCCTGAGTCTTCCGCTTCCCCTGTAAACGCCACTGGTTTTATTTTCAGAGCGTCTGCTGCAGGTTACTGCAATAGAGGTACAGCGTAGGCCACTCCCCCCCCCCCCAAAAAAAGCACCAGGCCACTTGCTCAGCTTGATGCAGGATTTTACGGCTGATGCATGGGTCTGTCACTGATGCATGGGTCTGTCGCTGTTTTCAGATAGCTACCCGCAAGGGGTTCATGAATATTACATATAATTATTTTCTTAGCTGCTCTTTTATAAATACTTTTGGTTTGATTAAAAACAGGCTTTTTCCCCCCCCTGTTTTGATGAAACAAGAGCCTCTATTGTAAACCCCTTTCTCAGGGCATTTCCTTATAGAAAACCAGGGGCCACCTTCGAGTGTTGCAGAGCGGGGAAAAACTGGCTGCAGATCCGGATCCGGATTCTCCTATTGGAGGGGGGGATGGGGGGAGGGCAGCAAAAGAAATCTGTAAGGCCCAAGGACATCACTCACACAGTCTCTCGGTAAAAGAGACCACACAATGGGGGTCTTCGAAAACAAAAAAAATTGCTTTACTGGAGATTACAGTAAAGGTTTTGTAGTGTAAAAGTAGAGAAAGCAGCTTGTAGAATTAATCCAATCCACAAATACAAAAATAAACCACCTCTCTTACAGCTTTATTTCTACTTTAGGACACCTCCCCTCCCCCCATGCAAACATAGAGAATCCCAGACAGACTCTCCCTGATCTCTGACTGCAAGCTGGATCCTTCCTGGAGCCCACTCTGCGCTGGTCCCAGGTGCCTCCTCCACCCGTTCCCCTTCTCCCTTGCTCCCTCTGGCAGTGTCTCCGCCCCTTGACTCGTGGACTTAACGTCTGTAACCTCTGGACACGGATGCATCCTGTAGGATTCAGGCCCTACCATTCACCCAATGAACGCACACCCATGTAACCTCCCACTGCTGGAAATGTTCACCTGATAAACAGAAAGGGTATGATTTTGTAACATTGCACATAAGTTACACCAGTTTTCAACGTGGACTTAACACGCCTAAGTCTGTTTTGAAATTTACCCCGGTAAAACCACACCTGCATGCAGTTTTGCCAAATTCACACGCAGACTTTTTAAAATCGAAAAGCGTGCATGTAAGTCCAGACCCTGCTCAGACCCCTCACCCCCTGAAATGCTCTCTTTCTTGTATGTGTAAGAGTGCGTGCATACAGCGTGATTGTGCACAATTCTAATCGCACGGTATTCTGAAGAGCCGCTTTAGCAGATAAAACACTATTTTACCAGCAGAGGGGCTCTTGGAGCCTTACCCTCATAGTGAGGCCTAGTCAGCGTTGCATACTTATGGACCGAATGCAAGGCAGAATTAGTCTGCTATGAAGCAAGCGCAGAGTAAAATGCCCATTATCATTCTTACATTTTTAAGTGAATGGGAGTAATAACACATGGAAGAATGGCAGCAGGGTCTGTGCAGAAGGCAAGATTTGAATTTGCATTCACTGCGGAACAAAGTGGAATGAAGTAATTCTCCTGTCTCTTCTCTCTGAAGAGTCATCTTTCTAAATCTGCATGAGGAAGAGTCCTCAAATTAAATTAAAATCGGTTAATGGATTCCCTTTTCTTTTTATTTCTTTGCCAAGCGCAGGACAAATAAAAAGCCAGGATTGATGGTCTTGAGGTTGTTCGAAGGCTGTTTGAAGAGATTTCTTTTGCAGTGGCCTTTGCCATACTGTGCGTGATCCGACCAAGCTGAGGAGCAGAAGGACCTGAACTGCAAATCCAACGTGCATCCCTCCACCTGGCAGTTGCCCCACACTGCCACCGGGCTGGCCCTGCTTCCATCGCTCCTCATCTACAAAATAAAACTCCGTGTCCCCGCTGCAGAACCTTCAGAACCGCGACCCTGGCGCCCCTCGGTGAACGTGGACTCTTAAGATGCCGTGACAGTGGTGATAGGCAGTAGGAGACCCCAAATTAACTTCCCATAGGGAGCTTTTTCTAAGAGTCAAGCAGGGGCAAGGATCAGTGTGAAAAGGATGAGAAGAGAAAAATCAAGCAAAGGAGGGATATTGATGGTGGAAAGACATGACCCTCCGGGATGAAAATGCGACAAAGCCTTAATGGAAACGGAACCCTTATAGGTACAGAAGGAGAGGCCAAATTCAATGCTGCGACTGTTTGTTAGAGGACTGGCAGAAAAATATGGAGATTTAGGGGTTCTGTGTACTCAGCATTTTTCCCCGTAGACGGTAAAATGGGAGACGAGCTTTGGTACACAAGTCCTAAATGACTTATTCAGCATCACAGAGCAAGAGACAGCAGTGGGTCTGAAACCTAAATTCACATTATGGCACTACCAACCCTGCCAAAGCATATTGGAGTTAGTCACTTGAAGGCATGGAAGCAGGAAGATGTGAAGGAAGCTGGTGTGCAAATTTGGAAATGCAATCAAAAATTGCAATTAATTCTAATCCCCCTTTTACTCACACACACTTGTAAAGTGGTGAGTGACTTCCTTGAGTGGTGATGTCTCAAGATTTGCCATCTTAGAAATGAAATATTGGCTCTGGTGAGTAAGGCGTTTGGCTTTCTTCATGCACGTGGGATGGGTTTGGCCAAATTGCCTCAGCCTGGGATGGCAGAGATGGAGGGAGGGTGACAGCAAGCAAGCCACTTGAAATCTGGCTTCACGCCTATCCGATGTGCCCTGGGGAATTAGCAGGTACTGGCCAGTCTCCTGGCATCCTCCCTAGGTCACTGTGTTGAGTTTCCCCTCCATTTTGTTTGACCTTCTGCTGTGCACAATTTGAACAGCTGTAGCTGCTACAAAACCTTTTTTTGGGTTCATAAATAATCCTCTTAAGGCAAAGTGACAGCTGGCCCCGAGGTCTGAGCATCCTAGGAAGAAGGCCGGTGCTGCACGGCACCCGCTGGAGCCTGGGAAGATGGGTACAAAGCAGAAAATGGCGCCACTGCTGGGATTGTATTCATCATCTCTCTCCATCTTGGATAGATGTGGACACGCGGTCCATGATCCTTCCTTCATTCATTGTGCTGCTAATTTGCTCCTTTGCCCATAAAATCGTTGCCAAGCAAAAGGCTTTTGAGATTTCGTGCCAAAGTCCTGCCAGGGCCAGCCCCCTTATCCAGTGGCAGGTGCCAATTGAGCACCGTGTGACCGCTGTAATTCCTGCTTTTATCTTCCACTGAACTAAAGACATCGCTCCTTTGTGCGGGGTTTTTTTTAAGGTCTGAAATATCTGTAATGTGCGCCCTAAGAGCCCATTTAACGAGCCTCTGAATAAACTAAGCCTTTGGAAGTGGGAATTTTCAGCCCCTCCTCTGACTTACAAAGGGACCTGGTCACAGGTGATGAGTGTGGGGAGCCACAGAGGAGCGAATTCAGTAAAAGTGGCAGGAAGAAACATTTTTCGGTTGAGTTTAGGGAAACAGAAATAAATAAAGGGGGTCATGATTGTAATTATATTCCAAAATGTATGAAAATACGATAAATAAAATATTCTGACAAAAAGAAGGGAGGTATAAGAATAAGAACCAAAAGGGCAAATTGAGGTTTGGTAGGTTGACTAAACGACTTCATGTCAGTAGGGAGGGGCAAGCCAGTCCTCGTTTTACATGAACTTGTGGTTCTGATTTGTTTGGACCTGGAGCTATGTGGACAACCCCATATTTTGCACTGCTGCTTGAAATAGCTTGTATTTCTCCAAGGTTAGGTTAGATGTAGACATCACCAGTTGAGGCGTTAATGCTTTCTAAATGTTACATTTTGGTATCCTATATCCTAGCACATCTTCTTCCTGAGTGTGGTGCTCCCTTCAGTTCCTCCACCTCCATAACACCTCAATGAAACCTCCCCCCGCCAACTCCTTGGAATTACAATGGTCCGTCTGTATAACGAGCAGCAAGGAATTTGCTACTGTCTCGAGCAAAATTTGATATTCAAGAGGTCCCATTAATAGATACAGCACTTTATAAGATAAATGGTGATTATAAGGCAGGCCTTTGCTCCCAAATGTTTCCGACAAAGTTTGAGAGCTGGGAGATCAAGGGACTTTGCTGTAGGTCCCGCGGTGAGTGGTGGAAGGGAAAATGGATCGGGTATTCTGGATTTCACACGCTGCGACTATTGCACTTTTCCATTTGTTGTCCAAAAGCTACTTGGAAGAGAGTGGAAGGAGAAAGACCTCCGTATCTTGTAAGCAGGCCCGCTGCAGTACAGGCCATTATAATTAGGAAATTTCAGCTTTCCAGCAGAAGAGAAAGGCAGGTGACCCTTCACAGGGACTTATATAGTGGGAACTTAAGCGCTGGTTTTGCTCCTTTCTAGCTCAGATATTGCAGAATTTCTTGCAAGCAGTATAGGGAACTCCTCTGCATTGGAAGAAAAGCTGTAACTTCTGGCATTTAAGCAACAGCAGAACTCTAGAAAGCCTGCCCTAGACATTTTTATTTTTAGTTATTTGCCAATTTAGCAGCAATAGCTGTGATATCTCCGAAAACAAACAAGCAAACGGAAGTGAAAAGTGAGTTCTTTCTTCCAGAGTGCAAGGCCCTGTTGACATTCCCGACCACTAAGCATTAGCTTCCATTATTTTGTGAGAGGACCTAAAAGAAAACTTTTATAAACAAACTTGGGAATAATTGATATTTTAGTTCTTTTGAAAAAAATGTTTGGTTGTTCCCTAAAAAAAAAATAATCCTATTAGCAGTAGAAAAGACACCAAGCTTTGGAAGATGTGAATGACAATGTGGCATGGCCTGACATTTGTACCCAAGATGAGTCGTGTTGTCATATCACAGAGGCTGCTTTCAAGGCCCATATTGCAGGCCAGCAGCTCACATCACTTATTTCCACTCAGAAGTAAAACTGCACAGGCTGAAATTGGGATCAGTCACTTCCAGATTAGTGGCCCAGATCCAGCTTGGTGCATCCCACTGTCTCCCAGTCCCATCCCATCCTCCTTTTGCAATGCCTTCCGCCTTTCTATCTGGCTTTCTACAGGCAGCTGCCGTGTGATTTCTGTCTCTTCTTCAGCCTTCATTGCCTTCTACAGCTACTACAGCCCAGGTATGGATTAAGGGAACCTTGGGACGTGGGGCAATACCCCAACTATGGGGCCTTCTCTACTCCCATTACCTTTTACCCTTTATTATTTATCAATCTTGTCTGGTTCCCCTCTAGGCGTGGGCCCCAGGTGACTTACCTTAATTTCCATCACTCCCCCCTTTTAGCCTGTCACTGATTACAGGGGAAGTGTTACACCCGCGGCTAAGAAAAGCGATCCACATCCATGCTGCTCTTTCATCTACCACTAGGAGTCTTGGTAAGAGTAATACAGATGTGGTTTTTCCTCCCTCCTTACACATAGGGCTCTGATCGCTCTGATAACAGCTGAGGCCTGTCTGCTGAGCCAGAAGGGAGCTGACTTTCCCCAGCACCACAGTGCAGCTCACTAACCAGGCCATTGCGCTGATCTAATGATGCATTTTTACTTGAGCAGAAAAAAAACAAAACAGCTAAACAAAAAGAGAGATCTTTTTCAGCAGTTTTCTCCAGAGATGGGTCCCCGTGCTGCTGCTGCTTCTGCAGCCTTTATGGTTTGTGTAAAAAGGTTTTACTCTCTCTCTGGACACATGTTGTGTTATGAAAAACAAGCTTCCTTTTTCTGCCTTATTGACAGGGCTTTACCAATGCTAGCCACCAGCTGCCGTCCTTTATTCTGAGTTTCAATTTGTAATGGTTCCTTTGTGGAATGGGGAGGCTTTGGGAGGTGCCACACAGAACGAGACCCAGGCGGGACTAATGTGCCTCTTTATGCAATATATAATGAAATATTCCTTCAAACAAGTTAGAGTAAGTGCATTTCAGTATTAGAAAGGGTGATAAACAGTGCCCTTGTATTCTAATACAGAGAGCTGGCATTGTATACAGCAGCCACAAACCAGAGACTAATGGACAGGAACTCTGCTCCTCTATCACCATGGAAATGGATTTTATTCTTCACAACATTATTAGTTAATAATTAGCTTGGATTTCTTTCAGGTTCACTTCTGGTCTTGTATGTAGGAGTCTTTACTCATTATATGTCCAGATCTTCCTCTTTTAATCTAAATGCCTATTTATTTCATCAGTATTTGTCTCGGGGGGGGGGGGGGGGGGGGGGTTTCATCCTATTGTTTGCAGCTTATTGGACAGGAGTACAACAGTTGCTGCTTTTGCCCAGTTTTTAGACTTCCCTGATAGTGAAGCATGAGCACAACAGGTGAATTTGAGTCTGCGCTCAAGGATGGCCCAGGAGTGAAAGAAGAGGTGGTGAAGACGAAAATAGTCAAAGAATTCAAAGTGTCATGGGATAAACACTGTGGATCCCTAAAGGCTAGAGGATGGAAATGAAAAAAAAAGGGTGCATGGGGGTAACTTGCTGGTGCGGCGGTTACTACCCTTTAACCAATAAGCCTTGATACTGTTGATGCGAATCCAACATTGCTCTCTGCTTCAATGGCAGGAGGAAAAGGGGAAATGGATTCAGATAGCAACCAACAAGGATCCCGACTTTTACAGTCTGGGGAACTAAGTATGGGGGTAATTTGCTGGTGCAGATGTTACTACCCTTAACCAACAAGCCTCGATTACTGTTGATGCAACTCCAACATTGCTCTCTACTTCAATGGCAGGGGATTCAGACAATAACCAACGAGGGTCCCAACTTTTAGGGTCTGGGGAACTGATGTGCAGACATAAGGGAAAAAAATACAGGACTGCTTCTATGGCCAAGTCCATAAGTTAAGCATGTCAAGCAGCACTATCTGAATTTTCAGAAAGGCTCATTACCCAGTAAAAATGTTGTTAGCTGTAAATTTTTATGGGTTATCATAAGGCTTGGGGGATAATGCATAAAGCAGCAGTTGCTACCGTTAATTCAAACATGGGGTCACCTGCACAGCACGGCAGATACTACCATAAGAATCTTGCTGGGCAGACACGATGGGCCATTTTGGTCCTTTTCTGCCGTCATTACTATGTTACTATGTTAGATTTGACAACTTAAGAATGTAAGAACATAAGAAGTGCCATGCTGGGTGAGGCCAATGTTCCATCAAGCCCAGCATCCCGACTCCAATATTGGCCAGTCTGGGTCACCCGGCAGATCCCAGTGGGGAGACGCATTTCATGCTGCTCAATCCCAGAAGTAAGAGGTAGCAGTCCCCAAGTCTACCTGCCTAATAATTGGGTGCCAAATAAAAATATAATATACTTTCTAAAATATGTTTTTAAATTTGCTTACAGTTTGTTTCTCAGAGTGTCACCTTATCCTAGTACTATTTGAAAGGGCAAATACCCATTTTTTTTATAAACTTGTTCAAAACCACTTACAGTTTTGTAAACTTTTGTTGCGACCGTCGGTCTTTGACGGCTTCGCCCCGCCTATCTCTCACTACTTGTGGCTCCTCCCGCTCACCTCGGACTACTGGCTGCCGCGGCGTCTGTTTGCCATCCTCTCCGGCGTCCCCGCACCGGCTTTGGTGCTGCCTCCCGCCATGCTCCTCCAAGGTACCTTAGGGCGCACGCGCGAACGCTGCCCTCATCTTTATTTCCACATTGGCGCAAACCTCAGGGGCAACCCCCTG
Source organism: Rhinatrema bivittatum (assembly GCF_901001135.1). Taxonomy (NCBI): domain Eukaryota; kingdom Metazoa; phylum Chordata; class Amphibia; order Gymnophiona; family Rhinatrematidae; genus Rhinatrema; species Rhinatrema bivittatum. The sequence goes on along the minus strand of NC_042623.1, from coordinate 20,549,722 downwards.
ATATGACATCACGCTGCCCGGATATTTAAGCCTACAGTATTTGCTAGCTCATGGAGTTAGCAACGGTAACTCTACGAATGGGATTCACTCTCCGTACCGAAGCTGCTCTGCCACTCCAGCGCTATCTGGAACTCTTACACCCTTCGGGGTTGCTAACGGGGTACCCGCTCCTCGGGGGCCTTTTCTGCTTCTTTCAGGTGCTATCAGGAAACCGGTACTCGCTCCTCGAGGGCCCATGTTCCCTGAGTCGCTGCCTGCATCGTCAAACCTTTCTACTTGGAAGACTTCACTAACAGTTTCCATCTGTGAGTACAACTACCATCTATTCCACACTACTGCTTCACTGGAACCAGGTACTCGCTCCTCGAGAGCCTGCCCTCTGTTCCGGTGCCAGACCCCTCGTCTAGTGGAATCTCTGTTACTGATATGTGAGTACATTACAACTGAGTCTCTCTGCTCTAAGGGATCAGGTACTCGCTCCTCGAGGGCCTGCTCTCCCTGTCTCAGAGCTTCTCCTAATTCTACCTGGGACTCTGAATGCTTCTCATTGTGTACTCATAACTCTCAGTCTCTTTCCACTACAGCACAGCCTAGCAGAGGATTCGCTGTTCCAGCGTTCTGTGTGAGACGCGCCCAGCCGGGCTGTACACCCGCTACTCACTACTGCCACCTCTGGTGGTTTCCAAAACTGTTTAATAAAAGATTCAAATCTGTGTTGTGTGTCCAGAGTCTAGCCTGACACTGTGGTCCCTCACAGGATTTCCCCCCGTGGGCGTGGTCAGCCGCCATAGTGTCCAACGATCCACCCAAACATCAATAACCATAACAACTTTCTACACAATAAATACTCCTACTCCTCCAAAAATTATTGTCATTAATCAAATGTGACCATCATAATAGGCGTTATCAATGACATGCTTTCACAAATCTCTGTTCTCTGCCTTACTAATAATCGTGGGTCACTTCAAAACCCCAAATAATTTTTATAATATTTTCTTGCAGTTAAAGCGTTCACTTATCTTAGATTAGTGTTTCCTTGATGTCCAGGAATTGCATCCGCAGCACACAAAGTTTTTTAATATCTGCCCAATTAGACCCGCGGCGCCACAGATTAGGAGTATTTATTGCCCACACTTTATATCCTTTCACTCCCTACGTTAAGGAAGACTTATATTACTGTTTGCAAACTTTCTCTCATATCCCCACTGCCATCTTTTCTTCACCCCGAAGAGCCCTAAACCATAAGGGAGCAGTTTCATCCCCTTTATCATTTTTGTTGGCCTTCTTTGTACCTTTTTTTAGTTCCGCTATGTGTCTTTGGAGATGGGGCAACCAGAACTGCACACAGCGCTCAAGGTGCAGTCCTGCATAGATCTATATAGAGGCATTATGACAGTCGCAGTTTTATTTTCCATTCTTTTCCAAATAATTCCTAACATTCTACTTGCTTGTCTGACTGCCGCCAAACACCGAGCTGAAGATTTCAGTGTATTATCCACAATGACTCCAAGATCCTTTCCCTGAGTGGTAGGTAATTCCTAATATATTACCCAATATTGTGAATCACTTTGCACGTGCTCACATTAAATTTCATCTGTCATTTAGATGCCCAGTTCCTCAGTCTTGCAGGGTCCTTCTGGAATTACTCACACTCTACTTGTATTTTTAGCTATGTTGAATATTTTTGTGTCATCTGCAAATGTGATCACTTCATTTGTGGCTCCCTTTTCCAGATTGTTAGTGAATAAGGTAAACACTTCACTGTTCAGCTTTCTCCATTGACCATTTAGTCCTACTCTGTTTCCAATCTTTTAACCAGTTACCAATCCACAATAAGACAATGACATCATCTCCTCTCTCATGACTGTTTAGTTTTCTGAGGAGTATCTCATGAGGAACCTTAAGAAACACTTTCTGACAATCCAGATGCCTATATCGATTGGCTAATTTTTATCCACATGCTTATTCATACATTCGAAGAATTCTGATAGGTTGGAAAGGGATGATCTCCCTTTGCTAAATCCATGCTAAATTACTAAACCTATGGCTTATCCATAGGTTTAGTAATTTTGTTCTTAACAATAGTTCCCACCCAGTACCAATGTCAGGTTCACTGTGTAGCTACTTGTAGAGCCCTTTTTGAAAACTGGCATTACATTTGCTACCATCCAGCCTTCAGGTTTAGAGACAGGTTTGAATGAAAGTTTATAGATCAGGTCTAAAATTTCATATTTGAGTTCCCTTAGATCTCGGAGGTGAATACCATCAGGTCCAGGTGGTTTGCTACTGTTTAGTTTGACGATTTGCTCTAGCACCTCTTCCAGAATCACATTGATTTGATTCAGTTCCTGTGAAACATCGCCTACAAAAAATGATTCAGGCATGGGTGTCTCCCCAACCCACTCCTAAGTAAAAACCAAAGCAAATAATTAATTTAGTTTTTCTGCTATGGCCTTATCTTCCCTCAGTGCCCCATTTTATCCCTGGGTCATCTAATGACCCTACTGACTCCCTCTAGATTTCTTGTTTTAATATACTTGAAAAACAATTTATTATTAGCTTTTTCCCTTTTAGCAAATTGCTCCCCAAATTCTCTTTTGGTCTGCTTTAATCATTTTTTACATCTAATTTGGCAGTGCTTATGTGCTTTCATATTTTCCTCATTAGTCTTACTTTCCGTTTTTTAAAAGATGCCTTTTTGGCTTGGATAGCCTCATTCACAGCACCATTTAGCCATGCTGGAAGATGCTTGTTCTTCTTTTGACCTTTTCTGATTTGTGGAATATGTTTTATCTGCCTTCCAAGATGGTGTTTTTAAACAGTCTCCATGCCTCATGCAGATTTTAACCCTTGTAACTAGTTTCCTCATCTTATCATAGTCTTCGGTTTTTAAAGTTAAATGTTACTGCATTATTTTTATTATTTTCTCTCTAGTGATTATGTCAGTTTTGATTGCATTATGATCACTATTGCAAAGGAGCTCCACCACCATTACTCTTTGCACCGTAAACTGCATTCCAGCGAGAACTGGATCTAAAGTAGCTCCCCCTCTCGTTAGTTCTAGGGCCGGTTGCTAGATGAAGAATCATTTATAGTGTCTCTCACATGCCCTGATGAGACAGTCACCTAATTAATATTGGGATAATTGAACGCTCCATTATCATTGTGTTTCCACCCTTAGTTGCTTGTCTAATATCTTTCTAATCCTATGTCATTGGTTTCTGCATTCACCATGAGAGCCACTCTTCACCACTACTCTCTCAAATCCTATCTAGGTTAAGTGTATGACCGCCTACCTTTGCACCAGGCAGAATTACCAAACAATTATTATTTTTTCCATTTTCTGAATATATTTTATTGAACATTTTATAACACAGAACCAAGCAATCCACACATGGCCCAATTGCTGAGCAGGGGTTGCAAAGCATCAAAAGACATAATTAAATAACCAATGGCAAACGTATATATTACAAGAGGAAAGAACATGTTTAGATTAGCAATAGCCTAGATTAACCTCCCGCAAACTAGGTTAGAACAGCAAAATGAACAAATGTAAAAAATACAGAAAGAGAAGTAAAGAGAAAATATCCAACATTCCCCTGTGGAAACCCAAAACCAGCCATAAAGACAGCACTAAAAATCCACCCTGAATAAAAGGGAAGAGACAGAAAAGACACTTGCCAGCAGGAAATGTGAACGGTTCTCTCGGATAGCAGCCACCCAGCTCTTTCCATCCTTTGAAGTGAAATGACAATAATGGCTGCCCCATCCCTGGCGTCCTGGGAGATACACCTCCGGAGACTCATCGCCTGAAAGGCAGGTCCCAGCCACCAGATCACTTCCTGGCGCTCTGACACGATGCCCTCCTTCTCCAAACTCTTGCAGGGGCGGTCAGAGTAGACGCGATGTATAGCTGTACTGGTTCCCTGGAGGTTCGTGCTGCTCGAACCTTGCTCTGGGAGCCGTGGACTATCGCGTTCCTAAATAAATACTGTAAGTAGAAGGCCTCATCTTTATGGTTCATTTCAAATGACAGCACATCCTTAGGATCGGGTAGCCTTTCAGAGATTTCATTCTGACTGGAGTTAGTGGCCTAGTGCCTTGTCCCTGGAGCCTGCTCCCCCCTTGTAGCCCAACTCTCAGCGGTCGTGTAGAGGGCTCACAGGGGGGGAGATTTCATCTAGCCACACCACAGCCACACTGACAGCCTGCTCTTTAACGGGCCGATACAGTAAAAAACACGGGAGAGCGGGCGAGCGCGTGCACAGGTCACTCTCCTTAGCACCTCTTTTCAGACAGAAGCGGCGGCTGTCAGCGGGTTTGACAGCCGACGCTCAATTTTGCCAGCGTTGGTTCTCGAGCCCGCTGACAGCCACTGGTTTGGAAACCGGACGCCGGCAAAATTGAGTGTCCGGTTTTCAACCCGTGAGCTGCGGGCCTATTTCACATTTTTTTTTTTTTTTACTTTTTTAAATTTTCGGGACCTCCGACTTAGTATCGCCATGATATTAAGTTGGAGGGTGCACAGAAAAGCAGTTTTTACTGCTTTTCTGTGCACTTTCCCGGTGCCCGGAGAAATTAACGCCTACCTTTGGGTAGGCGCTAATTTCTGAAAGTAAAATGTGCGGCTTGGCTGCACATTTTACTTACTGAATCGCGCGGGAATACCTAATAGGGCCATCAAAATGCATTTGCATGTTGCGGGCGCTATTAGGTTGGATGCGGGTTTTGGACGTGCTATTACCCCTTACTGAATAAGGGGTAAAGCTAGCGCGTCGAAAATGTGCGTCAAAATGCCAGCTAACAGTGCGCTGTGTTGGAGCGCGCTGTACTGTATCGGCCTGTTAGTGGATTAAGTCTTTTCTCTGTTGCCTCTGACCCTAGGTTGAAATATATTTCCTAATCATCTAGATGAGGTATAGAGGTCCATATTCAATTAGCCGGCAAGCAAGTAAGTTACACAACTAGAGATCCGGATAGGTTTTCTGCTGAAGCTCTGGGTGACTTTATCTGGATAGTCGTGCTATTTGTGTGGACTGACTTGTCTGCACACATTTACTGAGTTGGTCCTCAGTGTGGCACTTATCTGGCTGCCTCCAGCCTGACTTCCCTTTTCACCTGGGTAACTTTGCACAAAACGTTTGTGTGGATAAAGGGGAAGATTTACCCAGTTAGGTTAAGTTACGCCAGTATTAAAAGTAAACGTAAGTACGTGTTAGTGTTTAAAATTATCCCTAAGAATATACCCAAGCTAACCCGCAGGAAGCTACACCATCTGCTTGTGAGACTTGGGGTAACTTGGGCGGGTTAATTTATGCTCACCCTAGGTCATTTTCAAAAGGATTTACACGTGCAAATGTAGCTACTATTGTAGCAGTTTTCAAAAGCCACTTACGGGCGTAAAGTGTACTTACACATGTGGGAGAGGGCCTAGGTTAACATGGGTGGGAGCTGCGACCAGCCCTCTCTTCCTGCCCCTGTCCTGTGTGGGTCTCCCTTTTAAATTTCTGGCAGCGCTCTGCCTCGCCTGTCTCCTCGCTCCCTTCCTGATCCATCTCTGCTGTTTCTCACGTTCCCCTCTTGAGTTGGAGGCTGCTGTTTCATGCAAGGGTGGTGGGAACAGGCTCCCACCCAGCCCAAGAGGGAGGGAGATAGTCACCTGCTAAAAGTAAAGAGAAAGACTTTGGTGGTCTCAAACGTGTGCGTGTCTAGCCCGAGGACAGCGGTGTTCTCCGCTCAAATTATCCCCCTTAAAAGTGCAGGGGGGGGGTCATGGACTGGCAGTGATTCCAGTGCCTCGAGGCCCTTTAGCTACTGCCTCTTTAAGGGGCTGACTCTGATGCTAAGGTTCCACCTTTGGGCTACCCCTCTGGATCGCCCCCCGCTGCATCTTCACCCCAGCCCCCACTGCCCTACAGTATCCTGGGGAGAAGCGGCGTTGGGTTGCCTGAATTTTGGGTCGCGCTGCGCATTGCCCGCACCGTAACCTCGGCAGGCACCTGTCGGGCGCCGGGTGCGTTTCCGTTTCCAGAACACGAGGGCGGGCCTCCGTGTACACAGATGTGTTTGGGAGAGGTCCGGCCCGCAGCTTGGTGGGGGGAGGAGGGGTGACGATAGCGTTTCCCTTTGCAGGCATCTAGGGCCGTGGTAGAGCCAGCGTGTCCCCCCCCCCCCCCCCGCAGCGAAAGAGTTCAGGTGCGAGGCGTGCGACAGAGCGGTCGCGTGCTGTGCATGCGCCCAACAGGACGCCGCCCGGCGCGCAGGCGAAAATGACAGCGTTTTGCTTTTCTCCCCTTGTCCTAGTACTCCTACGAAGGAATGGAGATTAATAGCCTGCCGGTGGAGCTGACGGTAGTGTGGAACGGGGATTTCAGCATTGACAACCCAGCCCAGAACAAAGGTAAAGCATTATTTCAGCTTGTCCTTGGAGCCGGTAACCTTGGCAACGGGCCTTTCTCAACAGCCAACAAAGCACTCATTGCTTTTCCTTCCTCTCTTATTAGTAGTAGTATTATTTTTAAAGTCAGTGCCTTGTGTGTATACATTAGTAACTTTTGTACCTCACGTGCGCTTTTACACTCCTGCCACCTCGCCCTCCACCTCTTCCGGGCCTGCACGCAGCCTTTGATAGGTTTTACCTACTGCCTGGTCAGCGACTCGTCCGGTCGGATGTGGGGTGATTAAACAGGGGTTGGGGGAGGGAGGCATTTTTCGGGGAGGGGGGAGGAATCGGAGAAAACCGTTGTGATCGTCTGAAATAAGGGTTCACGTTTTAATTACAGTTTATCGGCGGGCGCTTCCCTGTAGAGGCTCTTACTTGCATCTCCACTGAAGGTGGTTCTTGCACTGTCTTTACCCAGTGCCTCCGACAGATGGTTTTTGCTCCGTGATACCTGCCAAGTTCCCGTTCACTTTTTTTTTTTTTCCAAGCTCTGTTTTTGTTCCCATTCTCTTTTCTCTGCTTAGGAAAAAGTGCATTCTAGTGGGTAGGGCGCCGAGTTACGAGTTTGTCTCCCCGGGCCAAGCCCCTTCTTCCCTGGTGGTCACTCTACCTCCCCGTGCCGCGGTTTACCCAGCTGTCATTGGACCGTCATAGCGTTGACGTTCCTCCGCTCTCGCCTTAGGAAGCTTTCGTGAAGCTCAGGCCCCAGAAAGTTCCTGCCAGCCCTTCCAACCCCGAGCATGGCTGCTTGTGTGCTTCTGAAGCGCCAGCTTGCAAAACACACAGCAAAAGGCAACAGATAAATCCTTCATTTCCTTCCTCGCATGTCTGTTCTGACCACTTTCTCTTTTCTTTTGTTCTTTGGGTTTTCTGCCCCGGTCTGTGCACTTTCGTTCACCTAAGCCCCCACGTCTGCCGGCCCTGTGTACGGTGGGGTCCAGCTCGCCCCCTCACCGTGAGTGTTACAGGAAGAGAGCCGCGGTTCACTGGCGCAGACGTCAGTGGCATTGTTCATTGGAATTGCCCCCATGGCTAACAAGGTCACACAAATCCGAGTCATTGGTGACTCAGCAGGCTGAGAAATACATAGCAAGTTTTTGTTCTTACGTCCGTCTGCGGGAAGGGGAATTAGGAAAGCAGGAGGCAAACAGAGTGTAAAGCAGACTGAGTCCCGGCCGAGGTCTGGACCGTCCGTTTTCTTGTCCAAAAGCAGCAGCTGTATTAATAGAACAGAAGGAGAATCCACCCCCCCCCCCCCCAAACACACACACAAGTGGCCAGACAGTCGGAGCCCTAAAGGCTCTCGCAGAGATGGGCAGTACTGCTTCTAGATTTCACTCTCCTTAACTTGCTGCTCTTCCGGTTCATCCCTGGCCTTGGTCCTGCCGTCTCTTTTTTGCTCTGTTCCGTTCTGTTGTTTTGTTCTTTAGAGTGTCAAGGCTGACTGAATGCAAAGTTACCGACATGTTACAATCCTTTAATCTGCCTGCCTAGAATGGGTTCACGCAGTATCCTTCATAGGCAGGTACAGCAGTACTCTGGTTGATATCTGAAGCAGTGAAGGTCTGGCAGCTGGAGAGATGGGTAGGCACGCATCATGACGACGCTTCCTTCAGGAGGAGCAGCACGTGGTGTCACCAGCGTCAGAGGAATTAAACATTGGCAGAGAAGCCAGGAGGTCCAAATTCAGTCGCTGTGCAGCTCAGCTGAGCTGGCGGCTCTCCTGCCCTAAATCTTGGGCAGCTGAGAGTAGCATGGAAGCAATGATGTTACTGGTCCAGAGAGCCTCCTCTGCGTGCCCCTCTCCCCAAGTCCTGAATTCCCAATGAGTGCCAGCTGACCTGAGGCCGATGCCCTGTTACTCCAGCGTGGGGCGCTGCCCTCGGGTAGGCCTGTGCCAGCTTGCAATCCAGCGTTGGCAGAGCAGGAGCGACTGAGGATTCCTCCTTCCCCTTTCTCCATTCATGGATGGGGTAAGAGGCTGAGAGGGGTGGGGTGGGAGGGACTGGGAAAAGGCTGGTTTTGTTGTTGTTGTTTTTGTTTGGGGCAAAGTTTGAATTTTTAAAACGAAAATAAACCCAACTCCATTTTCCTTTTGTATCCTTTTGAAAGGAAAAAAGGACAGGAGGCTGAAATGTTTCCGACAAAAGCCCGGCCCTATTATTAACTCAAATTACCACTGACTGCAGGAACGTAAATGTCTTTCATTTTAGGGAAATTTATATTGGAAATCAGAAAATGCAATGGAGCAGAAAGTTCAGGAGGTGCGGGATTAGTCACGATGCCTCACACTTGTTAATCCCAGGCAGTTAGACTGCGCCCCTATGAGGACCTTCCAGACTCGGCCTTGGTTATTGCCAGGGTACTACCTTTTCACCACTTAAGCTGTCAAACAGAATTTAGTTAGGTCTGTGGACTTCAGGTTATCAGAGGCAGGTAGATGCATTCTGGTAGCTAAGCCCTCCTCACTCCCATTCTCGCTTCCCCCCAGTATTGCACTGGCATTTGAGTGCTTCGCAATATTGACTGCTGGAAATTGATGGCTGTCTGCAGGAACCCCATCCTGCAATGACTATTAAGAGTCATGGAGCAGACATGCACTCCCCACAGCCAGCTATGGAGAGCCCATGGGTCTCCTGGAGCCATGTGCAGGTTTTTAGGAAACTGGATCACTCATTCTGCAACTGGTAACTTGTTGGTAACTTGCAAAACCAAGCAGATATCACATGCAAGGCACATCATTGCTTTGTGGAGGATCTGAAATGTTGAGTTATTTATGTCCTTTTAAGTAGCTGAAGTGTTCCAGTATATTTTAAAGTGAATTGCTACAGCAACTGAATGCCCAGAAAACTGAAGTATACTATGCAAATAGCAAACAGTGTCCAGCACTATGCCCTGGCACAAACTGAAAGATTTGTGAAATAAAATGTGACCAGAGATGCACTGATTCAAACTTCCTGGTCCACAGATTGAGCTTCATGGACCTCCTAGTTAGCCATGTGCAATTGGCTTGGGTTTTTATGATTCTTGATTTATGGATCATGACTTATGAGTAACAGATCATGTTTTGGAATCTCTGAGTGGCTGATTTACTGAGTAATGGATTGTTAGGACTAAATAAAAGTAGTTTATGTGGAGAGCAGTGGTGGAGATGAGGGTCAACGTGCCATTTGCTCTACTCCTTCCTCAGTGGTATTTTGACCATTCAAGAAGTGCATAGAACTTCTAGATCATTGTCTGTGAATCAATTAATTTTGTGATCCGTGATTCCTTGTGGGTTTTTCAACCACCGCTCAACCATGCATGGGAACGATTGCATTTCAGAAGGGAATTCTGATTAATATGGAGCCATTGAGCGCATCTCTGCTCTTCCGATGTGCTCTCTAGTTTTTCCAGGGATAGCTTTGCAAGAAAAGACAACTGGTATAATAGCGTTTGAGGATAACTTTCAAACAAATACGTGCGGCAGCAAATCTGCACGTCTGTAGTCATGAGCAGATCTACATTAGTATTTTATAAACCACGTGTATGCTATACGCACATCTGTACCCCGCAGTGTACACGTGTATGAGGGCTTACACACAGCTACATGTAGTGCATTGAAAGAATGAACGCTCCTGCTTTTCCTTCCCATTTTAAAAATGTATGTGCATATGTTTTATTCGTGAAAATCAAATAGAACTTACTCGCGTATACCGGGATCTACGCACCTAAATCGATGTACTTTAAAACATGGGCGCATCAAGGAAATGACCAGTTTTACCAATCAGTCCACCAGTTCGCCCAGTCCTTCTCCAGGTCATCCAGATCTTCCTGGCTCTTCATCCTGAACTTCCTCCAGTTCACCCAGACCTCCGGCCCAGTAAAACACGTTCAGTATCACTTACGCCAGACGATTAGCGGTCATAAGATTATGCGAGTAAGCTGGCAAATCTCTGTTCATAAACGTCTTTTAAAAATAGCAAACTTGGTCAACCCTTGCACGGGTTTCTTCTGACTCATTTTTTTTTCCCCCCTGTGTCCACAGTCCATCTTTACAAGTGCGGGGCCATGAGGGAGAGCTGTGGCCTGTGCCTGAAGGCTGACCCTGACTTTGAGTGCGGCTGGTGTAAAGGAGAGGACAAGTGCACCCTCCGGCAGCACTGCCAGATACCAGATAACCAATGGCTGGAGCTGTCGGGCACGCAGAGAAAGTGCACCGATCCCAGGATAATGGAGGTAAGTCCTCGCTGTCGTCGTCGTTCCGCCTAGATCGAGCGTCAATTGCTTTCAAGAGACTCACTCTATAAAAACCTTGATCTGCGTCCTAACGTGCTGGGTACCTCCCTCCCCCCACGAGGGACCGCAGAAACATTTGCCTGCCAAGTCTTCCTAACAATAATAATTACAATAATAATCTCTGAGTTGAAGTGATTGGCTTGGAAATGGAGGTGTTGGTTTTCTCCTGGGCAGGGCTGGATGCGGTTGCAAGTTGTACCATCTCTCACATTTCTGCCTTTCATTTGGAATTTTGATTTTTTTATTTTTTAACTGCAATTATCCGTTTCATTTTATTTTTTACTGGATGCTTCATGCTGTGTGCATCGGGTCAGTCACCTGTCTGAAACTAAGTAGCATTCACTCCCAGTCCTCCAGGGCTGCCGATGGTTCAGGTTTTTGGGATACCTCTAAGGTATGAGAGAGAGTTCCATACAGTAGAGGCAGGGTGCATGCAAATCTATCTAATGCATATTCATTAGGGATATCCTGACAGCCAGGCCCGTCTGTGGCCCCCGAGGACTGAGCTGTGAGACAGTCAGTGAGCAAGAGAGAGCTCCCGGTGTGAAAAGGCAGAGCAGAACCTACCCTGAAGCAAGGAAGCTCAAAACACACCGAGCATTTTCTTCAACTACCTAGCGGCCCTGATTAAAGACTGGGTGTGCACTGATTATTTTTTCGTGTTATTTTCGTCTCGGCTTGTTATCTATTTGATTTCGTTTTTATAATAGTTCGGGTGGTGTTTATTTCGGGTTTCCCTAATTTTTGGACTTAGTGTGCACTAACATCCAGTTAGCGTGCACAAAGTTCGAATGTTTCCGAACATTCATTTAGTTTTTCGTTTCATGGTGCTCCCGAAACAAGAGGAAACAGACCATTTTGTTGCCATTGTCTATTTCGTGTAAAACGAATGCTCATCCTAATGGACAGTGTGACGTGGGTAAGGGATTTGGCGTTGTGACTTACACGGCCCGTGTACACTTGAAGAGTAGTTTTCAGGCAGCCTGCGCAGGCTAAATCCTGTGGTTATTTTATACCTGCAGACTTTGTTCAGACTTTTCACAGCAGACTTATGTGTGGCAAAGTCCGTTTCGAACATTTGCGGGCGCGGGTAACCAGTATCGACATGTACGCGCGAAGTTATAGTAACCGGGAAAATGAAACGTGCACGCGTAAATTCTGTCCCCCCTCCCAACTCTGCCCTCCCCTACCCCAGACGCCCGTTTGTGGTTCAGGTAAAAGGAGGCGTGAGATTACGTTTGTGCCTGCAAATCCCAAGCCAGTTTTTAAAAAGGTCATTTATGTGCTAAATCAGGGTGGATGTGCGCAAATCCTTCTGCATATTATTAGCCCCTTCGGACTGAGCAATGCCTTGTGTTCACTGTGCTGTGTTCAGCCTCTCTCTAAGGGTTTCAGGCTCCCATTCTTGATGCCTTTGGTCAGACACTTCTAAATCCAATTATGTAGTTAATTGCCAGGAGCAGAACTTCTAGGGGGTTTAGGGAGGGCAGACAGTTTCTCCTTTCACAGACTGTTTGGTTTTTTTCCACCCTAACGTTCAATATAATCATTTAGCACAAAACAGGGCAAAATTGCATTTTTTTTTTCATTGCATTTGCACTTATTCACTTCACATCTAATTTTTAAACCAGCAGAAGCAGCAGATTTCATGCAAAGCCGGTCTCATCAGACCCGGATTTAGGCATAGGCAACTGCCTAGGGCGCCAAACTTGGAAGGTGCCAAATATACAGGTGAGAAGAGGGAGCCTGGTTCCCCTTGCTTTAGGGCAGTGTGTGCCGGCACAGCTTTAAACGGGCGCCCGTGGGCGCCAAAACCTGAACTCCAGCCCTGGGTCTCACGAAGGTCTGTGCTGGGCGCTTTCGATGCCTTTGTGCTTGTGAACAATCTCAGGAAGCCAAGCTTCGGCTCTTTATTTGGGTGCACGATTTTAGGCCTGGCCAGAAGCTGGTGATCAAACGAGGGGGCTGTAATCTAAATCTAAAATAGCTCCCTCTTGTCGGCTCTTTATTTGGGTGGCACGATTTTAGGCCTGGCCAGAAGCTGGTGATCAAACGAGGGGGGCCGTAAGAAGAAGAAGGCCATTGATTGAAAAGTTTTCTGGGGGAGAGACAGAAGTAGAGATGCGCGACCGTCAGTGCCCCCAAACTGGAAGCTAGCACTCCCACAGTCAGATGTTACTGCCCGGGGGGGTTATTTTATATTTCTCCCTGTCATTCTTGGGCAGTGGGGTCATTGAACAACACTATGGCCCACTTACCACATATTTTCCAATGTGGTTTTTTTTTAATACGGGTTGGAGGCTACGTGACAATTTCATTAAAAACCTTCATAACCTTTCTTGCGTCGCTCTTTGCTTGTCTCGTTCCTGGAGGTGGACAGATTGTATTTTTTTTTTTTTTGTCCTGCCAGGAATCTCCTTCTGCTCATGCAGGGGGCTCGGTTGAAAGCCAGAGCATCTTTTGCAAACTTCAAACACTTGTTCCTTCCCACCCACCACTGCCCCCAGGAATTAAATAAAACCCCCAGCGGCTTGCAGAAGGGGGGATATTTCATGTTTCCAACAGCAAACCCTGAACGCGGTTGTTTTTGATTCTTGCTCGACACTGCTGCTGCCGGAGGGCGATGCCGGTGGATTTTCCTTCTCTGCGCTTTATCAGTGCGTTATGGCAGGCTGGAAATGTAGAGACCCTGCTGTAAGCTGTTTCATGCCTGGCTCGGGGCTCCTTACAGACACTTCCACTTCTCCGAGTCCCCCAAAAGTCGCTGCCAGTTTCTCTCATGGGCGCTTCCAAATCGTTGGGGGTCACTTGCAAGCGGTTTTCTGAAGAATTAAGTATAGAAGTCTCCCCCGCTAGATGCAAATGGTGTTTCTGGAGCAGGCGGACAACGCGTCTTTTTACTGGCAGTTCTCTAAGATGAGCAGGGTGGGCTGGGAGAAGGAGGAAGCTCCTGAATTTACTCGCTGCCTCCTGCATTTGTGTTGTCGCTCGGTGAAGTCAGAGGGCTAGAGAAGCGTCCGGGCGCAAAACGCTTTTTTAGGAGTGACACGCAGGGCGTGCAAAGCTCCGCCGCGGGCAGCAGCAGATAGAAATTGTGGCTCTAAAAACGGACGGTGATGCGCTGGCCGCCTTGGCGATGTTTGGCTGTCCACGTTCACCTGTCTTCCGTTTTCCTTCAAGTCAGCATCGCAACAGCTCTGGCTCACTCGTTGTAGGGCTTTAAAATGGAAACTGTTTTTGATTTTTAACGTTCTGCGTATCCTTTCAGGAGGGGGGGTTGTACTCTGTAGCTCTGCTTGGGAAGCTTCCCTGTCTGGATTACCCCTCCCCAGGGTGCAGCCGTGTTTCGCCCACAGTCACAAATAACATCACGTATGATATCTGATCGATCAACACTGGTTACGTGTGAGATACCGTTTATGACATTACAGCCCTTAACAGTCAAAATGGATCCAGCGTGATAAAGTCATTTGTGACACTGTCCCTAATGTAACTTTAGTCCAGTAACACAGTTAGGGGGAATGGACTGGAACGCAGATCCGCCACATCTTTCCAGGCTTAAGAGGCAGCCTGCAGGGAAGAGAGGGAGTGGGGCTGAGCCTGGAGCACACAGAGAAGAAAACAACCTGAGGAAGCGGAGCAGAGCCCAGCAGCGTATGGCAGTCCTGGCTCCCGAAGGAAACAGAACAGAGCCAGTAGTTGCATGGATCATTTACGGCCCCTCCAGCCCTGGGAGGAAGCAGAGAAGAACAGAGAGCGCTGGAGTTCCTTACCCTGAGACAGGGGCAGCCACGTGGCGTAGATTTGTTTTGCAGTTTGCCAGCACAGTTTAGGAGGCTGTGAGGAACGAAATTTATGGGGTTGGAGGCTGGGAATGAAGTACTAGGGCAGAGAGGAGGAGGGGGTTAGTGAGAGCGAGAGAGACCCCATTCTCTCTATCTGCCTTCTCCTCCTTACCCCAGTGATTGTGCATGCCCAGCCGCCCGTCATCTTATCAGTGCTTATGTAAATGTAAATATCACTACAGATTCTAAAAAGGACTTGAAATCTCCGAGAGCAGAGGGCACTGGGGTTCTTTGTGCAGGGCACATTCCCCTGATCTCCGCCGTTTTTGTGGGTGGTCAAGGGGGGTGGAGGAGACCAAAATAGTGTGCGTAGATTTGAAAAAATCTAAACGGTTTGCATTGCAATCTTGACTCAGGCTGTTATTTAAGTGCTCTTGTGTTTGAGCTGGCAGGAAACAGTGCTGTGGTGTGGCATGTTGGACAGACACAGTCTTTGTTTGTAATTCTGCAGTCTTTGCTCTGCTAAGTCTGCTCTGTCACCAGGTTCTTGCGTGCTCTCCAGCTTCTCTTCTTATATATATATATATATATATATATATATATTTTTTTTTAATCCTCTCTTCTCCCGTCGTTGCATTTCAGATCACTCCTGTTACCGGCCCTCGAGAGGGGGGGACGAAAGTGACCATCCGTGGTGAGAACCTGGGCCTGGAGTTCAGCGAGATCAGAGACTACGTCAAAGTGGCGGAGGTGAAGTGTATCCCGCTCGTCGAGGAATACATCCCTGCCGAGCAGTAAGTGGGTACACGAGAGCACGTGGGAGCATGGCTGGGAGGTCATGTCAGCACATTTACATCTTTATTTGTTTTTCATATACCGTCACTCGATTATAAAATGCAATCGTGCCTGTTCACAGTTTTAAAACACTCACAGAATTAAAAACAGTACAGGTTGATAAATTAAAAAACAAATTCTGCACGTACAAATTGTTCAAATTGTTGAGGCTTCAGACTCAAACTGGCTGGACCATACCGAGGTTGATATTCAGAAGCTTTGACATGTAACGTTTGGAGTTACCCGGACCAAAAAAACCCTGTGATTTGAAAAATTTGGAAATTTCCCCGGCTGACTTCTGTCCTGGTGAGAAAGGCAGTGATGGAGGCGTTCCTGAGGCATGCATGGTGCCTCTGGTCAGAAGACGTGGTATCCTAAAATAAAAACATTAGCGGGACCAGCAGCAGCCTATCCACCTCCCGTCCCCCAAAATAAAATATAATGTAATGGCTGAGCAGTGCCAATCCCAACACCCCCTAGTTTAGAAAAATGTTGTCAAATCGCTATCCCAAACTCCCAGCCCTCACCTCCAAATCCCCCAAAGCTTCCACGAATCCTGGCGGGAGAAGAAGCTCTCACCTCCTCCAGCTGGGCTGATAACCAAGTGCCGGTTCAGCTGACAGCTGTACCGGCACTTAGTATTTATTTAATCACTTGGGTGAATAACACTGACAGCTGACAATGAAGGGAGCAGTCTCCGTTCAGAACATTTCTAATAATTCATAGGAGTGAGGCGGGGGTCTTACCTTCTCATCCCCTCTGATAATTTCTGGGAGAGGGGAGGGCTGACTTGTCTTTCCTCCCCGGCACTATCTAATGATTTGGGGGAGGGGCTTCCATCCTGCTCCCCCCCACCCCCACCCCCTCACAGTGCCTCTGGTCACCCAAGTTTTAAATCCGGCCCTGAAGAGAATGTAGCCTGCAAAAACAGCACAAGATGCCTTTTATATCTCATTCAGAGATTTGTTACCTAGGAACTGTTTTTGAGAAGAGCACTGAGCGTCTCCAGCATGCTTCGGTAATAGAAATAAAAAGGAAATGGAGTAGACATCACTATTTGCCAGCATTTAGAGTTGTGTTAGGGCAGCCGGCTCGTAAAGGTCCACGTCCCGTCGTACTCAGCGGGCCAGCCTGGATTGACTCCCGTGCAAGTGAACGCTGGCCAACCTTCCTGTCTCTTCTCCGTTACAGGATCGTGTGCGAAATGGGGGAGGCCCAGTATAGCCAGCACGCAGGCTACGTGCAGGTGTGCGTGGGAGACTGCAGGCCTGAGTTCAAGGCAAAGTCCTCTCAGTTCTACTACTTTGTGGTAAGTCTGAAGTCAGAAGAAAGCGATCCGCTAGCTCCAGAAGTTTTCTTTTTCCACCGGGTGAACCGGTACGCACCACCGAAGGGCGTCCGCTCTAAAATGTGAGTGTTGCATGGTCACAGACGGCTTTCAAGTTCTGGGGAAAAATCTGTGGTCAGCTCTGTGCAGTGCCGCACAGGCGAAGTCTCCGCAGGAACGTTCTGGTCGTTGGCGCTGGAACGCAGATGCTGTTTTCTCTGTACGTAGGAATGTTCAAAGTATACGCAGAAAAACCAGTGCAATCATGCACAAAAGTGTCGATTTTCAAAAACCGGCAGAATAGGCAACGTTACCCACTTATCGTTGAGTGCACTTTCATGGCTAATGGCGCAGCCAACTGCCCACGCAAGATGCGCACAGGGAGAGTTAGGCCTGCTCTTCGTGCGGCTGGGCTTATCTGTCTACATGTAGCGGCTTAGCACTGAATATCATGCTAACCACCCTGGGAATGCCTCCAACCTGGCGCCTTTTTTTTTTTTTTACCCAGCTCAACCCGTGTGACTTGTGGTTTTAGCTGCGTATGTTCAGCTGGTTAGAGAGGCCTTATTTTAACTGGGTAGATTTATTTGGCTGAAATCCGATTTTTTAACTGGGTAAATCTTTTGAATATCTGCCCCATGCTGTATGGTAGATGAGGGCGTTTCTCTCCTGAAGAGCTTCCGGTTTAAGAGAATGGAACGTGCAGCATGTGTGATGCTAGGATTGATAGTACAGCAATAGAGAGTTGCATACCATAGGTGTGAAGAGCAGGAGAGAGGGAACGTGAGGATGGATGGATAGCTCTGCTGCCCTGGGCATGGATGTCCATCACCTGTCAGCAGTAGAATTTGCATATTTGCACCTATGCAGTGACAGCTCAGCACTTTATCCTTCTTGGATAGTCAAGTACCAGTTGCAGCTGGGGAACGATAATTACTCAGTATAGCTGTAAACTGAGAAGGTAGGGAAAGAACACGGATTAGTAGGGGGCTATTGGATCGACTCCCCGAAGAAGCTGCATTTAGGTGGAACATTTAAGTGAGGAGAGGAACGGTTTAAAGAGTTAATGCTGAATCTTCCGAGAGGTTTCTAAACTCAGCAATAAAGAAGTTTTCTTACGATGGCTTGTTTAAAGATTTTGGATCCCATGTTCAGAAACCTTGGCTTCTCAAATCACTGACTTAAGCAGCAAGATTCATGCTTCTGACACATTAGCTGTTGTGTGCAGTTGCCAGAAGCAAACATGCCAGACTCACTAAAAGGGGCAATTGTAAAACCAATTTTAAAGAAAAAAAACAGTGATCCAAACATTCTGAACAATTATAGGCCAGTATCAAACTTACCACTAATCGCAAAATTAATAGAAAAATCCATACAAAACAGCTCGCTGAACATTTAGAGAATAACAATATCCTATATCCATCACAACATGGCTTTCGCAAAAACTACAGTACTGAAACGCTTCTGCTTGCCCTAACAGATAACATCATGAGAGGCTTTGACAGCGGGAAGCGGTACATCCTAATGATGCTTGACCTATCAGCAGCATTTGATACTGTAAATCATAACATCCTACTAAATAGATTAGAAGAAATAGGCTTAGGTAATAAAACAATCAAATGGTTCCAATCATACCTAGACAACAGATACTACCAAGTGCAGATAAAAGATGTAATGTCAAATAAAATAAAACTTCAAACTGGAGTCCCACAGGGATCAGCTTTATCGGCCACCCTATTCAACATATACCTACTACCACTTTGTCACCTTCTAGCTGGTCTAAACATCTCACACTACATTTACGCTGATGATATCCAAATAATCTTTCCCATTGATGATACAATTGAAAAGACCCTGAACATAGCTAATAAGTATCTGGATATCATCAAACAATTACTGAACTAGTGATTAACATAGAGAAAACAGAATTCCTACTCTTGGAACGCAAAAATATTGAAATCATCCAAAACCCTATCACACTCAAAAACAACCAAAAAATTTAACTAACTGAGAAAGTGAGAAACCTCGGAGTAATAACTGACACAGAACTGAACCTAAAACAACACATATCATTAAAAGTAAGGGAAGGATATGCCAAACTCATGACCCTCAGAAGACTAAAACCTCTACTGACAACAAGTAACTTCCGTTCAGTGTTACAAGCTCTTATTTTCGCAAGCACAGATGACTGTAATGCCCTCCTACTTGGTTTACCATACACAACAATTAGACCACTCCAAATAATGCAGAACACGGCCGCCAGAATTCTGACTGGTAAAAGTAAAAGAGACCACATCACGGAAACCCTGATGAAATTACACTGGCTACCCATTGAGCAAAGAATACAGTATAAAACCCTTTGTACAATACATAAGCTAATACATAATGAAAATGCTGATTGGCTGAACACAGCCCTCCACATACACGTCCCTAACAGAAACCTGAGATCAGCTAATAAAGCTTTACTGTCTATCCCCTCAATCAAAACAGCCAAACTAACCCAAGTAAGGGAAAGAGCGCTCTCCTTAGCAGGTCCTATGCTATGGAACTCCATGCCCGTCGAGATCCGCTTACAAAGAGACATCAAAACCTTCAGAAAACATTTAAAAACATGGTTATTTAAACAGGCGTAACTACAAAGAGAAAGAAGAGTAGAACACTGGGAAAAAGAAAAGCGATTGGCAGCACACCCTAAACACACTACCCAAATCAACACGGGGGTACATATTCTATTTTAGTCTTTAATCTCAAATACCTAGAATAAGATGACATAGTTTCGCTTTTATTCCCGCTCAAAATAAACGGACATAACATAACACATCCAATTATGAGTTTTTATCACTCCTTTGTTACCGTAAAGTCTTGGCACATGTATAATGATAGAATTCATAATCTGTTCCAATATTAATATTTGTGCCTTATTGTAAACCGTTATGATGGTACCTAACTTAGTGACGGTGTAGAAAAGTTTTTAAATAAATAAATAAATAAATATTAAAAGACCCCTTGATAAAATAACACATTTCAACCCATAGTCTTAACTGTGTGTATGTGTTTGGGAGGCAGGGAGAAATCTCTTGAGAAAACAGACCCTTTATATTTCACTTGAAAAAATGTCGAGACCGGGAGTGTTCCTCATTTACCAGTGCCTAGGGGTGTCATGATCTGGGAAGGCCTTGAGAAGTGTGCACATAGCATGAAGGCTGCGTCATATGCACATTCCCACCGTGACAAGCAATTACCGTTTCTGAATCTGGGCTCTCTTCTCATCTGCTGAGAGAGAGAGAGACAAATTCTCCAAGTAACTGTCCTGTGTTTCTTAAATTCAGCAGTGAGTTCATCTACTTGTTTTTGTAACATGTTCAGACGACTGCGTCTTTCAGCGTTCATTAGCAGATTGCGGCGGATCGCCTATAGGGAATGCATGTGAGATCCATACAGACTTCTAATGTGCTTGTAATGAGAGAGCTTTTGAACTGAAGTGCTAGCAAACATTGCAGCCTTTCTTCCTAATTTACTTTGAAAACACTCTTTGGAAAATCATGTTTCTTTTCCCAACTGTGGCATTCTCTGGCCAGTGAGAGATTTGGACGGCTACTGGCCCTCCCTGTTAGGACTTTGTTCCTGCTGCTCCTTCCTTGCCGTTTCCATCCAGGCAGGCGTAATTCATACTATTTTTTGTGCTTCCTCCCACACGGGGACCAAACTGTTTAGACAGCGCCTACAGCCAGCAGGGAATATTTTATGCCTCCCATTGCTTAGCAGTTTCAGTAGCTTGCCTTGCACTGACCATCCACCCTATGTCTCCAGCCAGCCCAGACAAGAGAGTTTGGTACTGTCCAGACAAGTAGAATCCATTTCAGCAACTGTTCAGCTATAACTGGAACCTTTCCTTTTTTGACTTTAATCAAGTTCTGAGGTAATTCTTAGCAATCTCCATGATGGTTTGTGAACCACATCTTGCAACCCCAGAAATATCAACCCAGGGCAGAACTGGGCCTAATCCAGGGGAAAATAGGTTTGCACCCATCTGTTTAATACAGAGCAGGTGTACACCTTGTCCTGTGTCATTGCTGACAACATTTCTTGCATCAAGGAAATTCAGGTGACTTCTAGTCAACTGATAGAGAGCACTGAGCATTGTGTTAAACATACTCCAATATCTGACTAACGTTGAGAACAAGGACAACATCTTTTGAGTCTAAAAACCTGTAAGATGATCAATAAAACACTGCTCATCATTTAAATTAATGTGCCTGTGGTGTCTGGCTATGATGTCGGGATGCTGATCAGTCCCTGATGGACTCCAAAATAAATGTCTCTTCTTGGGAGCAGAGAATAATGGGGATGAGTCTAGGTTTACAGCAATGTCTGTTAGGTTTTAAGGGAGGGGTGTCTCACTTTGCAGATTCCAGCTTTGTCTCTTATTGGGTTTTTAAGACTTTTCTGGTGTTTTTATGACAGCCCACGTAGGGACGAGGTGCAAGAGGACTTCAGTTTGCATGCGTAAGCCCACTTTGAAAATTAGTGGGGCCGCACGTGCTTCAGCGTGGCAGCACAGGAACGCACATTTCCCCCTGCTAGGAAGCAGGCATTTGCAAGCATTTGCCCACATGCTTTCAAAAGTATGCGGGGAAATGATTTTCCCACCCCCAACTCCGCCCCCCAGGAGTGCATCTTTGCAAAACACGTAACATTATGTAGGAAATCACTTCCTCGGGGTACTTTTCATAAAGCTCTTTTGCATGTGAAAATGCTTTTGAACATGTTAGCCCCTTAATGAAAATGCCTTGGGTATAGATTCAGGTGTGAAGAAAAGAAAAATAACCATAGTTTGGGTAATCTGTACATTTGAGGCAGACCTTACAAAGAATATAGTAATATAACAACGTAGTAGTTGTGAACAAATAAGGATCACTTGGCCCATCCACTCTGCCCTATTTCCTGTCTCCTGTTGTTTCACTGCAGATTCTGTTTCATATCTAATCATATCCTACTCTTGTTCTGCCACAAATATCACCATTTGCGTCTACTGACCTTATTAACAAATGTATTATAAACACATCTAATTGCATTATATATTATATTGTATTTATTTATTTATTTACAAGCTTTTTTTTTTTATACCATCATTTGGAACGAGCCGTTACAACGGTTTACACAATAAAATAACTGTCTGTAAAACAATAAAATAAAGCTAAAAAATCAATTAATAATAATTAACAATAACATCAATGAGAGAATAAATAAAACAAGTTTATCATAACTAGAAAAAACTAAAATAACTAAAAGTACCAGCCTTTAAGATCCTAGGTTAAAAATATACTAACTTTAATAAATAACTCATGAAATAAAAGTGAAAATAAGATGATCTAAAAATAATACCTGGTGATCCTTATTAAAAATTGTGCAAAGTATGTGTAATTTAGCTGTTGCCATCCTTGTATGCTTGCTCGAAAAGCCAAGTTTTCAGCTGTTTTCTGAATATTTTTAAATCGCTTTGTAGCCTGATATTCATTGGAAGAGTGTTCCACAATCCTGGACCTATTAGGGAGATTGCTCTTTCACGAACTGTAGTAAGACGTGCTGATGTTAAAGAAGGAATGGATAGTAACCCTTTATTTGTGGAACTGAGATTGCGTTGTGTTGTGTGGAGCCGAAACGCAGCATTTAGCCATTCTACCTGGTTGCCATATATTGCTTTGTGCAAAATGCATAGTACCTTGTATTCGTTAATACTTACCCTTGTCATCCATATCTCTTGTACTTCAACCATCTGAGAAATTGAAGCCACCATGTAATATGCAATATTTCAAAAGTTCGCATGGCAACTAGTAAATACTCACTCTGTTATCAATCAAAAAATATGAACTAGTCTAAGGAGTATCTCCTCTGCGGTTCTGTTGAACTACAGGGAGCAGCCTTGTATGAATGGCGTCCTACGTGACCTCACACACAGCAGACCTCCAGGGAAGGGGTAGGGGTTTGGGGAGGTGAGGGAGGTAGAGGTAGATAAGGTTCATAGAGACAGGAATGGGGGGGGGGGGGGGGGAGGATCTCACTATTGCGAGTGAATTACAATAATGTAAGGAACAGTGGCATCAGAAATTCCTTTACATTGCTTGGAAGCGGGGAAAGCTTTCGGGCATTTCATTCTTAGAAGACAACCCTTCATTTAAATGCAGATGGCGGCTGTTCACTTGGGACCGAAGGGAAAGTTATTCTATTAAAATGCTAATGGGGGAGGAAAGTGCAACTCCAAGTTTTCATCTGCAGAGAGCCACTTCCTGCCTGTGTTTCTTGCATCAGGATGATCTGCACTTTCCACATAAGCTCATTCTGTCTCTATTTTTAAAAAAAACAAACCTTTTTTTCCCTCAGGGAGACAGCAAGATATCGTCTCCCTGCTACGGCTTTTGAGTGAAAACACATGCACGTAATCTGTACAACCTATACTCACATACCTGCCCCTTGGAAACATGATGTCTGTTACTATTTATACAGTTGGTTCTTCTTTAGAAACAAACCCTTTTATACTCTTGCTAATATAATCTGACGCCTTGTCTCTCAAAGTAAATCTGAGCACCATTTGTTATTTATGGTCTGATTCTTGTAACAAACATGAAAAAATATCGGTTCCCACCATGTTTTATATAGTGGGGAAACTATATATAATCCCCTTGTGGTCCTCATGGCATGAGAACATAAGAACATGCCATACTGGGTCAGACCAAGGGTCCATGAAGCTCAGTTTCCTGTTTCCAACAGTGGCCAATGCAAGTCACAAGTACCTGGCAAGTACCCAAACATTAGATAAATCACAAGCTACTATTGCTTATTAATAACCGTCATAGCAGTTTATGATTTAATTATCTAGGAACTTATCAAAACCTTTTTTAAACCCAGTTACACTAACTGCTGTGACCATATCCTCTGGCAATGAATTCCAGATCTAAACTATGCGCTGAGTGAAAAAGAATTTTCTTCGATTTGTTTTAAATGTGCTACTTGCTAACTTCATGGAGTGCCCCTTGGTCCTATTATCTGAGAGTAAATAACCGATTTACATTAACTTGTTCAAGTCCTTTCAAGATTTTGTAGCTTCTATCATATCCCTCCTCAGTCGTCTTTTCTCCAAACTGAAAAGCCCTAATTTCTTTAGCCTTTCCTCATAGAGCATCTGTTCCTTGCCCCTTATCATTTTGGTCACCCTCTTCTGCACTATCTCCAGTGCAGCTACATCCTTTTTGAGATGTGGTGACCAGAACTGTACACAGCATTCAAGGTGCGGTCTCACCATGGAGCGATACAGAGGCATTATGACATCCTCCGTTTTATTTTCCATTCCCTTCTTAATAATTCCTAACATTCTGTTTGCATTTTTGATTGCCACAGCACACTGAGCCGACGATTTCAATGTATTATCCACTATGACGCCTAGATCTTGTTCCTGGGTGGTAACTCCTAATATGGAACCTAACATTGTGTAACTACAGCAAGGGTTATTTTTCCCTATATGCATCACTTTGCACTTGTCCACATTAAATTTCATCTGCCATTTGGAAGCTCAATCTTCCAGTTTTGCAAGGTCTTCCTGTAATGTATCACAATCCGCTTGAGATTTAACTACTCTGCATAATTTTGTGTCATCTGCAAATTTGATCACCTCACTCGTCGTATCCCTTTCCAGATCATTTATAAATATCCCTGAGGTACTCCCCTGTGAAAATTGTGAAAACTGATCATTTAATCCTACTCTGTTTCCTGTCTTTTAACCAATTTGCAATCCACAAAAGGACATCACCTCCTGTGGAACAATTTTTATTGTAAGCGTAAGAGCTGGCTTAAAAGTTGTAAAAATCAAGGGTAGCAATAGTAGCTCATGTGCCTGTAAGTAAAGAACCACCTGAATTAAAATATTCCAAAATATCCCAGTCAAATGATAAGCAGATTGTTAATACCAACAAAAAGCATACTTTGAATTGTCTATATGCTAATGGCAGAAGTCTAAAAAGTAAGATAGGAGAATGAATGAAGAGGTAGACAAAACTGGCATTTCGGAGACCTGGTGAAAAGAGGTTAACCAATGGGACACTGCTATACCAGGGTACAAATTATATCACTATGATTAGGTGGATCAATCTGGTGAAGAGGTGATGCTTTATGTTAGAGATGGCATAGAGTCAAACAAGGTAAAGATCCTGCAGGAGACTAAATGCACAGTAAAATTCTTATGGGTAGAAATTCCAGGTGAGATAGAAAAGAGTGAGGGGTGGGGGTATACTACAGTCCACCTGACCAAAATGAACAGAAAGATGCCGAAATGCTAACAGAGATTAGGGAAGCTAATACATTTGGAAGCACATTAATAATGGGAGATTTCGATTACCACTTTTGTAAAACACGTTATATAAACTATATTTCAAAATTGACATGTGTTCTTTTATGACATTAATTCACTTACTGTGTTATTATGGACCATCATACCACCCGTGACATGCATGCATTTGATGCCTGTATTTTCAGTCACATTGGGTCACCTTTAATCATCGGTCCTGTAAAATTTAGATGCAAGCATTCGTTTGAAAACTTTTTTTGCTTTTTTACTTTTTTTACTTTTTTGTTCAAATTAGTATGTGGAAAGGGTTCAACTTTTCAATACGCTTTACTGCTGCCAACAAATTCCTACTTAGGCACTTCTGATAGCGTTTCAAAAATAATGCACTTGCCTCTTTATTGCGGCGCTACCGCGCTGTTTTTTTCGAGGTCCTGCTTTACCGCACGGGTGTCTCCCGTTTGTTGTATGCTAGTGCCGCGGCGCTGCCGCACAGGTCGGGGCTGAGCGCCACCGCGCTGGATCACCGAAGTCCGACGTACGTTTCGCAGTGATTGCTGCTTCAGGGACTAAAATGATACTTTTGAAAAGCGTTTTAAATTCCACATCTGTGATGTTTCTATAAGAATAAAGGTTTTTTATATACTGAATCACACAAATTTAAAAACCAACAGTTTAAACATGGACATCCAAGGGGCTTTAGGTCTACAGTTTGTTACTCACCCGAGCTTCACGCCATGTCCTTATTCTGGCGTCTGCGTGAGTTAACCACTCTGCTCTACCTGCTTATATGTTTTTAATCATGCCTCACCTGTGTGGAGTCGGCAAACCTGTGTGTGTTTGGCAAACCTGGTGTGGATTCACATGAAGTGAACCCACTCAATGTCCTTGTTGAGACCATGCGGGGCCAATGACTGTAATTGAAATATCCATTTCTGTTCAGCTTGTTGAAGTCTTTTAATTCTGTTGCCTCTTCTCCAATGCTCCGCAACAAATTCCAAAATAGTCCAACATAAGTCTGAATAGACATGATTGATATCTTTGCAATGTGAGACTAAAGGCTCATCTAATCTGCCAGTTTTTAAACAACATTTGTGTTCTGTGAGTCTATAGCGTATTGGGCGTTTGGTCATTCCCACGTAGGTTAATGGACACGGGCAGAAGATTGCATATACTACATAAGATGTGTTGCAATCAGATGGAGGCAAATTTTCAATTCTGCCTGTGATTTCGATTACCCCAATATGTACTGGATAAATGTAACATCAGGGCATGCTGTTATGGTGAGTTTTGGGGGGAGATTAATTGTTAGGAAAGAGACAGGAAGATAGGGAAGCCCTAAGGTGTCCCATTTATGTACCAAAAGCCCCTAAAATCCTGGACTTTTTTAAGGCCTTTCTCTTTTTAAAACCTAAAGACTATGGGGCGGATTTTAAGAGCCCTGCTCGCGTAAATCCGCCTGGATTTACGTGAGCAGGGCCTTGCGCGCCGGCGCGCCTATTTTACATAGGCCTACCGGCGCGCGCAGAGCCCCGGGACTCGCGTAAGTCCCGGGGTTTTTCGAGGGGGGAGTGTCGGGGGCGGGGCCGATCGGCGCGGCGTTTTCGGGGTGGGACGCGGCGTTTCGGGGGCGGGCCCGGGGGCGTGGTTTCGGCCTGGGGCGGTCCGGGGGCGTGGCCGCGCCCTCCGGAACCGCCCCCAGGTCCCATCTCGGCGCGCTAGAGGCCCTCTGGCGCGCGGGGATTTACTTCTCCCTCCGGGAGGCGTAAATCCCCCAACAAAGGTAGGGGGGGGGTCTAGATAGGGCCGGGGGGTTGGGTTAGATAGAGGAAGGGAGGGGAAGGTGAGGGGAGGGCGAAAGCGAGTTCCCTCCGAGGCCGCTCCGATTTCGGAGCGGCCTTGGAGGGAACGGCGGCAGGCTGCGCGGCTCAGCGCGCGCCGGCTACACAAAATCGGCAGCCTTGCGCACGCCGATCCAGGATTTTAGTGGATACGCGCGGCTACGCGCGTATCTACTAAAATCCAGCGTACTTTTGTTTGCGCCTGATGCGCCAACAAAAGTACGCGAAGGCGCGCTTTTTGAAAATCTACCCCTATATTTTTTGGGACTTTTTATGCTGAGAGACAATTTCACAATGATTCTAGTTTTTTTTACTTGTGTGCTGTAAGTAGGCACCATTATTAAAAACAAACATAAGCCGAGTTGGAACCGGGCAGTCAGCCTTTGGGCTGAGATCATGGATGAATTAATTGCCAGATATTAATCGGCTGGTGATGCTGCAGAAATATGATCTAAGAATGAGAAACATCATATGGAAAATGATCCAATCGAATACAGCAAGACAAAAATAATTGGCTAAAAATGAACTACTCCCCTATAAGAATATCTTATTAATGCAAAAGGATAAGTATATAGTCAATTTCAAACAAATCCTAATACATACATTCAACAAAAAAAAATTTGTATTTTAAACATAATGAAACACAAAATGAAACACAAAAAAAATAATAAATGCCTTACCATGTCACATATAACCAGTCACACATCCACATCCATACAAAAAATGAAAACTAAACAATACTATATTGATCACTGAATTTTCTCAAGAACCCTTTTTCCAGGAGATGGCCAAGTTCCAATCCAACTCCTTCATACATTCTGGAAAGGACGATCAGATCTCTAATACAAACCATGGAACTTTGTATAAGGAATGACTCCCAAATTTACATAGGTCTTCATAAAAAGCAAAATAATTCTTGTTGAATGTATGTATTAGGATTTATTTGAAATTGACTATATACTTACCCTTTTCCATCTTATACAGCCCCATATTGAAATGCTTTGCTATACCCCTGTGGTATGGGAGAAGAAATCAACAAGCGTATTGTTGTAATAAACCATTTTGGTCTCTTTTGATCCAAATAGCCTGGAACAAATTGGGTGCCCTGATATTTAAGGGGACATAGGTTTGTGTTCAGGCCCAACCAATGAATTAAGAGAATTGCTGTTCATTGCATGGAAAGCTTTATAAAAGGCCTAGGGCTGAGCCTAGACCTTTGGCAGCAAAGCAGTCAGCCCCCAACATTCGAGACCAGAGAAGCAGATTATGCAGAGGGAGAGGAGGACACCCCAGCATCAGAGAAGCATTTGAGGGGCCTTGGAAAACTAGCCACACTACAAGACACCTCATTTTGTAAGTGGGTAATGGGAAGAACTAGGCAGTTAGGTACTAGCTTGGCATGTAATCATATATTATGGGAAAGTAAACCTGAGAATATATATATATATATATATATATATATACACAAATCAGCAACAAGAAACTTATACAAATTTACTTTCAATAAATTACATATATATAATTATCTCAGAGTATTTAGATTCAGAGTATATGTATGTAGCTCTGTTGTTGATATACGTCACCCAGTCAATCTATTCTCCAACTGGGGTAAAATACAAGGGTATATAATATTTACATTAAATACCCAAACTTCCCTCATTAAACTTCCTGTAAAAATGCTAGGGAGGTAAAGTTTCTAGATGAAGTAAATAACAGTTACATGGAGCAGTTAGTCTGGGAACCGATGAGAGGGGGATCCATTTTAGACCTAATTCTTAGTGGAGCGCAAAATTTGATGCAAGAGACGACGGTGGTGGGGACACTCGGCAACA
The DNA here is from genome assembly GCF_901001135.1 of Rhinatrema bivittatum. Lineage (NCBI taxonomy): Eukaryota > Metazoa > Chordata > Amphibia > Gymnophiona > Rhinatrematidae > Rhinatrema > Rhinatrema bivittatum. The sequence goes on along the minus strand of NC_042623.1, from coordinate 20,521,048 downwards.
GCAATCATAGTGCGATCAAATTTCACTTAATGGCTGGAAGGATATTAAGTAAATTTACAACTCTAGCATTAACTTTCAAAAGGGAGACTTTGATAAAATGAGGAAAATAGAAAAGAACTGAAAGGTGCAGTTACAAAGGTTAAGAATTTACATCAGGCATAGTAATTGTTTAAAAATAACATCTTTGAAGCCCAATCCAGATGTATTTCAAGCATTAGAAAAAGTGGAAGGAAGGCCAAAGACTGCCAGTATGGTTAACAGGTGAGGTGAAAGAGTCTATTTTAGCCAAAATAACTTATTTCAAAAATTGGAAAAGGAAACCAATTGAAGAAAATAGGAAAAAGCGTAAAAATTGGCAAGTTTATTTATTTATTTATTTATTTTATTTATTTAAGGTTTTTATATACCGGCATTCATGAAGCGATCACATCATGCTGGTTTACAAATAAACAGGGGTGCAATAAATACATCAAAACAGAAATAACGTGTTGAAGAAATCAGTTACAATTAACAAGGACTATTGAACTGGGATTAGAGGAAATAAAGATAGTTTAGCAGAGACTAAATTATATACAAGGAGATGAGGTACAGCTGCTGTGTTGGATGTGTTGATGGCGAGATGCATTAATTTAAATCCGGGAAAGCTTGCATCATTAAGTCCGGGAAAGCTTGCATCATTAATTTAAGTCCGGAAAAGTTAGATGCATAACATTGATAAGACAGGCTAAAAGATAATTTGAAAAGAAGCTGGCCTTAGAAGCAAAATCTCATAATAGAAACTTTTAAAAATATATCTGAAGCAGGAAGCAGTTAATGGAATAAGTTAGACCAATAAATGATCAAAGAGTTAAAGGGACACTTAAGGAAGATGAGGCCATTGTGGATAGATTGAATAAATTCTTTGCTTCGGTGTTTTCTGAAGAGGATGTTGGTAAGATACTTCTGCTGGAAACTATTTTAAGTGGTGATGATCAGAAGAACTGATACAAATCACTGTGAAGCTGGAACATGTAGTAAGGCAGATTGATAAATTAAAGAGTAGCAAAGTACCTGGACCAGATGGTATACACCCAGAGTTCTGAAAGAACTCAAAAAAGAAATTGCAGATCTATTATTGGTAATGTGTAACCTATTGTTGGGATTGTTCGCAGTGCCTGAAGACTGGAGGATGGCCAGAGCTCCAGGGGTGTTCCGGGAAACTATAGACTTGTGAGTCTGTGTCACAATCTGGCTGGCTAGATAAGGGGATTCCCCCAACAGGAGTATTACAGGGCTTTCTGGTAGAACAGGGCAAGGTCTTCTGCCTGACTAGTCATCTTCCCCTTGGGTTGAGCCCACTGGTTCTGATGGCAGGCAGAACTTTCTTGGAATAGTGATGGGTTTTCTTGAATCAGTGCACTGGGTCAGGAACAGGATACTCTCTGGAACAGGGAATGCACTGGCAAGATAGGGAAAACAAGTAGATAAAAAAATAGGGCAAGATTAGAGCAGGATGCAGGCAAGGGAGACACAGAAGAGACAGGGCACTGGGAAGCCTGTACAAGATGCAAGGGCAGGAACAGGGTGAAAGCAAACAGGCAGGAATGAGGTAAATAGGCACAGAGCAAGGGCAGGGCAAAACTGGAATAGAAGAGATAGGCAAGGCTGGACAAGCAGGAATATAGCAAGACACGAGCAAGGAGAAGCTAGGCAGGAACAGGGTAAAATACATAGGCAGGAACAAGGGAAATAAGCACACCACAAGACAGGGCAAAATGGGAACCAGGGTGCAGACTTCGCCAGATATGTCTACCCGGCTAAGTTAGGCCTGCTCTATGGAGCATCTCTATGGGATGTAAACTTATGCAGCTAGCTCCGAATATCGGTAGTTAGCTGTATACGTTATAGGGCTAACTTGCTCCGCCACCTGACCTGCTCACTATGAGTAACTTTTAGCCATATTAAGTGAATTATATGGCTAAGCGGCAGCCGCTGGTCATAGGTGCATATTCAGCCGCCGCTACTTGGCTGCATAAGTCCCGCTTATCCAGCTAAATAGCACTGAATGCACTTTAAATACCAGGCCCTGTAAGTCTTCAGATGATAATTATCCATCTATCTTATTTATCTGCCTATGTAGCACTTTTCTTTTATTATCTATCCATCTGTCTTACTTAGCCGGATAAGTCTTAAATAGCCGGATATTTGTCACCACTTAGCCAGATTAGTCAAAACTTATGCGGCTATGTTTAAAATAGATACCGCATATTTTTTGATACGCGAACATGTTGTTGGGTAGATTTACCGTATTTTAGATGCTGTGCACCCATTTGCGTGCATGGTGTAAAATACATGTGTATGCACATGCTTGTCCATCTAGCTGCATATATGGACATGCTTGTGCATGTTTTAAAGTTATCCTCATTGAGTACCATGTGCATATCTGATACAGCTCATTGGAAAAGGTACAGAGAAGAGCAACCAAAATGCTAAAGGGGATGGAATGGCTCCCTTACGAGGAAAGGCTAAGGAAGTTGGATCTGGTCAACTTGGAGAAGAGTCTTCTGAAGGGGGGGGGGGGGGTATGACAGAGGTCTATAAAATTATGAGTGGAATAGAACGGGTAAATGTAAATCAGTTGTTTACTCTTTCAAAAATACAAAGACTAGGAGACGCTCCAAGAAGTTAGTATTTTATTTATAACTTTTCTATACCGAAGTTCAAATATGTTCAAATATGTAGCACATTAAAAAAAAAAAATCGGAGACAATTATTTTTCACAGTGAAGCTCTGGAATTCATTATAGGGGGATGTGGTTAAGACAATTAGCAAACCTGGGATTAAAAAAGGTTTGACAGATTGTTATTAATCAAGTAGACTTAAGAAATAGCCACTACTTATTGCCTGGGATGTTGCCAGGTATTTGTGACTTGGGTTGGCCAATAGGATACTGGGCTTGAGGGACCCTCCAGTATGGCAAGTTCTTATGTTCTTGAGTGTCATGTGATGTATGTACTCGTGGCCCCTTGCAGCGGAATCAGGTGCGCCATTAAGTTTGGGGATACCCTGGAATATAGGTGCCCAAATACTTAGGTCTTGGAGTGCATATGTACATTTTAAGCCACTGTGTAGTATTTTGAGAGAGCCCTTTTATGTGTTAGAGATCTCGTTTTGATTCCCAGGGCCAGTTGTAATGGTGGAGTTAGTTGCTACTTTCTTGAAATCTTGATGGAGTAAGCATTCGCCGTGAAGCTGCCTGTGGAATGGACCATGTAAATATGTTTTCCTCTTGTAAATAAACAGAGTTTGGAACCACAAGTTCCTGCCTTTATTACCTGGGATGTGGCTAGTCAGAAAGGGAGAAGATTTGACATTTCCCTGAGGAAACCTCCTGTCTTTGTTTAAAAAAAAGAGCTGTTCACCATCCGCAGAGGGGACTGGCCAGCCCCCTTTCAGTGAGCGATTCAGCAGCTTTGGTCCACTACAACAACTGATTGACCATAACTATTAATAACCTTGAAGCTGGTCAGGCCTAATTTCCCTGAACAACCCTGATTGCGTATTAAATCTATTTTATGCGGTCTTTAAATCACACAAAGCAGGAATGTTAGAAGGGGGTGAGAAACGTGTATTCTGCGTGCATTATCACCAGTAAGTAGTGCTGTTTATAGAGCTCTTTCTTACTTTTTTGTTTCACTGCCTCTGGTTGGCTGTCAGTTCCCTTTCCTCCGTGCTTTTCCAGCTGCATCCCCACACCCTGTTTTTTAAGTCTTGCCCTGGGGATTAGAGACCCAGTTCAGAGTACCTGTGGAAACGTGGAGGGTGCAGGTGAGGGGTGTGTGCAGAAGGTGGGTGAAAGGGTTGACGAGGGAAGGGACTGCAACCAAAAGAAACCAATCCCATTTTGCCGTGAACTATAATGACATTTCAGCATTGAATTTCAAGCCCAGAAACACAGCAGCCTAAGGGTTCCTCCCAGCTCGCCCGTACTGTGAGAGCGCTACATTCTGCGATGGACGGGGGGGATCAAGCCATGGTCTCCAGGTATGCAGCATCTCTGTCCTCAGATGTCTGCGCCATGCCATCTGCCCCAAGAGAGAGCATGCGCACGAGATCTGCTCTTTGAGAGGTGGCATCTCTCTGCTCCTTGTGACCCAGACTGGACGCTGGTCAAAGACAGGATGCTGGGGCTTGATGGGCCTTGGTCTGACCCAGCATGGTGTGGTCTTACATGTTCTTGTGAACTGGGAGGATCTCACGCAGATCTGCTGGGGAAGTTTTTCAAGCTCTGCCCTGTCCACCCTCCCCCTTAGTTCTGGATGAAATTTAAAAAAATAAAAATAAAAAGAAGTATTTTCAAAAAAATTTGAAAGCGTTATTTGACAATCCAGTGAAATATGCTTCAGATTTTTCTTCCAAAAATGTGCTGACGAAAATTCAGAATTTTTCCAGGTGCAACAAATTGTTGGGCAAATCTGTCTGGAAGAATGTGCACATCTTTGCCTCATTAATTGTGATTTTGATTGTTGTTTTGTCGTTAACAGGCCATAACTCTGTCACACCTGATGCCAGCCCGGGGTCCAGTGTCGGGTGGAACACAGGTGACAATTACAGGCACTTCCCTGAATGCAGGGAGTGACGTGAAAGTCATGTTTGGACGACAGCCATGCTTGTTTCACAAGTAAGTAGGACAGAACCCCCTCTAACACCTGTTAACCTTCTCCAGTACTTGAGAGCCTAAAACAGGCATTGCTATACATTTGGAAAGGAGGAGCAGCCGAGTAGTTAGAGCCGTGGGCTATGAGCCAGGGAAAAGTCACTTTCCCCTCTGTTGCCTCAGGTACTAACTTAGATTGTGAGCCCACTCGGCATAGGGAAATACCTACAGTACCTGAATATAATCCACTTGGAAGTGCCAAAAAAGGCAGAGTATAAATCAAATAAATGTTGAATCTTCATCCCTGTGAGACTTTTTTGGCTAACTCTGAGAGGAAGCTAAATACTTTGGTGAGAATCTGAAATATGAATGGCCATTAGGGATGTACATTTAGTTGGAATGAAACAAGAAATTTTAACAAAAATGTCCCTTTTTTTTTCCCAATTTATTTTTAAAATGAAACAAAAGAAAACCAGACACAGTTTGTGTTCATTTTCGTTTAAAAAAACCCCCAAAAAACCCATCCTCCCAGGCCTCCCCCTCCAATCCCCCACCCCCTTCAAGCCCGATTGCTCCTGCCATGCCGGTGATAGGCTTAGAAACGGTGCTGGCGCCATGGTTAGGGGCAGATTTTCAAAGGGTTGCGCACGTAAGTTACGTGCGTAACCCCCGAAAAGCTGCCCCTTCCACCCCCTGCGCGCGCCGAGCCTAAGTTCCGGGGCTTTCCGGGGGGGGGGGGGGGGCGTGTCGGGGGCATGTCACGACGGCGCGTCACCCGGGGGGTGGGGCCGCGGGTGTGGTTCCGGCCCGGGGGTGTTTCGGGGGCATGGCCGAGGCCTCCGAAACCGCTCCTGGGCCGGGAATCAGCATAACTTTTCTAACAAAGGTGGGGGGTGGGTTAGGGAGGGGAAGGTGCGGGGGGGGGGGGGGTGAAAGGAAAGTTCCCTCTGAGGCCGCTCCAATTTCGGAGCGGCCTCAGAACGGAGGCAGGCTGCGCGGCTCGGCGCGCGCAGGCTGCCAATTTTGGGCAGCCTTGCGTGTGCCGACCCCGGATTTTAAAGGATACGCGCGGCTACGCGCGTACCTATTAAAATCCTGCGTACTTTTATAAAATCTATCCCATAATGTATTCCATACAGTAAGGCCCAGACCCAGGTCAAGTGCCTTTTTGTAAGGAATAAATTGCCCGTGGCACTTGACCTTGGACTGCTAGGTCCATTTCTAAGCTATAGTCCGCTGGCGCAGGAGCAACCGGGAATTGAAAGAGGGTTCTGGGAGGTGGTGGAGACCCAGGCAGGTTTTTTTTTTCCTCCATTGGGGCCTAACTTTTTTTTTTTCATTTTTGAAATTCTTTTAGTTTTGTTTTTTCTTTTTTTCATTTTAAATAGAAAAAAGAAATGAAATGAAACAAGCAAACTGAAAAAAACAAACAAAATAGAACCCCCCAAAAAAACAAATGAACCCAAACATAATAAAAAAGAAAAATAAAATAAAAAATAACTGTGCCCACTGATCATGGCGGTTCAATGAATAGGATGGGCAGCAGTTAAATTCCAGAAGGATTCCCTGATGGACCCTCAAATCTTTTTCTGACTGAAAAACCGTGCCTGTGTTTATGTTTAAAGGCTTTGTGGCGTTTGATGCCAAAGGATTTGGTCAAGGCACGTAGCAAGTTCCTGAAGGAAAACTCCATAAATAGTTATGAGCCAGGTAGACTGGGAAAAGCCATTGCTTGTCCCTGGGAATGAGCAACAAGGAATGGATCTCCTCTTTGGCATCTGCCCAGAACTTGTGACCCAGACGGGCCACTGTCAAAGACAGGATGCCGGGAGCGATGGACCTTTGGTGTGACCCAGCATGACATTTCTTGTGTTCTTATGACTGTGGAAAGGCAGCCAATAATCCTGCGTTCTGGTTTGATTTGGATAAGAATATCATGTGAACATTATAAAAAAAAAAACAATCTTTGCATTTCGTGTAGCAACAGAAATAAAAAAAAAAAAACCCCAAACTAAACCATGTGTGACTAGCTTCCTCGAGTTCTGCTCCTTTCATCATTTTGCAGTGAGCTGATGAAGAAAATGCGACTCCCAAAAAGTTAGTCTCAAATGCATTAAGGTATTTACTCCAATTAAAAAAAAAAAGCCTCCCTATATCTTTTTTTGTTGCCCTTTACTTCGGTGGACTAACGAGTGCCACCTCACTACTCTATCGATTTTACAAAAAAATAAGAGGAAAATCAGTTGATCAGAATGATGGCAGTCCCCACCATGTCTCTCAATTCAGAAATGTCAAGGCAGCGTTGGTTGAGAGAGGAAATCACAAATTGTCTAATGGTGGCAGAGGTTAAAATTGATCAGGGATACATTTACTTTTGAATGAAGAGATTTTTATTCATTCCGCAATACAGATGATACAGTTCTGCAGTGATCTTCAAATGATTTTAACTGAGCTAGATTCAAGCGAGGTATTCAAGAAACATTTCAGTCGAGTGTGTAGATCACTTGGGTAGAAATATCATTTTCTATGTTACTGGATGACATGAGCCTAGCAACACAGCTGCTGGTGGACTCTGTGTTTCCAAGGGAGCAAATCCTAGTGACCTGAGTGCATCTGTGCACTTACTGCAGTGTACTTGGTCCATTTTGTTTTATATTTGTGACACATTCTGTTATATTTTTAATAGTAATTTCTTATAGTGCCTGTTGAGTTTACAAAGCGCAAAATTGTAGGCGCTCCTCTCAAATTCTATATTTCAATGAATCTCTAAGTGAACAGAAGCTTAGACAATCTCTGCATAGTTAAACACAATATCTTTCTCCAATTTTAAATTCTAAATGACTGTTTATTTGCTGATTTTAACAGATTGAAAATATAGCTGAGCTGTAATGGCATATGCAGGCACCCCAAGTCCTAGATAACAGGGACGGTAACTTTGAAACAGCAGCGCGGGTGCACATGTATGCACTTATGCTGGCTTGCACCAAAGGACGCGGCCATTTTATAATATACGCGCATATATGCGCGTGTGGTATAAAATAGGATGTATGTGTGTACATGAGCGCACAATTTTATATGGACGCACAAATGTGCTCGCAAATGCTGCCTCTACTGTTAAGTGGGGGGATTTTACTAGACACGAGCGCCAATGCAATCACCAGTTTACCCAGTTCGTTCCCAGTTCACCCAGGTAGAGGATAGGACTTCCTAACCCTCCTAGTTAATAAGCCTCCCTTTTACCCTGTTAGCTCCGATCCTTAAAACCCCGCTGAGTAGCCTAATTTTTTTTGTTTTAGGACTTACACGTCATCTGTAGCAGAAATAAAGTTATGTGGTATGGGACCCTGGGGCGCGCCTGTGTGCATATTTACACGCCGGTTTCATTCATAAATCCTGGAACGTCCATGCCCCACCCAAACTACACCCACTCCCCACCCCATTTTTGGAAAAACAAGTTTGGTACATGTACCTTTTAAAATCCACACGGCGTGCGCCGGCCCAACTTCTGCGCATACCTCCCAGCTTTGGCGCGTGCCAGGTTTTTAAAATTCAGCCCTTAGTGAAATTGCGCTGTTTCTTCACTGACCTGCTGAAGAGCAGATAACTCTCAAAGCTCCTCACAGATGTATTAAGTTAGCCCAATAAAAAGGTCTCATCTACAGTTTGTTCACCCTTAATTTCACATATTCTTTTGCATTCTGACAATTGAAATTGCTAACCGGAAGCATTCAGAGATTTGTTTTTTAATATCCTTTGTCTGCTTTGTAACAGTGAATTAAAATATCTTCATTTTTGTAGGCTGCTTAGAGGCGCCCATGGTTGTTGAAAGTAAACAGAACAATCACAACTCGAGAGGTTAGAAGGGTCAAAGTATTTGTTCAACCATGGAATTGTCTTCAACTGAAGGCCTAACACGTCAATCAACTTTTAGGACTTTACTTTTTTTTTTATTTAAAGTTGTTAATAATGAATCAGCTAGCAGGGTGTCCAGACTTTTGCACATGACATATTCACTGTTTTTTATTTTCAATCTCTTAAAATCAACCAATAAGTAGAGAATCTCCATAAAAATTGCAGAAGGATGTTGTGGCTGATATTTAGCACTGTTTAGCCAGATAGGTAGGCACTTATTTAGCTAAGTTGCAGCGGCTGAATATCTGGTGCCTGTTCACTGGCCACCACTTAGCTGGGTAAACAGCTGGATAAATGATAGGTGGGAAATGGGTGTTCTGGGGAGGAGCTACTTATCCAGCTAACTTAGCTTAAGAACAGATTAAAGTTAGCTGAATAGGAATTATCCAGTTATCAATTTTTACAGGGATATTTAGCAGCATTAGCCGTGCTTCTGAATATCCTTTGTAAGTTAACTGGATAAACCTTATCCGGCTAACTTACTTAACTGGATATCTTTGAATATCTACCCCAGTGTGTTTAATTGTGTACCTTGCGGTTCTGTGTCAGCTTCTGTTCATTTGGCGCTTCATTTAAACATAGAGTTTGATCAGGTTTGCGTAAACTTTTGTATATCAACATTCATTGGTGGAGGACAAGCGACATAAAGGTCTTGTCACTTAAAAATAGTTGGCTGGATTGGCCCTGGGGAAATGAGGACTGTGGCCAGCCATGGAAAGTGACCTTCATTTTGCTACTTTCCACTTTTAAGCAGGCAGCACTATCCAGGGGGGATAAAGCACGATTAGCGACCATCATGCTATCAAACATGGATGGTTCCACAGATGGGAGCAAGAGGGCATTTGAGATCCAGCTTTAAAGCACTTACAACCTGATGTAGGGAGCAAGCAGCTCTTCCAGGATAAAGTGAATCCACAACAACAGGATATTCCTTCAGCCTGTAGAGTCGCGCCCTTAAGTCTGGCGTTAACGCTTTCTGATTTGTCGCCAAGGAAGAGCCATCATTAGTGTTTTCTTTTGCCTCCTAGGCGATCAGCTAAGGAAATTATCTGTAATACCTCGGCCTCAGCCAAGGGCATTGAGAGTGTGAAGGTGTCCGTGCAGGTGGACAAAGCCAGGATTCCTCAAGAGCTGCAGTTTGGGTACGTGGAGGATCCGACCATCCTGAGGATAGAGCCGGAGTGGAGCATTGTGAGGTACAGTTACAGCTTCAGATCCTAGCTCCAGTCCAAGGGGGGGTAGTAAGGTTTAAAATCTCCTATATGTATAGAAAAGCCAGTTTATGCATGGGTAACGTTCGTTTGGGTGTGTGCATGCGCGCGTCACATTGGCACGTACTAGCGTGCCTGTGCCACACAGAAACAGCAGTATTAATGGAGGCGATACACATGCAGTGGGCGGCAGACTCAGGATGTGTCTGTACATGCACAGTAATGTCAGTTCATGCACAGGCATGTTCTGAGTCAGCAAGGCACTGTGAGTGGCCCTGCCAGGCCCTTTCAGGGTGTGGGACAGCAAAGCAGGGAAAACAGGGAGAGACATGCTCTGCTATAGCCAGAGGTAGAGACACTTTGGGCCATAGCATATATATATATATATATACATGGTTATTTATATTTTATTGTTTGATATTTAATGATGTATGCATATTATCTTTAAAACCCTTGTTTCTGTAAAGCCTGTTGCTGTTAAATGTTTTACTGTTTTTTAAACTGTTACATGTAAAGCCTGTTGCTAATTTATTGTTTCACTGTAAACCGAGATGATGTATGTCTATACGTACCGCAGTATAAAAGAATCTATAAATAAATATATATATATATATATATATATATGCAGATGCTGTACACACCCACTGTTTTCTGGACTGTAGTCTGTATTATGTCCTTGGTGGACAATACACTGCATGTCAAAAGCATGCCACAGCCTGACACACACTGACAGTCTCTAGATAAGAGATGCTCTGGAATGGGATAGGTGAGTAAAGGAAAACTGGTTCTTACCTGCTAATTTTTGTTCCTGTAGTACTACAGATCAATCTAGACTCCTGAGTTTTGCCTCCCTTCCAGCAGATGGAGACAGAGAAAATTTTGTGGGCACCACCTCTTAATCCGGTGTGCCACCTGCATCTCACTATTGATCCATATCCAAGCATAAAATATTCAACAAAACTTCCAACAAATCAACCCTGCTGCATTCCCCAGAAAGAGCAGAGGAAAAGGAAATACGTAATTAAAAACTTCTTGAAAACGACTAATGAGAAACCTGTGCCATTCTACAGAATAAATATAGTAAACAGATTGAGTGGACTCTCCAGAACTCCTCTGCATCACCAGGTGGGACTCTGGACTGATCTGTGGCACTATAGGAACGAAAATTAGCAGGTAAGAACCCATTTTCCTTTCCCTGTACGTACCCAGATCAGTCCAGACTCCTGGGATGTACCAAAGCTTCCCTAACTGGAGTGGGACTGTGAGAGTCCCGCTCGAAGAACACTTTCACCAAAATTGCCGACATCTGGGAGTTGGACGTCCAATCGGTAGTGTCTGGCAAAGGTATACAAAGACTTCCAAGTAGCCGCCCTGCAATTCTCTTGCAGCGAAACCGGTTGGCACTCTGCCCAAGAGGCTGCCTGTGAATGGGTAGAATGAACCCTTAACCCCTCCGAGATGGATCGACTGCGACAGCTTTATGCAGAACCAATAGCCTCCTTCAACCATTGTGCTATCGTGGCCTTTGATGCTTTCTGACCCTTTATTGCACTACTCCATAGCACAAAAAGATGATCTGACAATCTGAAACTTAGTGACCTCTAGATTCTGCAACAAAGCCCTTCTGACATCCAGATTTCTCAATTCCATTACATGAGGCTCCTCAATCTCCAGATTTTTAAAGGCCGGAAGCTCCACTGACTGACTTAAGTGAAACACTGAAACTACCTTCAGCAGAAAAGATGGAGCCGTCCACAGAAAGACTCCGGAATCTGAAAACCGCAAAAAGGGTTCCCTGCATGACAGGGCTTGAAGCTCAGACACCCTTCTGGCTGAACAAATTGCCACTAAGAAAATCACCTTCAAAGTCAGATCTTTTATGGTGGCCCTCTTAAGAGGCTCAAACAGGGCTTCACACATGCCCTTGAGGACCAAGTTAAGGCTCCAAGAAGGACACACCTTAGGAACAGGGGGGCGCAAATGCTTTGCCCCTCAATGAAACACACCACATCGGGATGCACAGCCAGAGTTGTTCCATGAACCTTGCCCCACAAGCAGCCCAAGGCTGACACCTGTACTCTCAGAGAACTAAAGGACAAACCTTTTGTTAGGCCTCTCTGCAAAAAGATTAGAATTTGCGACACCAATGCTCGCCAAGGATCAACCCCCTGCTCCGTATACCAAGACTCGAAGACCCTCCAAACCCGGACATATGCCAAGGAAATAGAAGTCTTGTGAGCTCACAGCAGAGTAGAAATAACATTCGGATATCCTTTCTTCCTTAATTGCCTCCTTTCAAAAGCCAAGCTGCTAGACAAAAGTGATCTGCTTGATCTGAAAATATAGAACCCTGCTGTAGAAGATTTGGTAGATGGCCCAGCCACTGCTAGATTAACCAGATCTGGAAACCAAGGCCTTCATGGCCACTCCAGAGCCATGAGAATCACGTTTCCTGGGTGGACCTGTATTCTCCTTACAACCTTGTCCACCAGAGGCTATGGAAGAAACACGTAGATCAGAACATCATGTGGCCAAGGAAGTACTAGGGAATCGACCCCTTTCGTTCTGTGCTCTATTCTGTGACTGCAAAAATGCAGTGCCTTGGCATTCCTTTGGGTTGCCATCAGATCCATATGAGGCATGCCCCACCTGCAATTGCTTCCTCCAATGGCTGCCATTCTCTGGGATCCAATTGTTGTCTGCTGAGAAAATCTGCTTACACATTGTCGGACCCTGCTATTTGCAACGCCGCTATGAAGGCGAGATGGTGCTCCACCCAGGACATCAGCATCTCTGCTTCCAGAGCAATCGCTTGACTCTTAGTACCTCCTTGGCGATTGATGTAGGCCACCATTATCGCATTGTCTGACAGGACTCTGAATGCACAGTTGTGCAGAAGAGGAAGAAAACCCTCCAGAGTCAATTGCACCACTCTCGTTTCTAGGTGACCATCAGCCCTGCACCGTCTGGGACTGACACACAGCCCCCCCAACCGTTGAGACTGGCGTCGATAGTCACTACCATCCTTTGAGGCACCTCGAGGTCTACTCTGCGGCACAAATGGCCAAGCCATCACAAAAGACTGGACCTGGTGAACTCTGTAAGCGGTAGCAGAAGATGACACTGCTCAGAAATCAGATCCCACTGGGATAGCAATGCTTTCTGTAGAGGTCTCATATGAGCAAATGCCCTCGGGACCAGCTCCAAGATTGAGACCAAGGAACCGAGGACTTACAAGTAACCCCAGATCCTGGGCACTCTGGCCTCCAACAGGTTCCAAACTTGCGTCTGCAGCTTGAAAATCCGCTTTTCTGTCAGAAAGACCTTGCTCACACGGGTATTGAAGCACGCGCCCAAGAACTCCAGAACCTGCGAAGGACAACCCAGCCCAAGGATCTCAAGCTGTGCAAGACCACTTCCACTGCCTGTCTGTAAAGGACCTCCGACTTCGCTCGGATGAGCCAGTCGTCCAGATGTAGATGAACCAGCACCACCTCCTTTCTGAGGGCTGCCGCTATCACCGCAATTACCTTGGTGAAAGTCCTCGGAGCAGTGGCTTGTCCAAACAGAAGAGCGCAAAATTGAAAATACTTCCAGAGGATCATGAATCTGAGGTATCTCTGATGATCCCAGCGGATCCCAGTGTGTAAATACACGGAGCAGTGGCTTGCACACAGCATGGCCCAGCGCGACCCTGACCGTGCAGTGCACGCCGAAAGCAGAGACGGGATTGGGAGCTGCGAAAACAATTCCCCTACAAAGAATTTGGGCTCCGGCTGTCCCCGGTGACGGGGAGAATGACAGAAAAAGAATCACCACTTCTTTTTTTTTTTTTTTTTAAACTTTAATAGCAAAAAAAAAGTTTACTTTCCTGAAATAAGGATGGCAGAGGCTTCCCACAATCCTTGCTGAAGGGGAGGGAAGTGGACCACCAGCTTTCACCCCCGGTGAGACTGAAAGAGCAATTTAGGGTCCACAACCCCTGCTCGTCCTATCCTGCTACCAAGAGGGATACCCTCTCCCCCCCCCCCCGGGACCTGTCAACCTCCTGGGAGGAAAGTCTCAAAACGTTCCAAAATATCCTAGTCCTTTTTTTTTTTTTTTTAAGTCAGGTACAGAACCACAGGTTTTGCACCACCTCTATCTGCTGGAGACAGAGAAATACTGAGGAGCTGCAGGTGGCACCCCGGGTTAAGAGGATCTCAGTATTTTATTTGTTTTATTTATTTAACAATTTATTAACCACCTCTCCCACTTAGGCTACAAAGCAGGTGCAGGGCAGAAATGAGGGGCAATGGTAGAGCTACATGGGGGCTCAGTTTGGGAACAGAGGGCTGCTGCAGGTCAGGAGTGAGCTGCATTGTTGCTGGCGCAGTGAGGGGCGTTGCGGGTCAGATGCAATGGCAGAGCTGGGTACGTGAGCCCCGGCACTGAAATCACAGAGGCTGCTGCAGATCAGGATTGAGGGCCAGCTGGGGAGGCTTGGGTTTTGAAGGGCAGGTTTCTTCCAGAGTTGGTTGCCTGCTAGCTGTAGGCACTACTAACTGTGTGCACGCACACGCGGTGCCCCTTCCTCCTTGCCCATGGCCTGAAAATATCCTTTCTCACATCAGCAAGGTATCTTGCGTCTCTTCGGTTGGTGACTCCCAAAATGCCAAGAGCCAAAAGTAGGGCACAAAATATTGCAAAAAGTGTGCAAGTCAGTTGGCTTATACAGTTTTGAAAGGAAAAAAAAGCATCTTTTAGCCCAAGATTTAATTTACCCAAACATGCTAAATTTAGTAAATGGATAAAAGTACCATCAAGCTTTTGGCAGAACCTTTTCCTTTGCAGAGCATCTCCTGTAGAAACATTCTCTGTTACAGAAGTTGCAGGAAGTAATGCCCTTGGGCAAAAATGCACTATTTTGAACTCACGCAAGCAAATTTTCTTGCAGGCTTTATTGTGCATTTGCTGCCCAAAGTGCAATGTTAGTCAGACTTATAATGTCACTTTTTTCCCCCAGCCTGTAGGAACTGAGACAAGCAGACTGTCCTGGAGTCCAATCCCTTCAAAGTCAGCCCTTCCTAAGGCAGTCATCTGCACGCTTTAAAAGGGCTTCGAACCTCAATAGTTTCCTTTCTTCCCCCTCCCCTCACTCCAGATCTACCCTTCTCCCATGAACCCTTACCATATAGAGCGGACTCGGGGGGTCCCGCTAGACAGACGTGATCTCGAGTTACTCCTGCTCTGCGGCTGCCGAAATTCAAAATGGCGCCAGCTGACCCATGGCTACAAAATAAAACTTTACGGGAAATAATGACTCCCCTCCCAGTTAAGATTTTACAGCTCCATTTCTTTCTTGTGCTGCTGTCATTTGTTTGCCCAGGGAAGACCGCTGATGCACATGGTGCTGTGCAGAATAACAACGGTCTTTATTGGTGGTCAAATAACATGTCATGTTTTGACCCATATCAGTCTGAGGCATCTGGTAACAAAATACTGCAACATGTCAGAAAAATGTACTCTCGGGACTTTAGAAGAATCATGCATTTTGTATCATTTCTTCCCCAAAACATTGGCCCTTGTGCTCACTGGCCTTGGTCGTTGACTTGCAAATAAGAAGGCAGTTGCTGGCAACATTCAGGAATGCGGCAGAAAAGCAGTCATCTGAATCCATGTGGAACATTAACCTGTCTTTGAATGCCCAGAGATGATAAAACTTCAGTTCAAAATTCAGGCTCGGTGCTAGCTTTTGAAGCAGCCTGCAATGGTAATAATAATTAGAATACGTTTTACATGTCTTGTCGTCTGTTCAGGATCCCAGCAGACAATTCCGGCCATTGGGCTTCAGAAACAGCAACAGCAGCACCTTCCAGAATGGCCTCCAAGGGCAGATGGGTCAACTGGGACGCGATCGATTTATTTCTTGAGTTTCCTCACCTGCCTTTCTAACTCACACCCCAGGGCGGCTTGCAAAGTTCCAGGGTAACAGTAATAGGCATTAGATTTTAGAGGGCAATTTTTAAACAGCCCGCATAGGCTGAAGACCATGAGGACCTTTTTACCCCCCCAGCGCTGAGCTGAAATAGCAAAGCGGATTTAAGCGAATTAAGCCGCTTTGCAAATTCCTGGGCATATGTGGAACTTGGCTCGGCTCGTACGCACAAACATTTACACCCACTGAAGAGCAGGTGTAGCTTTGCGCGTGCGGATTTACACGTCTAGTTTTGGAAATAGAAAGTATGTGCGTCCATCCCAGCCCCAGCTCCACCCCCCTGCCCCAGAACGCCAGCTTAGTATGCACGTAAAAGTGCGCGTGGAATGGTGTTCCCTGCATGTTTTCATGCGCCTACCTGCCAGAGATAATTTCAGAGAGCCACTTGCGTGAATGCCTATCAGAATTAGCCACTTGATATGCAGAGGTCGGCATAATCTGGGATATGTGTATTAAAGAGTGTTACAGTTAAAATCGCAGCTTCCTATTTAAAATTTGCAAATACTTTGGCAGTGACCTCATTGCATTTACAATGGAGGATTACAGGCACATTAAGAACAGTAGTTAAGCGCGTCACCTGCTGGGTTTAACACAACTTAGTGCGTTTGCCCCTAAATTAATGTAATGCAATTTGGAAGTGCTCTTATACTTGAGAGGTGAATAGTGGTAATAACCTTTTTTTTTAATTATCATTTTTGCGAGACAACAAACCCCCATCCTACAGTCATGTGATGCACAAACAACAAATGGCCTTCAGCATTTTCACTTAATGTTAGCAAAATAAGTTACGACAGGAACAAGGTAGCCACACAAAGCCCCCTGATAAAAGTGATTATTACTATGTACTTCACCTCTTTAAAAGCAAGAATATGCCTTAGTGCAAGAAGAAAAGGAGGATATCGCTCAAGACGCAGCAGTAATCTCAGTAGTCAAGTCGGGGACATTATCATTCTCTGATGAAGACCAGTTTGTGAGGTCACCGCCTCCTCTAAATGTCAAGTCTCTGAGCTGAGGGAAAGGGAAGTTAGCAGCCCATCACACGGGAAGTTCAGAAGAACAGAGCGTGTGGTGCTGACTGCAAAATAGCTGCCGAGTCCCCAGTGTGCGAAAAATATCTAGCATTCAGGCAGCTTCTGGAGCACGAGAGCAGACAATGTGAACTTGCTTGTGCTTTTCCACACCTGTCCACCAACCGCTCAGCACTGCGGGGAGGTGACTTAAAAGTATGGTGATGCCCGCACAGTGTCTGTGTCCCAAGGCCTGAGGAAAATGTGCGTACTTAGCCAAAAAAAAAAAAAAAGAGACAAGCCCTGTGCCCTGTGCCTCGCTACCTTGGATTCCACATTCATTAGTGGCACGGTACTACGCTAGAGGCTAGGGATGGCTATCAATATCAGTTGCTCTGCAGTACAAATGATTTCCTCCAGACCATAGAACCTAGGGTCTTTCATGCCCCTGATGCCCAAGTATCCATGCATTTCCCATACATTCCTACAGACGTGTAGAGATTTTTAGTGTTCTGTAGTGCAAGCCTGCAACAACTGCTCATGGAGGTTTATGACTGGTCGTGAGCACTGAAGGATTAATAAATATGTAATCGTGTCTCACAGCTTACTGCTGAGGCCTCGTTAGGAAAGATAGCAGCTCTTGTGCTCAGGGCCTCTTAGGTGTCCTCTATCCTGTAACACAGCAAGGACTCTTCCCAGGCCCACATTGCAAAGTTTTTTGAGGTGAGACGAGCCATGGATGGGAGTAGGACCCCAATCAGGCTCTCCCCATTGAATAGCCATGAGAAAGGTCCGCACATAATCGAAGCAGTGCACATGCAAATCTATCTCGGACATACTCGATGGGGGTACCTGGAAAACCCGAGCAGAATTGGTATCCATGAGGACTGGAGGTTGCCGAACCTCTGGCCATGCATGGAGCGTTGAACACAACACTTCATGAGATGCTCTACTGTTGGACCAATGCTTTCAATCCTTAGCAGCAGTTAGGAGGAGGAGCCTGCCTTATTTAATTACATTAACCAGAAGTCTATAAAATAAACATCTCAGATAGGGCAAAAATCTTATTATTCATATCTAAAGTTCTTAAGACAACAATTTTCAAAGCCATTGATGTGGGCGATTGGCAATTTCCCTGGGTAAAGTGAGCTGTCTGAAACTGTCCGGCATAGAGTGCAAATCTACATGCACCATTTTCCCCCCAAATTCTTCCTACACAACAAAACAGGTGCAAGGTCTGCGGGTACTTTGCACTTGTGGCAGTTTACAAAAGGAACGTGCCTGAGGACTGTGCACCTTTTCAAAATCCCGCCCCTCTCCGCCTTAAAGCTTTTTAAGGATATTTCTTACAAGACGCTACCCTGCCCTCCTACAAGCTCTGAAGAGAATTCAATAGAGATGTAAAAAATAGAAAAAAAGTCAGGAAAGAGCAATAATTGTATTGTAGTGTGAGAATCTTCCATAGAAACAAAATGCATACAGGATCGGAGGTTACCACTCAGTTAAATAGTTCACCGACATTACCAGTAGTTTTACCTCAAATTCATTGACCAGTAATGACTCGATTAAGACCGGGCTTTAAGAAACTCTACAGTTGCAAGAATCCGGCACTAAAATTCAGCAGGGACGCTGGCTGCTGGAATTACTTCTTTATCCAAAGAGAAACGCCATGGGACCATCGCGGTGCCCAGTCCCAAGTCAACAAAGGCCAAGCCATGGAATCACGGGGAGGGATGGGTCTGATCCTGCCTGGTGCTTCCCCAGGGCGTTGGACTGAGAGAGATTCAAAGCCAAGCCTATCTTACTGGTGTACAGCACAGTGGGATCACTCTCTTAACAGTTTGCTGTACCTCTCAGCTTCCGTTTCTCAGCACCGAAAAAGAGATATTTGCTATTTTGTGTCAAGCTGTTGATCTAAATAGGGAACCTGCTGTACTGCTCTAAAAAGAAACCATGTCAGCTCTGCAAATGCTGCAATTAACATCTAAAACGAGATGAACCATTTTCTTTGGGATCACCAAAATAATTTCCACTGATAAATATTTATTCATTTTTTTATGACTTTTTCTTTCGCAGCACTGTATAATGTTTCAATTATGGATAAATCAGAAGAGATGAAGATAATTTTTCCATTGCCTAATTAGGTTTGTCATGGGCGAGTTAATGCTGATTAAAAGTTGACATTTATGTGGTGCCTTTCATCCTAACTGAATCCTGATATGCTTTACAATATCAAGCGTTCAGAAATTGGCCTGTAGCCAACTCCAGGGCGAAATGTCTGGCTACCAGTTTTGGTTCTTGCTCTTGACAATTTCCTAAAGGGGAAAGGAAGAAAGGACAGAGTTAGTAATTCTCAGTTATAGCTGGGTAAAATGGGCACCCTGGAAATAAACAGCTTTTTCATAGTTTCATAGGGGAGTATTGTCAACGGGGCATGTAGTGGAAATTTAGCTGGCCATGTTTATAGCTGACTAGATCTTAGTGGAGTTTCTGCCACAAGCTAGCAGGCCAGGTTCTGGCTGAAATGTTACTTAACCCTAGTCAGCTGGATATAGGCTTAGCCATCTCTACCCACAGGTGTAGCCTCCTAATTTAACTGAGCAGTGCTAGCGTGCAAAGCTCTAGTACTCTTGATCTATCATGCCCCTGGGACCGCCCAGAGTTTGGGCAGCTAATTATAGATAATTATAGTACAGCATTAAATTTTCAAAGCCCCAGAACTAAGCTCCTACAGTAACTCCATAGTCAAGAAGCTAGATGGCTTTAAACGTTTACTCTGTGATTTAGCAGGCCAGCTATTTTTATTTATTATAATTTATTTATTTTATTTATTATTTATTTATTATTTATTTGTTATTTTTATTTTTTAAATTACATTTAATGTGAAAGCTGAAGCTTTTTCTTAATCAAGATTTTCATACAGTCTTGCAGATGCTTGTAATATCAAGTCTGAACAATTGTAATGCTATTTATATTGGCTTACCAACCTCTACCTTAAAAGCCCTACAAGTCGTACAAATGAGGGTCCACGTCTCACTGTATAACGTTTCAGATCTTGACATTAGTTCACAGTGCACTGAGTGCTGATGCTCCAGTGTGTATCAGTTCAGTTTTAAGGATTTATCGTCCTCCCCACATGCCTTTGGAAGCAACATGTTGGACAGTTCATCTGTGCGACTGTTTCAGTTATCAGAGACAAGAGAGAGGGTATTCACAGTGGGCCAGATTTTAAGATTTACGCACGGGAATAGATTAGGGCACGCAACCCGGCGCGCACAAATCTACGCACGTTTTTATAACATGCGCGCGCAGCCATGCGCATGTAATAAAATCCAGGGTCGGCGCGCGTAAGGGGGTGCACGCTTGTGCACCTTGCGCGCGCCGAGCCGCGCAGCCTTCCTCCGTTCCCTCCGAGGCCACTCCGAAATCGGAGCGGCGTCTGAGGGAACTTTCCTTCCACCCCCCCCCCCACCTTCCCCTACCTAACCCGCCCCCCAACCCTACCTAAAACCCCCCTTACCTTTAATTTAGAAGTTGCGCCTGCCTCTGAGCAGGCGTAGATTGCGTGCGCCGGCCAATGGCTGGCCCGCAATCCCGGGCACAGCGGCAAATGGCCGCTGTGGCTGGAGGCTCCGCCCTGCCCCCTTTTTCAAGCCCGGGGACATACACGCGTCCCGGGGCTTGCGCGCGTCGCCAGGCCTATGCAAAATAGGCTCGGCGCACGCAGGAGGGGTTTAAAAGGGTTTAAGCGCGTAACCCTTTGAAAATCCGCTCCAGTGGTTGGTCCAACAGAGGGCAACTCTCATCCTGAACAGCTGAGATGTGAAAGCTGTGCCTTCCGGTTCAGAAAACAAGTAAAAATACTGCTGTTCCTGCAAGCATTTGGTTTTGAATAGTTTGATGTGCAAATGAACTGCTAGAGATTGGCCGAATGATGGAGGGGAAGAGTAGGCTTCCTCGATGCTGCAGGGTGTCATGATGGCTAGAAATGTTTTGGTATGTAGCATTAGATAATTTGATGGTTTGCTGTTTTTATTATGTATGGCTTTCTGTAGCGCACCTAGAATTGGGTTAGCAATGTAAAAAAATAAAATAAATATCTTGTGAAACGTACCCAGAGAAGTAATCCCCTGAATATACCTGGATAAAGTTACACAGATAAGTTAACTGATAAATTGAGGACAGGTACTTTTCCAACCAGATGTAGGGGGTCATTTATCAAGCCGTGGTATTTTACTGCAGGAGGGATGAAATATTATGGGGGGAATTCTCGCGATAAATGGCCTCTCCCCTTTAAAATATCGCAGCCATTTCCCCGCAATATTTGTTATTGTGGAATAAAAATGTGATTACAAAAAATTACTAGGGCCACAATCTTCTAAGAGCCCAGCATTGGTGCTATCCCAGCCCCCTCCATGTGCAAAACCCCTCCCGCTGCCTCTAGAGCTGTAAAAAAAAAAAAAAAATTTGTAAAAACTAGAAAAAATAATTGCACGGTGACACCCCTCCCTTTTCTGAAAAAAGCCCTCCCCCAGTTTCTAACCCCTCTCATTCCAAACTCCCCCCCAGAGGCATCTTACCTCCTGCTTTCTCCAGCCCCCCCGGCCCCCCCCCCCAACAGTGGACATAATCCCTGTTAGTCTAATGTTCCACCCCCGGACACCCCCCTGTATCTTTATGGAGCCAGACCCCCGTTTGGGCTGTAAGCATCAACCTGGGGTACTATGGGTTCATGTCTGGATGGGGGGGGGGGGGGGCTATCTTCCTGAGCCCCTGGTGCAGTCGGTTGCTATTCAATACAGAGGCTCACATTCCAGCTGGATGAAGCTCCAAAAGTGCAGCAAAACCCCAAGATAGGAGCAAGGAGTTAACATTTAGCAAGAGGATTAGATAACAATCACCCCAGTGTCCATCTGTTCAGCCATGAGCAATCGAAAAAATAAACAAGCTGAGGCCTGGTGGTATTCAACATAGTTTGTTTGCTTTAACTTCAAGAGGAGTATCCAGGCCAAAACTGAGAAAAGAATAGTGCAAAAAAAATCAGAGTGATGAAAACCACAGTTTCTTTGTCCATTCTAGGTCTTCTTACCAGTCTCCCTTCTCCTGCACCACCATCCATATCAGAAATATTCTCCCCTTGTAGGGTAGGATAACTGGAGTGAAGTTCCAGCACACACCGGGCCACAATGGAAAAGAATCCCAAGCTCAAGAATATTAACAAAGTGCAAAAAATGCAAAACTCTCAAGCTGTTATCCATCTCTCAATCTTCTGGGTCTCCTGGGTTCCTTAACCAGGAGTCCTAACTTCTTCTCACTCTTGCTGTAACTATTAGCTCAGGCCAACAAAAAAGATCTTTGAACCAGCCCTCGAGGATCCAGGGGGGAATGCCCTTCCCTCCAGACTGAATCAATCCTCTCAAAATCTGCCAAAATCACCTCTACTCCAAAAATCCAAACTCTTCAATTGCAGATCCAGATCCCCAGGGATGCAAAAGAGATCCAACAGTCAAGCTTCTTACTCCTTTTCTCTGTAACCCGCTCACTTGAGATCCTGGGATGATCACTGGCTTCTCGCCTTTCCCTAGTCACTTTCCCACTCTTGCCATTGAGCATGCTCGTGGGAATTTTTATATCCCACACAGCCTTCCCCCAAAAAGGTGGGGTTATGGTAAGGCGAGGCATCTAAATATCAAAAACCCCTTCCCACTGACCATTGCTGGAGAAATTAATAGGGAGCCAATATTAGTGACTGGCAAAATCCTGTCATATTTAGAAAAAAATCCCTGGTGTGTAGTGGGGCCAGCATGCCTCCTAGGCCCTGCGCTGGTCAATGCCATTTTCCAAAATAGTGCTGGCCAACCTTTGCCCCATCATGTGATAGGGGCAAAGGAGATGGGGTTGACTGGCCTGTAATCTAGGAGGCAATCTGGGCCTCAGTAGACCCCAGGAATTTCTTCTAAAGATATGGGGAGGTCCAGGGTTGGGGGGGGGGGGGGGCACTAGACTACCATGGCCTTCTTTCATAGAAGGGGGTGGGGCTACTAGACTATCAGGGACTACTTCTACTGTTGAGAGAAGGTCCAGGGAGTGGCTGGGGATGGGGGGTAGGATGCCTTTGGGGAGTTTGGAACCGTGATGGGTTTAGAACCTGAGGGGGGATTTTTTCGGAAAGAGGAAGGGTTTGAGTCAGGAGGAGGGGCATCACTGCTTGACTATTTTTATTTTTTTTTTTACACTTTTTTACAACTGTGCTGCCTCTACAGCCGGCAGGGGTTTAACCAGGCCCCCGGGGGTCGCCACATTGGGAGGGGGTCCTATTTATTTTGGCCAGGTGGCCATTTAAGAAGATCCCAGGGACATCGGGATGGGCATTAGCTACAACTCCTGAGATTGCGCTAGAATAACGTGGCTTTCTGTTTTATAGGCGAGCCACTTCAATATATGTGCACAAGATATCCAATGCATTCGCTGTTTTGCATGCATTTGTACATTTTATGCATGCAAAGCAGCTAATTTCAATAGGAGGCAGATTTTCGATGCAAATATCGGGCGATATCACTGCGATATATGATTATCATACAATAAACATCATTTTACATGTGATAAATGCTGTTTTTCATGCATTAATTGCTTAGCGCAGCTTAGTAAATGTATCCGTTAGCTAGCCAGGTAGTGTTAAATATCACTGCTCGCCGGTTAAAGTTTAACCGGGCCCCCAGAACGCCTCCATCACTACCTCTTTTTATCTGGCTGTATTTTGTGTGGGAAATGAGTCACCCGGACCACGGGAGGGAATACTCAAATCTCCAGTTTTGTTCAGGGTAGTTCAAAACGTTTCCTAGACAAACCCTCTCTAACTTTCAGTCTCGAGAGATTTCCTGACTTATACTGGCAAGGGCATTTCACATTATATGGCTCCTTCCTTCCCACCAAAAAACGGCAGACAGCTGTGGAAATTTGTGGGCAGTTCCCTTGCAGGGCACTTGAGTTTCCTATAAGTGCTTGTAGATTGCGCATGGAAATCAAGAAAAATGTTTTATTGAGCTGCCTGGAAGGAACATAATTCATGTGCCTTGAGTGTACCGTGGAATACAGAATAGTAACTATAAAATATGTTTCTTACATTCACGGAATAGTTTACTGAACTAATATTATGGCATATTAATATAGGCTGCATTGACAAATAGAAGAAAAATTGGCCCCATTAACATTTTGTATTATGCATTGTTGCTTAACTGCTGAACTTAGTGGCGAGGTTTACAGCTGGCAAGAGGTGAGCAGGGATATGAATTCTGTTGTGCAGTTCTAGATGGTGATCATTATTATTATTAGGAGCTCCCACTACATATCTTTTTTTTTCTCTCCTTTTTTGTCCTTTTATTCTTCTCCTTTTTTTCTTCTCTTACATCTTTTTATGCTGTACTGTAAGTTAATAATTTATTCCTTATCATCCCCCAGATCAGTCCAGACAAATGGGTTTTTCGCCTTTACCAGCAGATGGAGACGGAGAAGAAAAGCTTTACTGTACCAGTGGTACATAAGACAGTGTGCCAGCTGCAGTCACTCAGTGTCTCCAGCAGATGGCAGAGGTGCAAAACCTGCAGTAGGATCCTGGAATTCAAATGGCTCCCAGGGATGTTATGCCCTGGCTAGGGTCCATCCTCTTGGTTGAGCAGGGTGTTGGTGGCACTTCATAGCTTGGGCCCAGACTCTGACAGCTGGTGGTGCTGACTCCCTCATTCTCTGCTTTCTGCTCCCTCAGTCAGTTTTCCTCTGCTGGCCCTGGCTGAAGACTTCACATAGGGAAGTATTTGCTTCTTTCTCGGGGCTTTTTTGGGGTGTTGGTCCCTTTAAGTGTTTTAAATTAAAAAAGAAAAAGCCAAACGAAGGAAGTTGTGTTACCAGTGGACGCCGAAGTTTGCTGGAGAGAGGGAGAGGTGAGCACGGGGAGTGCTACAAACATGGCCGCTCCTGCTAAGTGCGGCAAGCGGGACATGGAGTGTGAGATGGAGCCATTTTCCCCCCATCTTTGTGTATGTGATACAGAAGAGCTTTGTGGTTATATTAATAAAAAAAGGCTCTGCTGCAACTCCCAGAACTCCCAGGGGCTTTCTTTGTGGTCCCTTCTCAGTTTGAGAGTCCTTAGTGCAGGGGAGAGTTTGTGCAACAGGCAGTAGCCTCTTGTGAGTGTTCTTTAGAGTGATCCCCCAGCGGGGGTTGTCTTGAGGGGGTAAATCCAGTTCACAAGACTACAGAAGAAAGGGGGATCCCCTTAGCCAAGAATGATGGTCCCGATATGGATCTGCTCTTTTACAGAGAGAGGTTGTCGCCCATGATCACCCGAGCTCTGGCAGGACTGGGTCTTGTAGATAAGAAGGCAGTACTGGATCAGGAAAGGGCCTCATTGAAGAGGGTCTGATCGGACCTGCTAAATTGAGGCCTTCTAGTGAGGTGACTAAAGCGCTACTTCCAGCTGAAAAGAAGCTGTATTGCAGGTGGGCAGAGCCATGGCTGAACATTTTTTTCCTGCCTGGGAGCACTTGAGAGTGGTTATAGTTGCCCAAAATAGATGCAGTGAGGTCTGAGGTCAATATTATTATTCTGCTTGAAGGCAGTCTGTTTGCGATAGGTGCACCAGATCCTTCTGGCAGACTCTGAAGCGGCTTTGTCCAAGATGGTGGTGGAATGCAAGAATCTGCCTGTACCCTATGGTTGTGTACCCAGTAGGGTTGAGTGTATGTATTGCCCAGGGAAAAGTATTGGCGATATCAATCACAGGGCTGCTCTGGCTGCATACATGGGCATCATGTTTGGCAGTTAGGCTATCTCCCTTTTGGGGAAGGTTACTGTTTGGGAGTCAGTTCTAATGGTCGGATGATATTCCCCAGTAGGCAGATATTTAGGTAGGCCAATGTGGCCATCCTGAAAATGAGACCTCTTCGCAGAGCCAGAGAATGGACCAATCTCAGGCTTTTGGAACCTAGGAATTCTTAGGACACTTCAGGTTTCAGTCCTAGGGTACTTAAAGGTGCTCAATGAAGGGGAATGAACTTCTTCTAGGGTAAGGGAAGGCCTCACCCTAGAATTTGATTGCCCTCTAGTCAGAACCTTCATGGTTTCTTCAGGAGCTGCAAGTCTTAAACAGGATACAGTATGATCTCCAATGGAGAGTCTTTTCTTTTTGGAAATAATAACTCTGCTCCCAGAGGAGGAAAAGAGGTCTAGAAAATTACTATATTGGTTTCGTAGTACCCAAAAAAGAGGACTTTCTGGCCCAGTCTAGTCTTCAGACAGGTGAAGGCATCTTGCTATATGCTTCTCTTTCATACGAAGTCTCTGTGCTCAGTGCTGGATCAGCTTCTGCAGTTAGGTGCAATGATTCTAGTACCCAGAAGCTGAAAATAGGTCTTGCCAGATATTCTCATTATTTCATGATATCAAACTAAAGGTGGGCTCCTATTGGCCCATTCTAGATCTCAAGAAGTTGAATGCATCCTTGCGGGTGCCTCACTTTTAGATAGAAACTCTGCACTTTATTATCACATTTGTCAGGAAAGGGGAATATTTGGCATCTCTGGTTTTGACAGAGGCCTATCTTCATAAACCCATTCAGGAGGATCATAAAAAGCTCCTCAGGTTTGCGGTAACAGGGGAACATTTTCAGTTCCAAGTGCTTCCTTTTGGTCTTGCAATAGCGTCTTGCACATTTGCCAGAGGAAATGGTTGAGGCCACAATCTTATGCAGAGAAGAGATCCTAGTGCATTCTTATTTAGACAACTGGCTTGGTGGGCAGTCTTGGGATGTTTGCCTACAATTGGTGCGAAAGATGATGTGGAGGTTGCAGACCCTGAGTTGGACTGTAGATTTGGCAAGAAGCACCCTGGTTCTAACTCAGAGGCTGGAATCTCTGGGGACGCATTTTGGAAACTGTTGTATGGAAATCTGACAGTTGTTGCGTGTGAAAAGTCCCAGAGTTTGCAGTTATTTTCAGGCTCTTGGCTCCATGGCATCTATGCTGGACTTGGCTCTTTGGGCATTGGCACATATGTGTCTACTCCAGCAGGCCCTTCTTTTGTGCTGGAATCCGTAGTTGGAAAGTTTCAAGCTCTGGTTACCTTTCTCTTGGGAAATCAGCTCAAGTCTGTCCTGGTGACTCTCGTGGGACATTTGAACCAAAGGTGTGGAATTGGACATTCTGAATTGAATTGTGGGGTCCACAGATGCCAGTCAGAAAGGATGGGGAGCCCTTTGTCAAGATCAGCAGTGCAAGGACTGTGTACTTCAACAGAAGCTTCTTGCTCCATCAGTCATCTGAAAACAAGAGTAATCAGAAGAAAAAAAACAGACAGAGTTGCAGTTCTTTCTTCCATTATTCCAGAAGCAGATGGTGAGAATTTTGTGAGACAATGAGACAGAAGTAGCATACGTCAACTGATAAAAGGGCACCAAGAGCCCGGCACTTTTGTTTCCTTGGAGACCAGGAGATGATTCCATTCGGCGGTACATCATCTACGGGTCCTGTTGGTGTTGTATGTGGCCAGGGTAGAGAGTGTGCAAACAGGTTTCCTCAGAAAGCACACTCTAGACCCAGAGAGTGGGAATTGTTGAACGAAGTGATGTCTCTATTCCAGGAAAATTGGGGTGTTCCTCAGCTGGATATGCTGACCATAGGGTTAAACGCCAAGGCAATGTAGTTCTTTAGTCGCAGAAGAGAAGCAAGATCAGAAAGTCTCCATGCTCTTTCCCAGCTGTGGCTGGACAAGATTCAATTGTGCATTTTCTCCTCTCTGGCTTTTGGTAGGCAGAGTGGTCAATTATATAGAAGGACATTGTGGATAGGTGATCTTAGTAGTTCTGGAGTGGCTCAGGTGACTGTGGTTTGCAGATCTTGTCAACCTGGTGTTAGAGAGGCCATTAAAGCTCTGTCCTCTCCCTGGGTTGCTACATCAGGGTCCAATTGTCTTGGAGCAGCTGGATCGCCCGAACTCTCTAAAAGTGCAAGAGCAGCTTTGGCCTGTTTTCATGGGGAAGTGAATAAATCATTGTTGGCTTCTCATCCGGATGTTGTGAGTTTTCTCAAGAGAGTAAGACCGCTGATGAGGCGGTTGGTTTCACCAAGGAATCTTAATTTGGTTTTGAGGACCTTGTGTAACTCGCCATTCAATCATTAAAAAGGGCATTGTTGAAGGTTTCTTTGGTGACAGTTGGTTCAGTGGAAGCAGACGTATTTTGCAGTTACAGGCCTTGTCATGTTGGACTTCTTTCCTTCAGTTTCCGAGGATGGGGTATCCCTTAGAACAGATTGATCTTGTTGCCAGTGGTGGTTTCCTCATTTCACTTGAGTTGATCACTGGATGTGCCTGTTTTTAGAAATTAAGTTGTCTTCTCTGCATACCTGGGAGTTTCATGTTTTAGATGTGCGCAGGATTCTATTATGGTATTTGAAAGTTACCAGCAGTTTTTGCAAGATGGGCCATCGGTTTGTGCTATTCAATGGTTGTAAAAGGAGGAGAAAGTATTGAAAGCTTCAGTTTCCAGATGGTTTCAGGAAGCATTTTGTTTTTCTACCTACATTTGGTAGGGACTTCTGGTACCAGTGGGCCTTTGGAGCCCATTCTATCCATGTGCAGGTTTTATTTTGGGTGGAATGTCATCTGGTATCATCGCAGGAGATTTGTAAGGTGGCAACTTGATCTTTGTTACAGATGTAGCAAGCTACTATAAACCAGGTTCTTGCCTCCACGAGCTTATGTGTTGGAACTGTGTCTGGATCTGAGTGATGTGTTTTGGATCTGTCAAAAAGAGGTTTTCAGCCTTGCAGAGACTGCAAACCGCTGCAGCCAAGGTGAAGGAATATAAAAATACATAAAAGTCCCCTTTGTGCTTTCCTGTGAATGACAAATGTTCTGCAAGAACCAGCATCCAGCATTCACAGTGTTAAGTTTGGAAAAGGACTGTATTGTTTAGTCTGTCCAGAGAACAGCTGTACATAGTAAGTAGAGGAGGAAGAAAAGGCACAAATTGTCAGGCTCTGTCTGTGTGTGAGGGGTGGGGACAGCCAAGAGTTGGAGCCAGAAGCCAGGAAGAGAGAAATGTATCTGGCAGCCCTGCAATCAGTTCTTCTACCGAAGAGCTAATTATCAAGAAGGAGAGACTAAAGTCTGCGCTCTGAGGAAATAGAGAGATAGAGCTGTTCTTGTTTCATAGCCAAGCTACATGTAAATCCTAACAAGGGACAGAGGAGCCAGGAGCAGAGACTGAGAGACTTCCTTTCCAGAGATATCCAGGCTCAGGACCACATGTCTGGATCACCCTCTTAAGAGACTGATTTTAGTAATCTAAACTTTGGGCAATCTTAGCAGAGGAGGGAGAAGGTTTATTTCCTTGCCTTTTGTCACAAACTCAGTATCTCATCTTAACTGCTTCAACCATTCAGCCAAAGTCAAGCAGAAACCCTAGGTGGCAGGTACAGCAGCCAGCTTTCTGGTTAGTACTAAGTATATTATTTGAGGAAGCTCTCCAGGAGAGAGAGACCTTTCACACACTGCAGTGCTCATCTATTTGGTTTATCATCCAGCCAGCTCCATCATCAAGAGGGACTTCATTTTCTTGATTGGATTTTCCCACACAATTTTGTGTTTGGGACAGGGTGCACCTTTTACAAACTGGTGACATTGGAGTGGATCTGTTCTCCCTTTTTTGAGTACTCAGGGATAAAGACAATTTTTGAAAGCTATGTACTCACTGCTTTTCCCCCCAACTTTTCTCTATTAGCGTTCCTTATATATATTTTTTTTTCCTGTCCATATGAGTATGTTGGTTGCCTGGCTACCAGGCCATATCCAGTGTTATTTTTGCATTGCTTGATATAAAATATGAAAAGTGCAAGTTTAAATTATACTTCACTACTGTACTTTTCCCATTTAATGTTCTGGTTGGATTTATTGTCTACTTACACAATACTAGTAAAAGGGTTAATTACTGTTTTATTCTGGTGTGATGATTTTATCTGTGGTGCCACAAGTGAGAGGTTGTTTGGGAAGGGCACAGAATTGTGGTATTGGGGTGACTGGGACCCTGTCTCATGTGGAACTCTCCACTCCAAGCATAGGGGTAATTCACAGTCCAGACCGAGGGAAGAGCCACACACGAGCGTTACAGGCTGGATATCTGGTCCCTGGGTTCAGCAGAGTTTGGTGAGAGTGTACTGCGAGCAGGCCTTTCAGGTTTCTGCCCATTTTAGGGAAGCTTGGGTACATCCCATTTGTGTGGACTGATCTGGGAGGCAATAAGGAAAGGAAATTTGGTTTTTACCTGCTAATTTTCCTTGAGTTCCACAGATCAGTCCAGAAACCCGCCCTGGGTTTGGGAAGACTGCACCATTCTGTATGTATATATATATATCAGATGTTGTCTTGTTTAGTGTTTCAATTCCTCAGCTTAGATTGTGTTCTCCAGGTCAGAGTTGCCTTTCCCCTGGTTAGTCAGGCGCGGGAGCTGTTGTTATTTGGTTTGTTTTTAGCTTGGGTAAATGCAGACTGAGTGACTGCAGGTGGCACACCGTCTTATGTACCACTGGTAAAGTAAAGCTTTTCCTCTCTGTCTCCATCTGCTGGTAGGAGAAAAACTAATTTGTCTGGACTGATCTGTGGGTTTGAGGAGCAGAAATTAGCAGGTAAGAACCAAATTTCCTTTATAATGACTCCCCAATGAGTACGGTATCGTTAGATGAGCGAAAATTAAGGAAAGGCTCTTGTAGGGGAGGAGACACTCATTGTGTCTTACATAATTTTTATTTCAGTTCTTGTAAGTGTTTGTCTTTGCCCACAGAAGGCAGCCCTACGTTTCCTGTCTAGTGCTGAACAGCTCTTTCCCATCCTAGTTCAGAATCTCTCACATGGCTCCTTTTATTTTTCTGTAGTGGGAACACCCCCATATCAGTGTGGGGAACACACTTGGATATCATCCAGAACCCTTGGATCCGAGCCAAGCACAATGGAGTAGAGAATATTAACGTGAGTAGCGGAGATGTTAATACTATTACTAGCGACTATCTATGGGGTAAATTTTAAGAGGCCCGCGCATGTCCATGTGCGCGCAGTTCCTGGCGCGCACACATGGACGTGGCTATTTTATAACATGCGTGCGTCGGCACACGCATTTTATAAAATGCGAATGCGCACGGGATTTTAATATCCGTTCGCACACGTGCGGGCGGGTGGCCTCCTCAGTGCGTAGGGGGGCGGGGGAAGTCTTACCTCACAAATCTTCTACGTTTTTTTGAAGGGGTTAATAAACATGTAGATAACTGTGAACTGGTAGATGTAGTGTATTTGGATTTTCAGAATTTCATGAGAGGCTTCTACGAAAACTAAAAAGTCATGGGATAGGAGGCGATGTCCTTTCGTGGATTACAAACTGGTTAAAAGACAGGAAACAGAGAGTAGGATTAAATGGTCAATTTTCTCAGTGGAAAAGGGTAAACAGTGGAGTGCCTCAGGGATCTATACTTGGACCGGTGCTTTTTAATATATTTATAAATGATCTTGAAAAGGATGCGATGAGTGAGGTGATCAAATTTGCAGATGACACAAAATTATTCAGAGTAGTTAAATTACATACGGATTGTGATAAATTGCAGGAAGACCTTGTGAGACTGGAAAATTGGGCATCCAAATGGCAGATGAAATTTGATGTGGAAAAGTGCAAGGTGATGCATATAGGGAAAAATAACCCATGCTATAATTACACAATGTTAGATTTTCATGTTAGGAGTTATCAGCCAGGAAAAAAATCTGGGCGTCATAATGGATAACACATTGAAATTGTCGGCTCAGAGTGCAGCGGCAGTCAAAAAAGCAAACAACCTGTTAGGAATTATTAGGAAGGGAATGGTTAATAAAATGGAGAATATCATAATGCCTCTGTATCGCTCCATGGTGAGTCCGCACCTTGAATACTATGCAAAAAAGATATAGTTGCACTGGAGAAGGTACAGAGAAGGGCAACCAAAATGATAAAGGGGATGGAACAACTCCCCTATGAGGAAAGACTAAAGAGGTTAGGGCTGTTCAGCTTAGAGAAAAGACGACTGAGGGGGGATATGATAGAGGTGTTTAAAATCATAAGAGGACTAAAACGGGTAATGTGAATTAGTTATTTACTCTTTCAGATAATAGAAGAGGGGGCACTTCTTGAAGTTAGAAAATAGCACCTTTAAAACAAATCTGAAAAAATTCTTTTTTACTCAACGCACAATTAAGCTGTGGAATTTGTTGCCAGAGGATGTGGTTAGTGCAGTTAGTGTAGCTGTGTTTAAAAAAGGATTGGATAAATTCCTGGAGAAGTCTATAAACTATTACTGGCATTAGTATTTATTTATTTATTTATTTAAGAGTTTTTATATACCGTCATTAAGTTATTCACCATCATAACGGTTTACAGATGGGCACCTATAACAAAGTGAAATATAGTTCATCAGTAGGATGGGTTCTATTTAATATTTGGGTTCTTGCCAGGTATTTGTAACCTGGATTGACCACTGGGCTTGATGGACCCTCGTCTGACCCAGTATGGCAACTTCTTATGTTCATACGCTGGGCTCAATGGATTCATCATGGCATTCTAATCGTTACGTAAAGCTGTGAGTTCAGAATGCTGGGAAGTGAATCGTGCTTTCTGATTGGTACAAGAGAAGCTCTTGGTAATAAGATAGGGTGAGCTTATTGACCTTGCAGTTTTGACCTTTGGCTCAGGTAAAAACTCAGGGCCAGTGGCTTAGCCACGGGTGGGCCTGGGTGGGCAGGTGCCCACCCAACTTAGACCCAGGCCCACCCAACTGGCACCGGAACTGCAAGGCTGTCGCGGGATCCCATCCCCGCGACAGCGAACAAGAGAACCCACGCCTCGCACGCCATCACGGCACACGGGGAAGCGCTGCTGTGGCCGTATGGCCAACCGGTCTTCCTGTTCGGGGGGGGGGGGGGGGAGCGGAAGCGCCGCGCGCAGCTTCCGCTTTCTCCCCCAAAGCAGGAAGATCAGCTGCCTCTCCTGCTGCCACCGGCCTCCTGCTATCTTCGGGCGTCGGGCCGTACTGCCCACCGATCTTCCTGCTTGGGGGGGGAGGGAGGAAGCGGACGTTGTGCGCTGCGCTTCCGCTCCCCCCCCCCCCCGACGGGAAGTTTGGCGGGCAGTACGGCCCGACGCCCGAAGATAGCAGGAGGCCGGTGGCAGCAGGAGAGGCAGCTGATCTTCCTGCTCTGGGGGAGAAAGCGGAAGCTGTGCACGTGCTTGAATGTGTATGTGTGGATGAGAATGGGAGTGTGTGTGGGTGAAAACTGGAGCCTGGGTGTGTATGTGGGTGAGAATGGAAGCTTGAATATGTGGGTGAATGGGAGCTCGAATGTGTGTATGTGTGGTTGAGAATGGGAGCTTGAATGTGTGTATATATGGGTGAGAATGAGAGCCTGGGTTTGTGTGGGTGGGTGAGAATGGAAGCTTGAATATGTGGATAAGAATGGGTGCTTGAATGTGTGTATGTGTGGGTGAGAATAGTACCTTAAATGTGTATATGTATGGATGAGAATGGGAGCTTGAATATGTGTGGGTGAGACTGGGAGCATGGGTTTGTGGGTGAGAATGGGAGACTGGGAGCATGGGTTTGTGGGTGAGAATGGGAGTCTGGGTTTATGTGTGTGGGTGAGAATGGGTGCCTGGATGTGCGTCTGTGTGTGCATAAGAATATAAGCCTGGGGAGGGGTGAGAAAGTGAGAACTTGAATGTGAGCTTGTGGGGGGGGGGGGGGGGGGAGAGCATATGAGAGTGACAGCTTGAGTGTGTGAGAGGGAGTCTGTGAGAGAAAGCGTGTATGTGTGTGTGTGTGTGTGTGGAAGGGAAGAAGACAGTAATAGAAGAAAGACACTGAAAAGGAATTAGGAAATGAGCTATAAGGGAAAAAATGGGAAAAAGAGACCAGGACCAACTGATTAGAAAAATACAAAGATCAGACAACAAAGGTAAAAATATATATCTATATTTTGAGATGTTAGCAATTTAAATATAAGCAACGCAACCGCTCTCTCAAAATTTATGGACAGGTAGGAGCCGTGTATAAAATCGTAATAATAAGAAGGCTAAAGTACCACAAATCACCGTGAATTATGTTTGTATCATTAAGTAAACCTCATACTTAGGTGTAGATGTGAATGCTATGCTGCATAATTTGGCATTATTTATCAGTAAAAAAACAACTAGTAGACCTGCATGCCTACAGCCCACCCATGTTAACCTTGTGCCCACCCAAAAAATCAATTCTGGCTACGCCACTGCTCAGGGCCTCCTTTACTAAGCATTTTTCCCCATAGGCATAGAATGAGAGAAAAGCCTTAGGAAATCAGGCCCTTAAGACTGTAAGACTTCCGGGGACAGGGAAATACCTGCCGTCCCTGAATGTAATCCGCTTTGAAGTGGCTGACCAGTCACAAAAGGAAGAATGTAATTCAAAATTTAAATTAAATTAAATGTTGCATTGCAAAAGGAACTAGAGAAACTGTAACACTTTAATCTGACAGATTATGGTAACAGTATAGCCCCAGAATGGTAAACAGGACTGGTTGCAAAGGCTACCTGTATTAAAATCAATAGAATAGTCCATAGCCACAGGAGCTTGCAATTTTAACACCATTTGCCTCTTATCTCAGGTCACTATTTATTTTATTTATTTTATTTTTTATTTTTATATACCGAAGTTCTTGTGAGAAATACAAATCGGTAAGGCGTTTCCTGTTTATGAATACCTACTAGTTTGAGGGCCCAAAGCAGACTCTCCTAATGGCTCACTAACCATCAAATGTGCCCTTCCCTATCAACCAGCATCATTTCAATATTTGTATGTTGCTTTATTTGTGAATATTTGATTGCTCCACTGCCATATTCTGCTTTGGATGGGTTAAATTAACTACTAAAGGAAGTTTAGAAAAACCCTAAATTAAATTACCTTTAAATACATTGCACTTAGAGGTTCTGGCATTGGTCTTACAGAATTAAATGGACAAATATATATATGCACGTTTTTTTTAGTCTAATAAGTGTTATGAATATGACCACTCTAGAGGTTTGCCTAATAAACAATCTGAATGTAGTGACATAAAAGAGTGAGGCATCTGAGAACATTGCTGATAACCTGTTAGACTGGCCCAGGCTTCTTGGTGTTTTTTTTCCTCTTCTTTTCATGTGTTGGCAGGATTCCCGAGATATCTTTCTTTTTAAGATTTTTTTGTCTTCTTTTTCAAGCTGTCAGAATCAGCAGTGACCTTCCCTCCTCCTGTTTTTTTTTCTTTTTTATGGCAGCACAAATAAACCCTGATTAAATTCTGTTGATGTTGATTGCCTTTCCCCAGTGGGATAAAAGAGAAATCATTCTGTGGTTCTGATGCGATACGGTGCTATGATGCACTCTAGAACTTAGCAGTGACTGGTCTGAATTAGCTTACTGTACTGGTGTGTCAGGATCTTTTGCTTCTATTGTATATTTGGCTTATTAAAGCCTTTTATTGAGTTAAGGCTCTTGGGCATGTCCTTATTGTTCAGTCCTTAAAACTCAATCCTTTTGCGGGTAATTGTGGGTAAACTATAAAAGACACTTGATTGATCTCGAGCTGGTGCACTGCTTCCATAGTGGTGAGGCTAAGGATTAACTGAATGTCCTTCTCTTGCTTTCTAATGATAACCATGACAGGTATCACAAAGAATACCAATACTGATGCTGAATAAAGCCATTATCATTAGCCATATGAATAGCCAAAACCACAGTATAACATCGATTGACTATAAGATTGACTATATATATATATATATATATATATATATATATATATATATATATATATACATACAATATATTGTATCTACATTCTTGATGTGGCTATATATGTATATACATACAATATATTGTATCTACATTCTTGATGTGGCTATTTTGAATGCTTTAAAAGAGATACCAGCAAACCATTTTTTTGTGTGTTGACTATAAGAAAGCCTTTGATAGCATCCCACACTCTTGGATAATAAATTGCCTTGAAATATACAAAGTGAACCCTGTACTGATAGAGTATATCAGATTCACCATAAAAATGTGGCGGACTACATGCCATCTGAATTATGAGGATGGGGCAACACATCATCTCTAACATTAAGATCCAGTGAGGAATGTTTCGAGGAGATTCCCTGTCACCACTTTTGTTTTGTCTGGCGTTAAATCTGCTGAGTACTCTAATTAACTCCATGAGTATTGGAATTAGCCTTAATCATAGAGTGACCAATCTCTTACCAATGATATCTCACTTAGTATTTGCAGCTGATTTGAAATTCTAAGTCCCTGTGATTCTCATTTAGTAAAACAACTCTGAGAAGTGAAGAGTTTCTTAGATGACATCAGGATGAAATTTTGCTTGGACAAATCTGCTAAGGCAACTTTCCTTAAAGGGAAATTAAGAAAAACTGAAAACATCTCCCTGACTGCAGATTGCAATACAAAATAACTGGACCAGGATGATGTATATACATATTTATTTATTTATACACACGTGATTGATTGTATATCTTCCAATTGTAGCCCAACCAATGTACAATAAAGCAAGAAAGCAAAAAAAAACATGTTCATCCCAACAGTGAGGTTCCAATAATAAGAAACGTAGTCCAAGTGCCTGTAATTAAAAACTCACCTGAGCTAAAAGATTCCAATTTATCCCTATCAATTAAAAAGCAGAATGAAAATACAAACAAAAAACACACTTCGAAATGTTTGTATGCTAATACCAGAAGTCTAAGAAGTAAGATGGGAGAATTAGAATGTATAGCAGTGAATGATGACATAGACTTAATTGGTATCTCAGAGACATGGTGGAAGGAGGATAACCAATTTAACAGTGCTATACCTGGGTACAAATTATATCGCAATGACAGAGAGGAGCACCTGGGAGGCGGGGTAGCGCTTTATGACCGGGATGGCATAGAGTCCAACAGGATAAAGGTCCTGCATGAGACTAAATGGGTAGAAGTCCCTTGTGTGTTGGGGAAGAGTATAGTAATAGGAGTATACTACTGTCCACCTGGCCAAGTTGGTGAGACGGCAGTGAAATGCTAAGAGAAATTAGGGAAGCTAACCAAATTGGTAGTGCAATAATGGGAGATTTCAATTACCTCAATATTGACTGGGTAAATGTAACATCAGGACATGCTAGAGAGTTAAAGTTCCTGGTTGGAATAAATGACAGTTTTATGGAGCAATTGGTTCAGGAACCGACGAGAGGGAGCAATTTTAGATCTAATTCTCAGTGGAGCACAGGATTTGGTGAGAGAGGTAATGGTGAGGCCGCTTGGCAGTAGAGATCATAATATGATCTAATTTGAATTAATGACTGGAAGGGGGACAGTAAGCAAATCCACGGCTTTAGTGCTAAACTTTCAAAAGGGAAATTTAGATAAAATGAGAAAAATAGAAAAAAACTGAAAGGAGCAGCTACAAAGGTAAAAACTGTGCAAGAGACATGGACATTGGTTTAAAAAAAAACAACCCATCCTAGAAGCACAGTCCAGATGTATTCCACACATTAAGAAAGGTGGAAGGAAGGCAAAACGATTACTGGCATGGTTAAAAGGTGAGGTGAAAGAGGCTATTTTAGCCAAAAGATCTTCATTTAAAAATTGGAAGAAGGATCCAACAGAAGAAAATAGGATAAACCTAGAAGATGTGGTAGGCCTGATTGACAAACTGAAGAGTAGTAAATCACCTGGACCGGATGGTATACACTCCAGGGTACTGAAGGTACTAAAAAATGAAATTTCAGATCTATTAGTTAACATTTTTAACCTATCATTAAAATTATCCATTGTGCCTGAAGACTGGAGAATAGCTAATGTAACCCCATTATTTAAAAAGAGCTCCGGGGCGATCCAGGAAACTACAGACCAGTTAGCCTGACTTTAGTGCCAAGAAAAATAGTGGAAAGTGTTCTAAAGATCAAAATCACAAAACATATAGAAAGATATGGTTTAATGGAATAAAGTCAGCATGGCTTTACCCAAGGCAAGTCTTGCCTCACAAATCTGCTTCACTTTTTTGAAGGGGTTAATAAATATGTAGATAAAGGTGAACCGGTAGATGTAGTGTATTTGGATTTTCAGAAGGCGTTTGACAAAGTTCCTCATGAGAGGCTTCTAGGAAAAGTAAAAAGTCATGGGATAGGTGGCGATGTCCTTTCGTGGATTGCAAACTGGCTAAAAGACAGGAAACAGAGAGTAGGATTAAATGGACAATTTTCTCAGTGGAAAAGGGTAAACAGTGGAGTGCCTCAGGGATCTGTACTGGGACCAGTGCTTTTCAATATGAGTCAGATTTTCAAAGGGTTATGCACGCCGGGCCTATTTTAAAAGGCCCAGCGGTGTGCGTAAAGCCCTGGGACGCGTGTAAGTTCTGGGGCTTTACAAAAGGGGCAGGAGCATAGCCAGAGGCCTCTGCACGGCTACTGGGCCAGGGATCACGCACCGGCAGTTGGCCGGCGCGCGCAATTTACTTCAGCCCCAGGGCTGAAGTAAGTTTGGAGATAAAAAAAAAAAAGACGAAAAAGGTAGGGGGGGGGAGGGAAGGTGGGGGGGTATGGAAGTTCCCTCCGAGGCCGCTCCGAAAGGGGAAAGGCTGTGCGGCTCGGTGCACGCAAGGTGCACAATTGTGCATCCTCTTCCGCCCGCTGACCCCCAGATTTTATAACTTGCGCACGCAGATTATAAAATTGGGTCTACATGTGCGCGCGCTACCCAGCGCGCGCACATGTACGCCCGCACACAACCTTTTAAAATCTATCCCTATATTTATAAATGATCTGGAAAGGAATACGACGAGTGAGGTAATCAAATTTGCGGATGATACAAAATTATTCAGAGTAGTTAAATCACAAGTGGATTGTGATACATTGCAGGAGGACCTTGTGAGACTGGAAGATTGGGCATCCAAATGGCAGATGAAATTTAATGTGGACAAGTGCAAGGTGATGCATATAGGGAAAAATAACCCATGCTATAGTTACATGATGTTAGGTTTAATATTAGGAGCTACCACCCAGGAAAGTGATCTAGGCGTCATAGTGAATAACACATTGAAATCGTCGGCTCAGTGTGCTGTGGCAGTCAAAAAAGCAAACAGAATGTTAGGAATTATTAGGAAGGGAATGGTGAATAAAACGGAAAATGTCATAATGCCTCTGTATTGCTCCATGGTGAGACTGCATCTTGATTACTGTGTACAATTCTGGTCGCCGCATCTCAAAAAAGATATCGTTGCGATGGAGAAGGTACTGAAAAGGGCTACCAAAATGATAAAGGGGATGGAACAGCTCCCCTATGAGGAAAGACTAAAGAGGTTAGGACTTTTCAGCTTGGAGAAGAGACGGCTGAGGGGGATATGATAGAGATGTTTAAAATTATGAGAGGTCTAGAATGGGTAGATGTGAATCGTTTATTTACTCTTTCAGATAATAGAAAGACTAGGGGGCACTCCATGAAGTTAGGAAAAAGCACATTTAAAACTAATCGGAGAAAATTCTTTTTCACTCAGTGCACAATTAAACTCTGGAATTTGTTGCCAGGGGATGTGGTTGGTGCAGTTAGTGTAGCTGGGTTTGAAAAAGGTTTGGATAATTTCTTGGAGGAGAAGTCCATTACCTGCTATTAATCAAGTTGACTTAGAAAATAGCCACTGCTATTACTGGCATCAGTAGCATGGGATAGACTTAGATTTTGGGTACTTGCCAGGTACTTGTGGCCTGGATTGGCCACTGTTGGAAACTGGATGCTGGGCTTGATGGACCCTTGGTCTAACCCAGTATGGCATGTTCTTACAGATAACTAATACATCCATATAAAATAAAATAATAACTAATCATAAATCATTTGATGAAGACAAAACAAATGATTCATGCATCATTTAACTAAAACAGAATAAAATCAATTTTAAAAAAATTGAAAATGTACAATAAAAGAGAAAATAAGTCAGACATAATCACAATCACAGTAATAATTAATCTCAATAAATCATTAAATACTAAAATAAAAAAATACATGGTAAGCAGAATATACCCCCCCCCCCCCCAAAAAAAACCAAACAAACAACTAAATAAATATAATCTAAAACAAATTAGCTGGATGGAAAAACATGCAAGAAAGGAATTATCCTCAAGGTTTTACTGAATTTCAAATAATTTTTCTCCAAAAGTAGATCCAAAGGAAGAGAATTCCAAGGGCTAGGGGCAAGATAAGAAAAACTGACATCTGTAGTACCCTCTCACCTAATTTCTCTTGGAGAGGTTACAGTAAGCAATTTTTGTTGAGAGGAACGTAATAGGGGACCTGCTTTGGCAGGAGTGATCAGACTAGAAAGGTACGATTTACTTCCCCAGCGCAGAGCCTTGAAGGTTAGGAATCCTGTTTTATATTGTATTCTAAGTGATATTGGAAGCCACTGTAGTTCATATAATAAAGGGGTTACGTGATTATATTTCGTTTTTCCAAAAGTTTGTTTGGCTGCAGTATTCTGTACCATTTGTAATCTCCTTACTTGAGCTGATGTCAAACCATGGAAAAGGGCATTACAGTAGTCCAGTTGTGATAAAATAAAATGAGTAAGATCTGAAGAGTCGAGAAAAGGATTAAGAGGGCAAATATCTAGGAATAGAGGAAGGTGGAGAAATTTGGCATAAAGTAGTGAGAGAAAAGATTAGTAAAGAATACTGTAGGATGATGAAACAGATTATTGAAGTGTAATTGAACAGCACAGAATAATATACAAGTTTGCAATTCCTGTACTATCATACAGTTTTGTAATAGTAGGCTGGCCCCTTAAACATGTTGAAGATCTGGATGTAGAAACAAGAAAACTCCTCCACGCCCATCAGGTAATCTCTAAGAGCCCCAGTGTCTGCCAAAATTGTGCATCCCTAGGGCTGAAGGAGGTAACACCTATGGAGCTACTGTAATAGGCCTGCAGGTATATTTAATGGTATGAACAGACCCAAAGGCTCAAACAGTGCAGAAGTACGAAAGCGAGCAAGCATCATCAGCCTCAGTCCTTAAGGTTGGACACTTGTTCTAGTGACTAGAGGGAATGACTGAAAATCCACCAGCACGTGAAGGGAAAGAAGCCACAGAACTAGGA
This sequence comes from Rhinatrema bivittatum, assembly GCF_901001135.1. Classification (NCBI taxonomy): domain Eukaryota; kingdom Metazoa; phylum Chordata; class Amphibia; order Gymnophiona; family Rhinatrematidae; genus Rhinatrema; species Rhinatrema bivittatum. The sequence goes on along the minus strand of NC_042623.1, from coordinate 20,480,099 downwards.
AAAAAAGAGGAAAAACACTTTAAAGAATCAGATCAGCAAGCAAGGAAGGATAACTAGCAGAAGTAAAAGTGGGAAGCACAGGGGGCTACTTCTGAAACCCCACTTAGATCAAAGTTTGGCACAACAGTAGATGAGCGACTGATAATTCCAGCACAGGATAGTGGATCACGCTCACAGCGAGCACAGAAAAGAGTGTTAAAATGGACAAATGCGGATTCTGCGGAATAGAACTGGAAACAGCAGGTTTGACGTACTGGTGTCGGAATTAAACTGTGAAAACATTGCAACATCAACATAGCAAGCAAACACTGGGAACCCAACCATAATAGAAGAGAATGAAGAAGTTGTGATCACCTGGGGCATTCTTATACTCACCAACAGGAAGATCGATGCTAGAAAAACCAGATATTGTGGTGAAGGAGAAAAACACAAGAATGGCATTGCTGATAGAGGTCTCAGCACCCAACGATCATTCTGTGGAGCGTATGGAGAAAACGAAGATCCTTAAGTACCAAGGGATGCAATCAGAGACCAAGAAAATGTGGCAGAAAGATACGGAAATAGTCCCAATGACCTGATTAAGAAGAATTTCCAAGCGCACCTATAAAAAAATTGACCCCCTGTGAACTCCAGAAGGAAGCTCTGTTTGGCACAGTGCAAGTACTAAAAAGGGCATCAGTAAACGTGAGAGCCTGAGATCATTCCCAGCGTACCCTGGCTTATGAATGAGGTTCATAAGCAAGGGTACGTTGTGCGTTGTGCAAAACAAACCTTTCGGATAAACTGCGCCATGAGACCCCATCGCTCCAAGCCTCCGAACGGTTGCACCGAGAAACAGACAAGCAACTTTGCATATCCTCCTGCTTGGGAGGGACTTCTTCCTAATTTTGATCAAATGACCCTCGTTGTGGTTTCTGATGGGTCTGAGGCTGACCCTAGACACGCCAGAGTGACCCGAGTCCTCCCTGGTTTCTCCTGCTCCTTTGCTTCCTGGTCTCTTAGGTTGAAATTTAATTTCACAATGCCCCAAATTCTCTTTGGCCGCCTGCTTCCTAAGGCTGTCTTTCACTTTCTCACAAAACTGGCACTGTTTTTGGGAGTCGCAGACCCGGGAGGCTGCTTTTCAGTCACTTCATGTCTCTTTTTCAGTTAAGTTTCTATTCTTCTGCTCTCATCAGACAAGTCCCCTTTCCTAGTTCAAAGCTTTGGCTATTTTTTCTACTTTCTCCTTCTAAAGGTTCACTGAAATTGTTATCTTTGTACCAATTTTTACTTGCCTTTATCAGCCTAGCACTCAAGGTGTGGGACAGCATAGCAAAGGAGATAATAGAGTCCTAAATACAACACTATTTAAGTAATTACAAATAATTATTTGTAATTGCAATATAATGTAAATAATGTAATCCTAACTGCTCGGCTTTCTTATTCTAATTCTCTTCCCAGTTTTAAGACCCTTGTTGTAATGTAACTTTTGATCTCTTTGCACTTGTTTATGTTCCGTTTTTTGTTCTCACCCCTTGTTGCATGTAAACCGGCATGATGTGGTTTCTAATCACGAATGCCGGTATAGAAAAACGCTAAATAAAAATAAAATAAATAAATTATAAGAGAGAGAGATAAAACCCAGATACAAAATTCAAAAAAACTTTCCCCTCTTTCAGTGGCCGATGAAGCTGTCTCCTCCTTTTCTCTCCTGCTCGCTTCTTAAGAGATATCGCATACAAGTGCAGTGCACGCTGGAGAGAGACAAAATTCATCATTGGTCTGCTGCTTTAAATTGTGCACTGGTAACACAAAGGAGAGAGCTGACAGCACTCAGGGTCAGAGCTTTCTGTGACAAGGAATGAAATCCCATCCAGCAGCCTCGAAGGCCACATCTGGCCTGGCAGCTTCTTAATTCTCCTTCTAAATTGCTTTCTTTCTGACCTGATTTCGACTGAATTAATTCTAATGCCTCTATTACTCCGCTCCTCCCACCCCACCCCTTCCCTTCACCCACCACCCCAAATGGCCACGAAAGTCTTTTCATCGGCTCCGCCAAATAGCTAAGGAACGGTAGCCGCAGTCTGAAAACGAGCAGAAACCTGGAAGCATTTTCATATTTCCCCACAGCAGCTGGGAATGTAGTTACTCGAACACCATTTGAAGCAATCCCCTGCTTTATGGTCAGGCACATCTGTCCTGTTCAGGCCACCGTGCTTATTTTTTGGCTGCGGTATCTCTGCGGGGAAACAATCAGCATCATGTCTTCAGCGCGGCACAGGAAGCGAGGACTGTGGACTGAGAAAGTATTGGGAGCCAGGCAGCAGACCCTGAATCTGCTATGTTGTCAGCATGTGGACTGCTGCACAGAACTGGACTTGTTGTATTGCAATGGATTTTGCTATTGAATGTGCTCCCTAGGCTATTTTCCTCTTGCCGTAGTTTTATTTTGGTGGCTGGGGCTCTCAGCATGAGCCCCTGCTTGCACTCCCGGACAGGTTCTGATCTGGAGTCAGACCCAACCCTTTCCCCACCTGGGTTTCCCATCCTCGTCCTTCTGTGGCTTTACAATTAGCTCATAAACGCACGAGGATCCGATTTATCGAGGCTTCTTTTCCATTCCCTGGGAAAAGCTTTGCTCAGTCAGGTCAAGAAAGCTCCAAGAGACGGCGAGTCAGAGCTGTAAGCTGTTCATGAGCGACCCCATTTCCCCCCCTTGTTGTATGTGCAGGACCAGGCTAGAGTCCTGGTCCATCTTAAATCCCACAGAGGGAGAGCGCTCTGTGGGCAGGGGATGGTCTGGAGAGCGTAAGCCCAATTGGGTTCAGGAGGCCCCCCACCCAAAGCCCAGGGAGTGGGACGTGTACTGCACAGGTAGGCCCAGGAAGTGCTGTAACTGGAATAAAGTTTTATCTGCATTAGAAAAGGCCGGAGTCGGTGTGGCTTTGTGTCTCCAGCCTGGGAGACACCGCTCCGTTTCCCACAGTTTTTATGGACCTTGGGGATGTCTACTGGGGGTGAAACTTCAGCATCCTTTCCAGGGAAGATCACAAAACTCTGTAAGACCAGATGAGATTTCTCAGATTTGTGTGCTGCTTGGGGGTTAAAAAAAAAACAACAAAACACAATACAAATTTGTGTAACAAAGTGAGATTTGGAATAGATCTGTGCCAAACTGGTCTTTCTCCAGACTCTGCTGCATTTTGGTGAGCTGAGTTTGCTCAGAATCACATGGCAATAGCTGTCACCTATTTTTACATATGGACGCAAGGTATTGCTCTGTTTCTATATGTTATACCCACAGGAAGTACTAGAAAGAACCGTTCCATGAAAAACTGGAGACTGGAGCGATGCTGGGCAGTGTAGAGAGCAGAATTTGAGGCCTTTGTTCTGTAAACGCTTTGCCCGTGGTCATCGCAGATTGCAATAAAATATTTGCAGTGCTATCAATGGTTAGTCACATGCTTGCAAGGTCCTTGGGTCTCTGTTGTTCAAATTTGAGCCCAGTGAGATGAAGGGACACAGTGACAAAAGGCAGAATTCAAACCTTGGTCTGAAAGTTTCACAGCTCCCTTATAAAGAAAGGCTCGGTGGGGTAGAGCAACTTGGCTTGGAGAAAAAAGGACTGTGAGGAGAAGTGAGAGTGGTTTATAAAATCATGAATGAGAGGACTAGGAGACGTTAAACAAGTCAGAGAAAGTCATTTTTTATTCAATGCACCGTCAAGCTGTGGAATTTGTTGCAGGAGGATGTGGTCAAAGCATCTAACCTAGTTTGTTTATTTATTCAAATTCAGATAATAAACATAGCCAGGTTTAAATGGGGTTTGGACAAGTTCTTGGAGGAAAAGTCTATAAACAATTTTTAGCCAAGTGCACGCGGGGAAACCAGCGCTTATCCCTGGGGGAGTGGGCAAACAAAGAATGGCTCTACGGTTTGGGATCTGCCAGGTACCTCCTGTACTGACCCTTGTCAGAGATAGGGTGCTGGGCTCGCTGGATCTTTGGCCCGACCCAGCATGGCGGTTCGTATAGGAATCAACCCCTACCAGCCTAATTCGTGCTGCTTTGTTGGGTCATCATCAGCTTACCCGGAGGTGACACAAAATGGTCATCGTGTTGTATCTGCTACTCATTGTCAATCTGAAATAAGCAAACGCAGAAGAGAACCGAGACTGTTTCATTCTCGTAATGTGAACTCCCTCAGTAATGCAGAGCTCCAGTTGTTACAAAATCATTTGTTTTAATGTGGCACTTACATTAAGCAAGCCCTCTCACTAGCTGCAGGTTTTAAATGTCTTGTGGCATTTGCCACACCATCGCGGTTACATCATAACTCTTCAGTCAAGACGCAAATGCCGGCTTGGTGACTTTGATTTATAGTGCAACTTCTTGTGAATAAATATTTAATTGCCTCTTTAATGTCCCATGTCACCCATGTGAATATGGAAAGGTTAATATGAATGTGAATATTCAATAAGTAGGACTTGTTTGGTTCTGTAAGAGCTCAGCAACTCTCATGTCTGGGATTTTAGTATCAAGAATGACTTTGCTGGGAGCTATGTATTGTACCGCAGAAGAGCGTCATCCATTTCCTGTCTCTGTCTTGTTCTGTTTCTTGAAAGGGTTTTCTTGGTCACCGATGCTTCTGATTTCCCCCGGTCACTATAATGATCTATGCAAGGAAAAACTTTCACCATCCATGCATAAATAACCTTTTGACTACCCAACTTGAAGGGTGGGGGAGGAGGGTCATTCTGTTTATATAGGGAGTCGTGTAAATAAATTGGCTTTAAAAATGATCCCATCAAATTGCATCTCCTGTTGTGTGCAGGGAAGTTTTCTGAGGACGTTTTCCATGCGTGTGTTGAAAATGAAAAATGTGCACACAAGTCGGGCCCGCGTGCGCCGACCGAATTTTAAAAGCTGCCCAGGGGCGTCCATCTCGCTCGATTTAAAAAAAAAAGGGTCACGGTGTGGGCGTGGGCATTTCGGGGCATGTCCAAGAGATGTGCGCATAAATACTCACGCGCCTGGTGCGCACCCAGGTTCTCTGCTGCGTAGGAAGTGTAACTGTAAAAATACAAGAAAAGCAGCCACTTTGGAAGGGTTTAAAGGGTCTGGGGTGACTGGGAGTGCTGCAGGCTTTTAAACCAAGGGGGTATGGAGGAGCTGGCTCAACACTGGGCGAACTAGTTGATGAACCGATCCTGGCGTGGACACGCACCGGTTTTAAAATATCCTGACTTAACATGGTAGAAACCTGATTTACGCACCTGGGCACACGCACGCTTAAAATTGTGCGCTTCATGTGCGTGTGCCCGGGCTGTTTTATAACGTGCAAGTTATAAAATGGCCACATATCTGGGGGCCTGCGCCCCCGGCATACACGCGCCAAAGTGCACCCTGTGCCTGTTTGAAAGTTACCTTCCCTTGGCGTAAAGTGCACACCCTGCCCCCAGCCCCCTTCCTGCCCTGGGAAGGCCTCTGCATATATCACATACCTTCAGAGCAGGGGGCAATTTTATAACAGCCTCGTTTCTGTGGGTAAAAAACACTGTTTTACCCGTGGAAATGCCTTCGAAGATTACCCTCCCTGTTTTTAAATTAAGTGGAAAAAAAAAATACTGAACATATGGTTAGGGTGAAAAAAACTCAAATTGTAATTTGTGTAATTTATGGAGAGTATTAAATACTGGAGGCCTGGTTCACGAAAGCTTTGCTCCCATTCTGTGGCTATGGGAAAAGGTCTTGATGGATCAGTCTCTAAAATGGCAAAAGAATTCCTCGAATTCAGTGACAAGTTCTGCTAATATTGAAAACTAAATTTTATTTGATTCACATTGCTTTAAAAGGCACTCCTGCTAAAGCTGGTTTTAAACCTTGTCTTTGTGCCAGACTATGTGGTATTTCTCAACTCTCATCATGATATTTACTTGCCCCGTTTCTAATGGATTTGGAGTTCCTCCATACGTTACCTCGTTCTTGCCTGTTAACATGGTCTGAGAAGGGTAATTGGTCGAGCAGTGCCGTGTGACCGTGTGTTAGTAATGGTCCCGTGCATGGCTCTGAATCCAGTGTCCGCCCCTAGAGGCATGCAAACATCTTGCAGTCCAGTTTCATGCCAACGCGACATCAGCCACTAGGGTACGTCAACTAATACTGTGCTGTTATTGTTATTTGTTAAACATCAACGTGTAAACAAAATCAGCATAAATTAAATCATGTAATTTGATGTTTAACAAATAACAATAACAGCACAGTATTAGTTGACGTACCCTAGTGGCTGATGTCGCGTTGGCATGCGGTGGGCTTCCCTGTAGATCCCTGTATTATCTGAGATTCTGTTCCACTTTAGATATGTGAGGTGTTGAACTCTACGGAGATGACTTGCCAAGCTCCAGCGCTGGCTCTGGGTCCACACCACCAGCCGGACATTACAGAACGTCCAGAAGAATTTGGCTTCATCCTGGATGATGTCCAGTCTTTGCTGATCCTGAACAAAACCAACTTCACCTACTACCCTGACCCGACGTTTGAACTTTTCAGCCCTACGGGAATACTGGAACTGAAGCCAGGGACACCCATCATACTGAAGGTGGGTAGGGGCAGAGAGAGAGCCCCCCCCAGCATTTTGATATTCTCTGAGATTCTAATGAATGCATGAAAAGCTGCGGCTGTTTGCTGCTTCTTCGAGCACTATTTTCAGGCCTGAATGCTGTCTTCCTTGTTCCATTGTAGGGGTGTGCATTCGTTTTTGCCGTATTGGCGATCCGCAACGTATATTGCACTATTCGTAGTATTCGTGGGGAAGCGAAATGTATCGTGATTCCCCACGAATACACGAATCTTTGCCAAATTATACGGCCACCTAAATAAAAATGTAAACAAATCCCCCCCCACCCTCCTGAACCCCCCCAAGACTTACCAAAACTCCCTGGTGGTCCAGCGGGGGGTCCAGGAGCCATCCCCTGCACTCACACCCTCGGTGCCGGTTTCATCATGGCGCCGATAGCCTTTGTCACAGGGGCTACCGGTGCCATTGGTCAGTCCCTGTCACATGACCATTGGCGCCATCTTGTGCTCCTACCATGTGACGGGGCTGACCAATGGCACCGGTAGCCCCTGTGACATAGTATGGGCAAAGGCGATCGGCGCCATTTTGAGTACTGGCATCGGACGGCCGGCGTGCAGGAGGTCGCTCCCGGACCCCCGCTGGACTTTTGGCAAGTCTTGTGGGGGTCAGGAGGCCCCCCAAGCTGGCCAAAAGTCCCTGGGGGTCCAACGGGGGTCCCGGAGCGACCTCCTGCACTCCGGCCGTCCGATGTCAGTACTCAAAATGGCGCCGATAGCCTTTGCCCATACTATGTCACAGGGGCTACCGGTGCCATTGGTCAGCCCCTGACACATGGTAGGAGCACAAGATGGCACCGATGACCATGTGACAGGGGCTGACCAATGGCACCGGTAGCCCCTGTGACAAAGGCTATCGGCGCCATGATGAAACCGGCACCGAAGGTGTGAGAGTGCAGGGGATGGCTCCCGGACTCCCCGCTGGACCACCATGGAGTTTTGGTAAGTCTTGAGGGGGTCAGGAGGGTGGGGGGTTATAGTTAATTTTAATTTTAGCTGGGACACGAATAAAAATTGCCGTATTAACGCATCGGGGCGCCATACGGCCGAATGCAACGTATCTGCTCCCCGACGAATCCGAATCATGAATGCAACGTATGGAGTCCCTCTGCACATCCCTATTCCATTGTACTAGCAGTAAAAGCCCGTCCAAGGCCGGGGAAATACTGTGAAGCATGGGAAGCGCGTAGCTGAGATGCGTGGTAGGAGAGCATGCAGGATGAGCTCGGGTGTAGTGTGTGGTAGCAGACAGCGAAAGAGAGGGGCGGAGCTGGAGAGGAGGGAGGGGGGGGGGGTCTCAATTTGCATACCAGTGATGCAGGTGCTGGGCAGGTAGATGAATCAGTGGTACTGAGAAATGATAGTAATGACTGAGAGCTATAGACTTTTACAGAGAACAAAAAAAACTCCTAGTCTGCCGGTGACTTGAACACAAGTCAAGGTGAGCGAGGGCTATGGATAAAGGGAACTCAGAAAAGCTAAGGATTCATCTCGCTGATTTCTGAATATCAGCGGTGTCATTTCTCAGCATCGGGGCGTTCAGAGCAAGCTGAGTGTCCTGGGACCAGGCTCTTTCGTGGGACATCATCCTTATTTTTATACAGGGACTTTACTATGAAAATGTGACTCTGGGCGGGGGAGGGAAAGCAGGTGGAGGGCCAGATTACTCTGCTGGGACGGATTAACTTGACCTGCTGCTGCCTCGGAGAAGGAGGAATGAGTATCACAGAGAGAAAAGGGGATAACCTGTCTTGTAGAACAGATTTCAAGGGGGAAAGAGCAATGTGTTCTGCGCCCTTCAGTTTTCAAGTCCTCTCTGCTGGGTTCTGCAAGACACCACATTCTCGGTCTGCACAGTGCAGCAGAATGAGAGACCAATTAAGGTCTTTGAGGGCCCCGGGGAGGCCTCCGTGGTCCCGAGGGAGGAACAGAGATTGAGCGGTCAGATTATTAGATTGTAATTCGAGAGAAGTCCTGGGCTATGGGTTTACAACTCCTTCCTGCTAATGACTCTCTCTCCGTGACGTTGGACAAATCACTTTACATCCTTGCGCCTCCAGGACGCGGTTCAGAAGGGGAGGGCATTTAATCTTAAGATGTCTTTCCTGGTCATCAGATTAACTTTTTTCTTAATTTACAGTAAATGAGTCCAGAAAGAATTGTTTTTAAATAATTAAGCGGTAACTATCAAGTGCATTAACCCAAAAGCCATTCCTCTGGCTGGGAAGAGTTGGTGAGGAGCTCATTCCTGTCCTTTTTGTTCCTGCTGATCCCATAGGGCAAGAACCTGATCCCGCCCGTGGCTGGAGGCAACGTGAAGCTGAACTACACCGTGCTGATCGGCGAGAAGCCTTGCATGGTCACCGTGTCGGATGTCCAGCTGCTCTGCGAGTCCCCTAACCTCACCGGGCGGCACAAAGTACTGGTGAGTGTGCGGGACCCTACTGGGCCCCCTTGTCTGTAATACCTCTGGGTTTTGGGTCGCCCATCCCCCCAAGTCTTAGTTAACGCCTGATACAGAGTGAAGGGGGACTCCCATTGGATATACTCACTGGCTTTGCTTTGGACCCCTTAAGTAGCAGGGGAGTGCAGGCAGTACAATGTGAAATTCGCACGTGAGCGAAAATGTTTGCTCTAGGGCCTCACACGCTGCTTTCTGATCCCCTCCCTCCCTCCCAACCCGGGCAGAAGAGGAGACCATTATTCCCGCACCTCTGTGAAACATCTGCTGCCTGCAGTCCCAGGAGCTTACCCACAATTTAACGGAGGGGGCAGCACAGGGCATCCATCTGCAGCTCCTGTTTACCCAGCAGGGGGCGGTGACAGGAGGGGGCAGCTGATCCTCCTGCCTGCCAAAGGAAACTTTATTTCCTCCGCCGCCACCCTGGAGAGCAAAACTGCACTAAGAAGGGCAGCGGCAGCCAGAGTCGAGGGGATGGGGAGGGGAAGCAGATCTCACCCGGAGGTGATTGATGGGGAAAGGTGGGGGAATGGCAGATCTTACCTTGGGGTGGGAAGTGGGGATTGGGGGGAACTGCACCTATTGGAGGCGGGGGTGGGGGTTGTGGGCCTGAGAGAGAAAAGTCATGGAGGTGTGCGGGAAGAGGGGCAGAGCTGGGGCTGTGGTACAAGAGCACTGGAGCCGTGTGAGAAAACCAGGAGAGATTTATTATGAAAGGAATTCTATTCCCCCACCCCCGTACATTTTTTTCCTTTCCCTCACATCGCTCACAATCGGTTTGTCAGATGTTTTATTCGGTATCTATTAGGATTTGTGTATCTGCATTATGGGGGCAATAATTCCAACTCCCCACGGTGGGGTAAATGCTGTAGGTACTTTTGACCCAGCAAGGTTCGCACCAGTAAAGCAGAGCTCTGGCATTTTGCTTTGATAGAGGGTGAGCAGCTGTCGTAAAGCCCCCCCGTGTCCTCGGGTGAAGCACTGGGATTACCTGCGGGAACAACCGTGACGCTTGCCCTCGGAGGGAGAAAGTTGGACAGGCAGGAATACTTTTCACCCGCAGGCTTCCCATGGGTTTCCAAAGTGAAAGTGCACGGGTGCTCTCGGCGCCCGGGCTCCTCCCCAGCGCCAAGCGAGCCTGCTCCTGGCCCGGTGCGGCTTGTGCGGGTCCGACGTGCGCGCAGACGTTTATAAAAATCCAAGGCGCGCGTGGAAATCCAAACTCCGCCTCCACCGGAACACCTCCTTTCCCCCCCCCCCCCCCCCCCCCACGCGCGAAAGCGTGCGCAGAATGGAGGCGCGCGAATTATTAATGTTCAGGTGTGTGACCGGGGCTCTCAAAACGTTTTGGTCAGAGGACAAAAGGTAAAAATGGCTTTTTTTTCCTTTGGAAGCCTGCGGACGCCTGCTCGGAAGGCTTTCCTTATGAAATGTAGAAAATGGTGAAATCCATCTCTTCCACGGTGTTACCCCCAGTTAAAAAACAATTAAAAGGTGAGGGTTTCTGAAAAGCGGTGAAACAGATACGTTTCATCATATATTTTTTTTCCCTATTTTACGTATATAAATAAATTCCTTTTAATGCCTGCCGTGCGAAATGCTACAGGTGTAGCTGTTCCCTGGGCATTTCTCTGAAATGGAGAGAGCCTAATTCGTGTCCTGAATTCTTTCCTGCAATCTCTTTTCAGTAAAGCTGGTGAATTCTTGCTACAGAATGATGATGATGATGCTCATGTTTGGCCCTTGATGTGTCCCATCGCTTATTATAGCTGATGTGGTGGTTTGTGTTCCTTCTTATGGAAGTGTAGTAATGCCTTTTGTACGAATGCAACTTATAAATAAAGGGCCTGATTTTAAAAAAGCATTTACACGCTTAAATCTGGGTTCTACACGTGTAAATGCACTTTACCTGTGTAAGTGGGCTTTTGAAAACTGCTACAATAGTATGTGTAACTCTTTTGAAAATTACCTCCAATCTGAGCACCCTAAGTGTAGCCCATAAAGTAACTGGGTTAGAAACTGTGGCTGAGTGGGAGGCGGCAAAGGGGAGTGGTTAATGGGCTTCACTTTGAGGGAAGGGGGTTACCACAGGGATCGGTCTGGTTCTCTTAAACATTTTCTTCAGCGATATTGTGGATGGGCTGATGGGATAGGTTTGCCTTTCTGTGCATGATACCAAAATCTGAAACATGATAGACTCCCTGCAAGGTATGGAAAACATTAGTTGGGATTTAGTGAAGCTTGAGGAATGGGCTCAACTCTTGGCAGCTAAAATTTAATGCTACAAAATGCAGGGTCATGCATTCAGGTTGCAAAAGTCCAAGAGAACAGAACAGTTTAGGGGGTGAAATCCTTCTGTGCACAAAACTGGCATGGGAACTGGGTCGGATCATATCAAAGGATCATAAGATGCCCAAAAAGGTAGAGAAGGCGACGGCAATAGCCACAAGGATGCCTGGGTACACAGGGAGAAGAAAAGCAAATAGAAAAAAAGGAGGTTCCTCTGTAGAAGTCTCTGGGGAGACCTCATTTGGAGTCTTGTGAACGATTCTGGAGACCACACCTCCAAAAGGATAGAAACTGAACAGAGCTGGTCAAGAGGGCAGCTAATAAAAAAGGTCAACGGTCTTCATCATAAAACCTATGTGGGCAGGATAGAGGCGACATGACAGAGACATTTAAGCATCTCCAAGGAATGCATGCACGATGGCAGGCCTCTCAACGGAAAGAGGACTCTGCCACAAAGGGTCATGGAGGAGGGGGACTCGAGAGTAAACGCAGGGAAAGATTCCATAAAGAAAGGGTGGTGGGTATATGGAGCATTCTCCCATGGAGGTGGCTGAGACAAGAGGGAGAAGAAGAGACTATAAAGTTGAGTAGCAGACGCGGTCGGCCAGTCGGGATGGGTTTGCTATTTATCTGCCATCATTATTCTATGTTTCTGTATGTAATACTTTGCAAGAAGACTTGTAACAGGTCTCAAGCACATTCTCATCCCAAGTTGTTAATATAGCCCATTAAAAAATAGAAAATTGATCCCAGATTTGGTTAAAATTGAGCAAAGTGACTTTTTAAAAGCAGCATTTAAGCCAATCTGATGGAAACAGCTTGCTTAAAATATTCTCCTGCTGGTATATAGCCTTACTCTGTGCTGCCTAATTTTCAGATTAAGTATTTTTCATTCCCACGTCATCACAGCTTGTTCGGGGTAAAACATCCCTTTAAGCCTTGCTTAGCCATCTCTCTGTATTTTGTAGACAGAACTTCTCCGATGCATCATCAAAAAATCAGAGATACTTAAGCATGCGCACAACCAACCACTGGGATCAGTTTTGTCTGTAGGGCTCCAAATTCCTGACGTAGCTGCCTACAGCCTGTTAAGAATACTTGTGAACCTTATTTTCTGCATTAAAAGCTCCTGAAATTAACAAATGCACTATTTAAATAACCTCTGCTAGTGGCATAGTCGCATTGGCACTTACGTGGGGAAATACCAATTTACACAGGTCAATTGGCAGTCTAAACATTTCCATCCTTCTCTGTGGCTAAAAGGGCACATGGGGTGCCACAACAGGTGCACGCTTAGCTGCCTGTAAAGGGGGGAGGGGGGTTGTGCTTCGGGTGGGATTGTAAACGAATCTGCGTGGATTGGATTTTCAGATCAATGTATGCCATTTTCTGAAGAAAATCTTCCCGCCGTAAAAGTGGGAGCAAATATCCATGGGAACGTTTTTATCCACGCCGGCGAGTGTCGAAGCGAAAGTCCGTGGGTGCTTTCTCTTTGAAAATCGGTGCAAAGTCTGCGGCGGGGGTAGAAATTAACGGCAGACTTTGTTTCAGTGCTGAAAGTTTGAAGCTTGTCCTCTCGGTTCTGGGAACTATTTCTCCATAGAAACATAGAAGTGACGGCAGAAGAAGACCAAACGGTCCGTCCAGTCTGCCCAGCAAGCTTTCACTATCATCTGTCACTCTTTTTCCTTGTAAATTACTTTTTGTTCTATTTCCCTTCCACCCCTCGCTATTGATGTAGTTAGCAGTGCTGTGTTAACGCCTTCTCTAAAGTACTCAAATTATTATGAGGTCAGTGTTCAAAGGGGGTGTCTCCAGGTAGCCTTTAATTGAACGTCTTCCCCCTCTCACTGGCCAACTTTTTCCCTGGGTATAAAGAGGGAGGGTGGGGACATTCCAGGCTTGGGACTTATTTTTAGCCAGGCAGCCCCAACAATCATGTTTCAGATTTTGGTATCATGCACAGAAAGGCAAACCTATCCCAACAGCCCATCCGCAATATCGCTGAAGAAAATGTTTAAGAGAACCAGACCGATCCCTGTGGTAACCCCCTTCCCTCTCAGTTGCATTATATTTATCCCCTGTTATCTGTAAACCGATGTGATGTGCTTATGAACGTCGGTATATAAAAGTTTTTAAATAAATAAATAAAATAAATAAATAATTGTGCGCTACCCAGTAAAGCTTTCATGAGAAACTGTAGGCTTAAAGTTGCCCACCTAACTTTATGTGAGTACAATCCCCGGGTAAGTCCCGCTGAATTTCTCACTTACTTACCCTGGGTAAATTCCTGCTTCCCAAGTTCCTCAGCATCTCCCACCCAACCCCCCACTATCTATCTGCTGAACCCCCTAAACAGTTTATAATGTTATATAAACAGCAGCGGATTCCCAATGAGGACCGGCCTGGGGATTCGCCGCCCAGGCCGGCCCAGGAGATACCACATGGTCTGCCGAGCACGGCTCTGTCACGGCCGCGCTCGGCAGACCACGTGACTAGCGCGACCAGCCCACCGGGGGCTCCCTGTTCCCCCGATAGGCCAATCCGCCCCGTATATAAAGATGATCAATGTATCAAAAATTGACTTTCAGTACGTATAACACCATTAACTTAGTAAAGAATATGAAAAAAATAGCATGTAAGGCAGCCATCATGACGGAGGCTTTTTTTTCCAGTACATTATGACCCACAAAAGGAACGAGAAAACGTCACCAAGTCAGACAGATATGGAGCTTCAGACCCACAGAAGTTGTGCAATTGTACGAACTTGCCTCGGGCTGGCAAAAAATGAAACGGAGGAGCTTCTACATGTTTCAGAGCAAAGGAAATATATATATATATATATATATGTGTGTCTCTTCCTGTCATCTTTTGCAGGGTAAATAGATTCTTCAGACCAACTCAGAAACTTTAATTAGGTTACTGCATCATCTCGCAGTGCTTGCATTTCGGCCCTCATGTTGCACGTGGATGATTCACGGTGCCTCTGCAGTAGGAATCGCGCTCACACACACTTTAACCTCCTCTGCCGCCTCAAAGAATTTTACGGAGCCTGAGTGTCATATACGTAACTTTGCCAGGTAAAGTAAAGCGAACTGCACCCCTTTCGGATGAAGCTCGGTGCAAATCCACCGACATTTTCCTTCATAGAGCCACCAAATGTACTGAGTAAATCTTGAAAGAGGAGCAGCCGGTGAACACCCCCTGGTATTCCAGCCGCCGGTACGCTGCAAGCAATTTCATTTTGTGAGCTCCACTCGGAAGCCTCGCAGCGGCTGGGCGCTTCTTGTTGTTTTGTTCGCCGCTAGCTCCCGTTCTGTGGGCTCAGTTAGGCCCAGCTCTGTGGGTAGCCCCCACTCTATGAATGTGATCAGCTCCTCGCCTTCTACCGATTCCGGCAGCGCTAGGACCCGCAGGTTGTTGCGTCAGGACCTGGACATCTAAGCGGTCAAACAGCTGGGCATTGCGGGGCTGCAGGTGGGCTACGCTGCCCTCCACCTGCGCCATCTTGTCTTCTTGCGTGGAGACGCGCTGTTCATCCGTTTCAATTCTCTGTCGAGTTTTTCTTCGATTTCCTCCATCCCGTCGTCAAGCGCTGATGTCAGACTTTAGGTGATGCATTGCACAGTATCTTCAGGGATCGCCGGGGCTGCGTGGTCTTTCCCTTCCGGTGCTTCCATGTTCAGGTCTCCAGCCTTAGCCTTTTCCCGCGTGTCCCCAGTCGGCTTACTGCCCATGACTGGCTTTAAATCCCACTGGTGTACGTACAAAACGAGCCCAGCACATTCAACAAAGCAGGCTTCGGTAAGTAGAGCCTTGGTTCGGATTTTTACCACATCGTTTATTTTGGTTTGCGGGGGACCCTGCAGGAGCTCACTCGACCTGCGTCCGTTCAGCTCGTTGCCATCCCGAAAGTCCATCCCCCACATTTCTAAATTGTTTTAGCAGAACAGTTGACTATAATTCGGGCTTCTAATTTTTACGTTTTAACTGCTAGACCCTGATTAAATTCTCCAGATGCCAAAAAAACCCCCCCCCAAAAGGTGTTTATTAGATAAACACCGGAAAATGCCACTTTCCCTGGTACTCTCTCGCCTCTCCTTTGCCTACCCTCGACCCTCCGCTTTGCTTTTGTGCCTTTTCCACACTAATAATGCCTCAGCTGCACAAAAGTCTGTATTTGATTCAACTGGAAAAGGTGCCCAACAATAGTGCCTGCGACACAAGAACACCAGTTAACCCCAATTATTTGTACCCCAAAGAACCCCTAATTAGCGGGAAAATAAACACTTAAATTTACAATTTATAAACACCTAAAATCAGAAGCCCTGTCTATAATATAAAAAAGTCATGTACTTATGAATATTACATTCTGGGGGACAGAATGAGTGCACACACTAATTTTCTTTTTTCTTTTTTTTTCTTTATACTTTATTAATCATTACAAACAATATTGACAGCAATATCCGCTTGTCTAAACGAAAGGTACAGGAGTTTACAATACAAGAAAACAATATAATATACTTGGTAATACCCTGTTATAAAGAAAATAGAGTCTGGTTGATTACTTTCTGAGCAATATCACAGAAATATCTAAATAGTAATAAAGGTGCATTATACTAACATACCTTAGACTAGGATGTAGTGACAGGTAATTTTGCATCAAGAAAACTTCTCAACTCACTTGGTTCTAAGAACACAAACCTTTCCTGTTGGTATTTCATCACACATTTACATGGGTAGTATATAGTACACAAGGCTCCTATTGCCTTTACTTCCTGAACCATTTGTAGGAAAATCTTTCTACGGACTTGAGTTGTCCTAGTAATGTCAGGGAAGGTCCAGATTTTTTGACCAAGGAATAACATTTCTCTATTTTTTAAACACAACTTAAGTATCTTATCTCTGTCTGTGGACTTCAGAAATTTGACACACAAGGTGCCTCTAAATTCAACTTGTTCAGTCATAGACTGTTCCAGGAAAGTTGTTAAATTACTTGATGATATCTGTTGTATTTTCTGTGAACTATTCTCAATTCTTCTCCCCACACGCTAATTTTCAAAGTGGACTTAAGCACATGCGTCCGCTCTGAAACTTATCCCAGCAAAACAGCACGTGCACAGTTGCACAGATTTCTTCTGGAAATTTAGGTGCACACGTCTGAAAATCTGAAGTCGAGCCAAGCGGTTTTCAGCTTGGTTTTAAGTGTTTTCAGGAATTGCCCCAAATACCCTGGGAGAACCCAAAATGGATCCACAAGGATCCAAAGTAGACTTTGAAAATCCAATAAAAACTACCTTGGCTTTGACAAATACACAAAACAAAACTCAGAAACCCCGCTGGAACTCTCATGCAAGTGTGCAGCCCACTTGAAAATTTGTAGATCTGAGGAATTTTGAGGGGACGTTTTACAGGACATCTGCAGATTGTCCATCAAACCTCTTTTTAAAAGATATAATGCATGTGTCTAGTCAGAAGGCATCTGAGCTTTGTGTATATGTCTTTGTGCTTATGCCGTGCGCTGCATGATTATTTTATAACTTTTTTTTTTAGCTTCTGTAGCTGTATCCATTTTCTTATTCCAGAGTATGCACGGTTCCAGTTTAGCATTGGCAGGCTAGCCTGGCTAGGTTAATAAAAACAAGGCGAGGCTCACAAGATTGCCCGTAAATTATGCATAGTTTGAAGATGAGGCCATTAAACCGTGTTAGCAGGGGCATCAATAAGATGACACGTTGCATTAAATGTGAGTTAAAGACTTGTCATAAATCTGGCCGCCGAGCCCACTGACGTGCCAGCATGCTGGCTGCGGATCAGAGCGGAAGAAAAGGTTATCCTGCACAGGTAGCTGGATGGGGATATGCCAGCTAAGGGCAGGCAGGATTCTTTTTCTCTCTTTTTTTGGCTTTCGACTTGCCCTTCTTTCCAGAGCCTGTGAAATATCGAGTTGCCGCAGCCTTCGTAAAGTTGACTGCTGTTTTGTCTCATGGGCATTACATGGGCAGATTACATTTTAAGAGGTAAAAATCAGGACCTTCCAGTAACCTGCTGATGCTGTAAGATCTCTCTCAGTTATCAGTAAGATGGTGAAAAATTAACAAACAAGTTGAATAAACTCCATTAGGGGAACAGATTCTTTAACCAAATGGAACTTCACTCCAAACTCTACGGACCTGTTCGGAAAAATTGCCTGTTATTACCTAACAAAGCTATCCCCAGTTCCGGTGCCACGTTGTTGACTGTTGTTTTTCTGTGCCATCCGATAAAGTAAACTCCTTTTTCAGCAGGAGGTTAGTGGTAAATATTAGTACATTTTTTGGACTGGCTGTCTATTAGCGGTTGATCCATTAATTGCTCCCCTAAAGGGCACGTCACAATGTGTTTAGCAAATCGCTGAGGCCTGTGACAACACCGCATCCACCCAGGTACTCAGCTGCATCTCGGCTGACAGAGATTAGCTCTGACGCTGCGGTGGAAGATTTTAGCAGCTGCCAACAGATTCTCCATAACTGGCACGTCCGGTTTACATCTTCCCCTTGTTCGTGAAGCGCTGTAATTGAGCCACAAAGCTCTTAAAAAAAAAAAAAAAAAATAAGAAAAAAAAAGTAAGAAAAAAATAAGATAAAATTTAAAAAATCATTCTCTGTACCTTCTTGCGCAGTTCCACCAGTCTGCCAGAGCCCGATGAATAGTCTAAAGCACTTCATCCTTTTCAGACACAGTGAGTTAGTTTACATGGAAACAGACTGTGTGCTTGGGAAGCGAGTTTGTCATGTTTTCCCTTTGGGACCTTATACTGAGCAAGAAGATGTGTCAAAGCCCATTATTTAAGAATCGCCACAGCAGATCAGAAAGAGGGCATCACCTAGGAACCAAAGCAGAACGCAAAGCCCTCTACCAGACTCAGTACATTTTAGCAAATCTTGGGGATATTCAGAAGTAGGTTGGTGCCAGTCATCAACGGATTCTAGCACTCTAGCTAGAATCTGTTCCATTAGTTCGTTTTTATATGCCAGATTTAACGTTCATAACTTACAAAGTGCTGTCATTCATAAAAACAATCCAGCTGTAAAACTTCACGTGTAAAAATGTTACAGGGCAGTCTGTGTCTGAGTCCTCCTAGGTGCTTCTCTATTTGGGTCTTCGAAGGGCAGAAAAATGACTCCTCAGCTATCGGAAAGAAAGTCCCTGCGCATGTTGGGGGCAGGTCTGCATTTCAACAGTCTTGTCTGCGTCAGGAAACAGTTCCGGATATCACCCAAACGTTTCATGTCCCGTTCGCCACCGACTGAAAGGTCATTTGTAAGTGGTGAGTGGGACGAGAGCAGTTTTAGAAGATACCCGGACTACAGTGGAAGTTGTTCCTTGAGGCAGACGGAATTGTCAGAATGGTACCTGTTGATTCATGAATACTCCTAAAATTAACTGAGCCTGGTACAGGGATTTTGGAAACGTAACTGTAGATCCCATTATTTCACCTGGCGATGTCTCAGGAGTAGAGGCTCAGGGACTTTTCCCCATTACTTGGCGCATCAGAAGGCCTTGGGATGAAGTAGACAGCCATCTCTGTCCTAGTGCAGCATTAAGATGTTCTGGGCGGGGGGGGGGGGGGGTGTGCCGTATGTGGGCTTGATATGTAATCTCACATGTGTTGCAAGACCTAGTAACAGACAGTGCCAATTGATAGAAAGCTGCAGGTAGGTCCGTTTGGATCAGTGGCACCAGCGGGAGCTTCAGATAGTCAACTAAAAATAGCCACCTGCAATCTGTAACATTTTAATAGTCTGCACTCAGTGGCAGCATCCAAGAAGTGCTGCAGTATCCAGGCAGAGTGGGGCTTTCAGGCTCGTTATCAGAAATCTTAATCTCTCCTACTTTCTCAATCTGACAATGGAAAAACGAGAGACGTTTCTCAGTGGAACTCTGGCTTGCCTGCAGGCTCGAGTGGGTGGAATGGAATTCTCCCCAGGGATGGTCTACATTACTCCAGACAGCCCGCTGAGCCTGCCTGCCATCGTTAGCATCGCTGCGGCTGGTGGGCTGCTCATCGTTTTCATCGTGGCAGTGCTGATTGCCTACAAGCGCAAATCTCGCGAAAGTGACCTGACCCTGAAGAGGCTGCAGATGCAGATGGACAACCTGGAATCCCGAGTTGCCCTGGAGTGCAAGGAAGGTAAGAGGCTGGGATAAGTACACTCGGTTGAGCCGATGTATCTGAAGCAGGAGGGAGGGAGAAGGGCTGGTCTTCATACCCAATAAAGTCAATAAGGGAAAAATGCCTCCTTAGCAGTACAGATTGGGTATTATGTATGCAGCTTTCTGAAGGACGTAGTTTGAGGGTTCCATCAGATAAGAGTATTTTCACTTTTCATAATGTTGAGCCTAGATTGACGCTCATAATAGTTCCTTTCTTTGGACCCCTGATGCAATATTATGCCTGAGTATGGAGGGATTGATTGATTTATCAATTGATTGAAGGGGTTCACTATGTCACATTAAACACAGAAATATAGCAGTTGCCAGTAGAAAAAGCAGGGATTGGTCCATCCACTGATGCCCGCCTGCTGTGAATTGATCTGGGGTCTTCTCTCTCTCTCTGCTACTAAGGTTAATGCGTGTCTGTCCTGTGCATGCTTGATTTCTGCCACTGCTTTGGCTCCAATAACCTCTTCTGCTTTTGCTGTTTCAGTCTCAGGTGTCCACTTTCCTCACAGTGAAAAGCAAAATGTTTTCCCACAGTCCTTTTGAGCTTTCCACTTTGGTGCTGTAAGGCCTTCAAAGCATTATATAGTTGGAAACAACGCCAGAAAGCTACATGCCATGGAGCGCACAAACATTCCAAAGACGATGCTTACACTGAGCGCAAATTTCCAAAATGTGTTGTGTGTGCATGTGAGACATAGGGAGGCTGTGTTTGCGTGTGTGAGTGGGCGTGAAGCTTTGGTTTTCTGTGAAAGAAAGAGGTCAGTTCTGTGTGCAGGAACGAATGCAGCGTTGGTTTACCATCTTGCCGCATCCAGCACAGTCGGCAAGCACATTATTGTGAAAGATATGTGAATAAATTGAAAAAGGCCATAGACACAAATTGACGTCGACACCAGGTGTTCTCCAGCACATCCTTTGAAAAACACCTAAAAACAAGAATGCAAAATCAATAACACTGGGGAACAATTTTTAACATAATTCCTGTTGAGTTCGATTTTTCAGCTGTTTTAGACTTAAATTGGCATGCTGCTTTCAAAACTACAGTTAGTTTTCTTCTATCACGTCAAGTTTTTTCTCTACAGCCTATCTTAGGCCTGGATTTATCAAAATGCACTAAATATTGCATGCGATAGGAAAAGGGGCGTGCTTTATCGTAACAGGCTGTTTGAAAAGATAAAGGCCGGTGTGTTTGACGGTCCACAGATTCGGCAGCTCATTAAAGATGAACATTTCATCGGGACAATGTCAGAACTCCAAAAGAATGCTTGGTTGTCATTCAGAAACCTTGTCAAGGACTTTCTTGGAAATACACAAGCACAGAATTACACCGACATTGTCCAGAAACTATTGGAGAGCTTCAAAATGCTTCATTGCAACATGAGCATCAAGGTGCATTTTCTGCATAGCCATCTTGCTGACTTCCCGAAAAACCTTGGTGCAGTCAGGGATGAGCAAGGTGAACGATTCCACCACGGTATCAGGGTAGATGGGATGTACATATGATGGCTGACTATTGTTGGAGCATCAGGCAAGATTGTCCACAGATTGAACACTGCCAGAAAAGCTATAAGTGAAAATTTTTACCTTAATATGTATGTTTGGTAGCAGAGCTTTACTATTTGTACACAATTTGACTTACAGTAACAATATATAGCCTTTATATGAAAAAAATAACTCTAAATAAACAGTATATTCAGGTAATTTTTTCTTTTATTTCCTTTGTATATACATTTTATATGATTTTTGGGACAAAGGGAGGGTATCCTGTACATTAAAAAGTTGACGTGATAGAGAAATACTGGGGTCATTTTTTGATTCAGCTGTCAAAAGTTAGTCAAAAACAAGTGTCAGATCTAACTCAACAAAAATTGTGTTCCCCAGTTGTACAATCAAATAATAAACGGGAGATGATGTGCAACTAGAAAAATGCATATTTGGTTTTTACAATTCTTGTGGGAGTAGGCTAGAGTACAGAATTGTCCAGCTGGTGGACAGGGTGAGCAGAGTCTTTCCTCTCACTAGAGCATTCCTGTGCTGAAGTCATAGTACAGAGAAGGCAGCGCTGTCCATCTAATCCACGTGAACTCCCTATTTAACATGCCACTCCTTAATGGCCGGTACAGACTGATCCAGGCAATCTTACAGAACATGCAAAGGGCTTTCTAGCATACCCCAAGACAGTGACCCCCCACTGATAGGCCAGCACAGTGATTGGCTGGGGAATGAACCCCAGGATGTTGCATGACCCTTACTGACTATGGAGGAAATGACCCCATGGTGCCATAGTATGTGCATACAGTGATGGTTTGCACCACTTGTAGCTTCTTATGAGAGCAGGGCACAGTGGAAATGGCGCGTTCATTAGAAATGCAAAGCCACTTTGTGCTAATCGTCCCACCAGTGCAGTCTCCGTAACTCTAATTGTTGGATGGCAAGGGCCTTGCCGCATGCATTAGAACAGTGCGCAGCTCACCAAGCACCGAGTCCATTCTGAGCCCTGTCTGCTGGGATCCCATTGGACTGTACAAGTCGCAGCAGTAATCAGCGCCTGGCCTTCTCTAGGGATGTGCTGTTTCAGTCGGGCCTAGGGTCTGCGGAAGGACACAGTGCAGGAGAAAGCCGACTCTCAGGGGGCCCACTTCCAAACTATCCATAGTGGGACAAAGAGCAGAAGTACTTTTTTACCCGCTGAAAAGCAAATATGCGCCTATGCTTCCACTTTCCAACTTAACTGGGGCTACAAAGTCCCTGCTTTTTTTTTTTTTGTATGTAGAATTTTGTTGGAAAGGGCCATCTACACACGTGCTCTTCCTCTCACCCCGTCTCCCAATCTAAACCACATCTCATTGCAGTCGAGAGTTCGTGCCTTGTGGAAGAATGCACGGACATTTAGCTTCTTAGAGGGGAGCCAGTTTCCAGGCAGCCTGCGTACATCCACTTCTGTTTTCCTCTAAACGTAATTAACCTTGAATAAAGCTTGGAGGCAGGCAAGGACATGCATGTGTCCTTTTTGCTCCCTCAGCTGAAGATCGCTGTCTCCTTATGATGTGAAATACTCATTTTGCCATGCCTTCATTTAACAGAGGGGGATTTGTGTATGGGGGGGGGGTCATGAATTATGACCTCAGTGTGATTCACCGCTGGCTCCCCTCTTCTGTTCTCTCAGCTTTTGCAGAGCTTCAGACGGACATTCACGAGCTAACGAGTGACCTGGATGGAGCCGGGATCCCCTTTCTCGATTACCGCACCTACACCATGAGGGTTCTGTTTCCAGGAATTGAGGATCACCCGGTTTTAAGGGACTTGGAGGTAAGAAAAAGAAATGTTTGTTTCACCCCCCCTTACCTTTCTGATTAAATAACAGGGGCAGAGGGAGGAGATTGCCCTTAAGTTTCTCCTTTGGGTAGAAAGTCCACAAATTTCATGGCTCTAGGTATAGAAGCAAGTCAAAGCATTACGAAGTCTTCCTTGTTTGTTGTGTTATAAAATGGATTCTGAAAGGCGTTTACTTCCGCTCTCACTTCAGAGATTTTTCTACATTTTTTGGAAGTAAATTTATGTCCCCAGGAGGTATTTCGAAAGAACATAGAGAGGATAAAAAGTGGCCAGGTATGCGCAGAGATTTGGCTTGTGAAAATGTACACCTCCTGCTCAGAGCTGCCTAACTTACGTGCATCCTTTCTTTAAAATAAAAAGGTTGCACGTCAGTGCCAACTCCCCCCCTCAACCCGGAGCGCCTCTGCTCGGTTTGCGTAAAAGTGCGTGCGAAACGGGGGCTTCCAAGATGGCTGCACCATGCACCACTACTAGGCTAAGCTCCAGTTTTGCCCTTCATTTCCCCGGATTTCCCCCCCCCCCCACCCCATTTGACTTTTTTTATGTGCATAACTATCAGTTACCTAATCGGGGAAGAGGAAAGAAAGAACCTTTCTTATTCTGCCGTCCCCGCCACTGTGGGAGATGTGGACGTCCTAGTTGCCTGCCCCACACCATTGTGTCCTTGGGAGAGAGGAAGCCTTGTGTCCTCTTTAACGCAGCACCAACGAATGCTCTCTAGACTCTCAATCTGCGGCGAACTCTGGAGACGTAGCAGGAACAGCAGCTTCCGTGCAGCAGAAACACACCACAATGCCTGAATGGAGAGGCCTCCTTTTCATGCATGCCGTGGCTAGTTGGGACCTTTACTTAATGACAGAAGCGATGGCAGCCTCTGGTGGCCCTGACAATCGGAGAGAGTAATGAGTCTGCCTTTGCAGTGGCCATAGTGTGAGGAGCGGCAAAGATAACGACCTTGCCCGTGATCTAGAAGTTTATCTTGGAGGAGATCTGGAGGGCAATTACCAGATCTGGAACTCTTTTGTAACAGGTCATGTAGATAAGAACATAAGAATATGCCATACTGGGTCAGACCAAGGGTCCATCAAGCCCAGCATCCTGTTTCCAACAGTGGCCAATCCAGGCCATAAGAACCTGGCAAGTACCCAAAAACTAAGTCTATTCCATGTAACCATTGCTAATGGCAGTGGCTATTCTCTAAGTTGAGAGATCTGTTGTCCAGTTTAAATCTCGGATTCAGTCGCCTGAGGATACTTTAAAGGAAACGTGTTCTTCGGTGGAAGACATGAAAAGCCAAGTGTCCAACAGTAGAGGACTTAAAACATTTGATACTGTCCATTAACCAATGTTGCCCCTTTGATAATGTTCAAGTGATATTTACGAGAGGTTGTCAGGATGCCACAAAAGCTTCTGCCAACCACCGACAAGCATCTTCCCCCATTTAGAATAGTGGCTGGGGGTTGATGTTTCCCTCTGATTACATGGCATGGATCTTACTCAGTTTTTGTAGCTCTCTCACGATATTAACTTGCCTTTCAAGTGGACACAGAGGCTACTCTTAGATGTTTTGTTAGAAGTAATGATGCATTATTTCTGGGCCTTGAGGCACATCTGTTGTCAGGTGCTTGCAGGGCTACGCAGCTTTGCACTCAGAGGTGGTTTCCGTATGGGGAGAACTTCTTCTTATTCTCTGATATTCCCCTGCAGGTGTCCTTTTTGAAAGGCAAAACCACTTTTGTAGTCTTCCTTCCTTCCCTTCTCCAGTTCCAGGTCCTTGCTGCTGTGAGTTGGTTTAGCTAGAGGATGAAACATAGAAACATAGAAATGATGGCAGAAGAAGACCAATCGGTCCATCCAGTCTGCCCAGCAAGCTTCACACTTCTTTTTTCTCATACTTATCTGTTTCTCTTGGCTCTTAGTAACCTTAGGTTCTATTTCCCTTTCACCCCCACCGTTAATGTAGAGAGCAGTGATGGAGCTGCTTCCAGGTGAAATATTAAATTTGATTAGTTGGGTAAGCGGCAGCATTGCTCTCTGCCGTTGAAGCAGAGAGCAATGCTGGATATGCGTGAAGTATTAGTTTTTCTTCTCCCCTGCCGTTGAAGCAGAGAGCAATGCTGGATATGCGTGAAGTATTAGTTTATCTTCTCCCCTGCCGTTGAAGCAGAGAGCAATGCTGAATATGCGTGAAGTATTAGTTTTTCTTCTCCCCTGCCATTGAAGCAGAGAGCAATGCTGAAGATGCGTGAAGTATTAGTTTTTCTTCTCCCCTCCCATTGAAGCAGGGAGCTATGCTGGATATGCATTGAAAGTGAAGTATGCCTTGAAAGTCACATTAACTATCATCAAATATTGAAAAGCCTAATAATTGGTAATTGAATAAGCCTAATAATTGGTAATACCTATAGCCCATGAACCCATCCCTGTTTTTTGGGTTTTTTTCTTTTTTTAATTTGGAGATGGCAGCCCTCCATCCTTCCGCTCTGTGAAGGTGGAACACCAACCACTGGGCAATGGCATCCCACTCCGTGAATGCCTCTGTGGCTACTGCCGCTCCGTGCAGTGTTTTGCTGCCTCCTCTTTATATGCGTCCTCTAGACCTGATGGATCCACAGTGTTTATCCCATGCCCCTTTGAAGTCCTTCACAGTTCTGGTCTTCACCACTTCCTCCGGAAGGGCATTCTAGGCATCCACCACCCTCTCCGTGAAGAAATACTTCCTGACATTGGTTCTTAGTCTTCCTCCTTGGAGTCTCAGCTCGTGACCTCTGGTTCTGCTGATTTTTTTCTGATGGAAAAGGTTTGTCGTTGTCTTTGGATCAGTATGTTAATTACACCTGCTTTGATTTGCATTGATTAGCATAAGGGAGATGTGGTCTAAGGCAGAGGTAAGGCCTCAAGAGCCATCAACAGATCAAGATATTCATCATATACTATATTTATTTAATTATTTATTTAAAATCTTTTCTATACCGTCGCTAAGTTATACACCATCACAACAGTTTACATGTAGGCACAAATTTAATATAGGTAAAAGTGTACTATAGTACATTCTAACAGGTGCCGTCAAAGGTTCGGTTACAATATATATATACCGTATTTTTCGCTCCATAAGACGCACTTTTTTTCCCCCAAAAGTGGGGGGAAAATGTATGTGCGTCTTATGGAGCGAATATAAAAAAAAAAACTAAAAATCTAACAAACCCCCCCCCCCCCCCACCCTCCTGACTCCCCCAAGACCTGCCGACTTAATTTACTACAACCCCCACCCTCCTGACCCCCCCAAGACCTGCCGACTTAATTTACTACAACCCCCCACCCTCCTGACCCCCCCAAGACCTGCCAAACTTCCCTGGTGGTCCAGGAGAGGTCTGGGAGCGATCTCCTGGGCTTGGGCCGTCGGCTGCCAGTAATCAAAATGGCGCCGACGGCCCTTTGCCCTCACTATGTCACTGGGACCGACCGCTGCTATTGGTCGGTCTCAGTGACATGGAGAGGGCAAAAGGCTGTCGGCGCCATTTTGTTTACTGGCAGCCGACGGCCGAAGCCGAGGAGATCATTCCCGGACCGCTCCTGGACCACCAGGGACGTTTGGCAGGTCTTGGGGGGGTCAGGAGGGTGGGGGGTTGTAGTAAATTAAGTCGGCAGGTCTTGGGGGGGTCAGGAGGGTGGGGGGTTGTAGTAAATTAAGTCGGCAGGTCTTGGAGGTGGGTCAGGAGGGTGGGGGTTGTTAATTAATTTAAAGGGTTGGGATGGGGTTTTTTTTGGGGGGGGAGGGGTTCCCAGAGAAAGAAAAGTTTTCTGATCTGGGGAGTGGACCGAAATGACCCTCCCCAGACCTGAAAACAAAATGGGGAGAAAAAAAAAAGCTATACACTCCCCTAATTTGCTCCATAAGACGCCCAGAGGCAGAGCCGGTTTAGCACAAATTTTTTTTTTTTTTTTTAATTTTCCCCCTCTGAATCCTAGGTGCGTCTTACGGTCAGGTGCGTCTTATGGAGCAAAAAATACGGTATATATCTCTGGATACATTTGGTTTAAGAACCAGGCTAATTTGTACATTTTGTTTATCCTGAAAACCAGACCCTATTGGTGGCTCTGGAGGAGCAGAGACAGCCAGCCTGCTTAATGGGAAGAGCATATTTGACAGAGTCAGGAGGACTCCTGGGGTCCCAAGAGCATGAATCCTGCTCTCCTGCCGATTTCCATTGATTAGTATGATGACTTGATGGTGGTCAATCTTTTCCTTACTAAGTGGCAGTTTTCAAAGATTTGCATGGGTAAACCTCCCCAGACAGTTTCAGAATTGCCCTTATAAAGGATGGTTTTCAAAGTGATGTGAGTGAGCTAAGATTCTGAGTCACTGGATGCAGACGTAGACCCCAAATGGGAGCAACCTTATCTTACATTTGGGTACAATATATACTTTGCAATCACCACTATATATATACTTTGCAATCTTCAGATTCATATGTGCTTTGTAAATCTCTGACAGGGAGCTCTGTCTCCCATTCCCTTATATGCAGAACAAGCCATTTGCCGTACCAGGACAAGCATGTGCCGACTAATCCCAGAGCGATTAGCAGGCTGACTCATGGTGCTTTAGAATTTTTTTGCCAATTCTCCCCCCCAACACACACACACAGAGCCGGTATTCACAAGGAGTCCAAGTGAAGTCTAGACCTACGTCTGCCTATCGGCCAAGCTGCCTGCTCTGTGCAACCAGAAAAATGAGACTGCCCAGCCAGTTCTACCCAAGTCAGCGTTTCAAGCCATGTCAAGTGCCTTGTGCTGTTGATCCACAGATGAATATTTAGATTTGAATCTGGTTGCCATGGGAAGAAGGCGAGAGAAAAGCTTTAGGGAAGAGATTCAGAAGTATGTAGACTGAATAAGGGCTTTGGTCTATCATGTTTCCTATTCTGAGTATAATTGACATTCACTGTTCATATGAATATGTGAAGTAGATGCTGCTACTCGTATCTTCTTCCTTACATCTACTGATGTGCTTCTTGTAGGACTTAGGTTCGTGTCCGGCCTTTTTTTAAAGGCCTTTGTTAATGACTCAAGTTTGTATTACTGCAGTAATATGATCTTGTAAAGTATGTTTTTATCTTCCAGTTCTGATATTGTGGGCGAGCAAAGCTTGAAAGTCAAAAGATTCCAGGCAAACTAATGAGAATGAATATAATAATTTCTTCAGTTTTTAAAGATATATAAATAACATTTTGGAAGGATCTTTCTATTCAAGTTTGTTTTTTTTAAACAGAAAACCCCTTTTGAGGTGATTTGAGACCATCTCAGTAATAATAATGATTTGAATTTGTGTAGTGTACTTAATGCTAGCAGGACCCCCACAAACTTGATAGAAGCCTCCAAAGGGTTGGGAGAACTAAGGTTGCTCTGATTGCTTCCCAGGTATGGCTGGTTGAGCCGTGGCTTTGCTTTGGGAGTTAAGGTAACCTTCCTAGGGGGTCATGCAGAGAATCAGCAGGAGAGCAGAATTCAAACTCAAGGCCTCAAATGTTCTCCCAACTTTGTCAAATGTGCTCTAGCCACTAAACTAGCGATGAACATCTCTGGTCCTTGAGAGCCACCAACAAAGGTCTGGTTTTCAGGATAAACAAAATATGCCAAGGAACCTAGTTCTTAGATCAAATATATCCAGATATATCTGATGAATATTTCTTGTAGGTATCCTGAAAACCCGAACTGTTGGAGGCTCTTGAGGCATTAACTCTGCTCTGGATAGATCACATCTCCTTTTCCTTCATGAAATGGGGGTCTCATCTGTCACGTCAGATTTTAAGATGCGGTGAGATAGAGATCTCTAACATTGGTTTCATGATACAACTCAACAAAGAAACCGCCTGCTTTTCCTTGTGGTCAGTTGCATCTGGCTTTTTTGCTTTCATTGTAACCTTTCTTGGAATGAATGGGGTTTTCTTACAGCCTCTTGTGCCTAATTGCGGGTAAGTGATTAGTAACAAAAGCGCTACCATTTTCATAGTAGGAATCCCCTTTGAAGTTAATTGTTATAAAAAAGTCCACGTTGCAATTTCTGTTCTGAGCAGGTTACACAGTTGCTTTAATGTCCAATGAGTTTTCTAATTAACGGCTACCAGGCTCCAGCAGAAATCAGCTTTTGCTGATATGTACTTAGCCTGGAGCGAGGCAGCCTGGAACATTCAGCAGATAAGTTTGGAATAATTATTACTTTGCAAGTGCATTTGTGTACTGTCTTTGGGAAAATTAACAATATAATTCTGCAGCAAGGCAATTATAAAAAAAAATAAAAATGAATTTGTCACAGTTGGAAATGCCCAAACTATACATGATAAACATCTGGAAGGTTAACAGTTCTCCTTTCACAAATTATCGGCTCAACTGTAGCCTTAAAATTCTAAATGTTATTAAATTGGTTGCCGTGTGTGTTTTTACATGTTAACATTTGCAGTGTGCTAAACATAAGACAGTCAGCTATCGAGAGATTGAAGTCTAGTTCAACTGTAAACGTGTCTCGATGATTATCTTAAGGTGATATGATAGCATTCTATGACATTATGCTCTATTGACTACTAACTAGATTTCTGGTTGCATTGAATCATGATCTGTCACCGAACCCATGGGGGGGGGGCAAGGCAGTGACATTACTGTGAGTAGCCGCTCTCCCATCCCGCTCCCTTGAAGTGTTGAGGATCTGCTAGGGAGTTAGCAATCTCTTATGCTTCGACTCTGAGAGGGGAGGAGTTAGCAATCTTGTTATGTGTGAGCTCCTCTGGAGGGAGGAGCTAGCAATCTGTTATGGTTAAACTCCTATGAAGGGGAGGAGTTAGCAATCTTGTTAGGAAAGCTCTGTGTTAGAGCTAGGAGTAGCAATCTGTTGTGTACTAGCTCCTGAAGGAAAAGGAATTAGCAAGCTGTTATGTATCTCCATATGGAGTTGGCAATCTGAAGGAATCTGCTGCTGTGGAAGGAGAAGTAGTAAAGTGATATGCCCAGCTCCTGTAGAGGGAGTAGTAACAAACTGTTAATGAATCTGTTGCTGAAGAATCCTGGTAGGAAAGGAGTAGCCATCTGTTACCAGCGGAGTGCTTGGAGAGGACACTCAGCTGTAGAGGAATGTAGATAGGTGAATCCTTGGGCCGATGGCAGATGACTGCGCCCCCAGGAGGATATCTTGAGAGGGACCACCGGCTAGGCTTGAGTATGGAGGCAGACACAGATAATTCTTTTATTAGACAGGTTAGTAGAACCACCAGAGGTGGCAGTAGTGAGCTGCTATGCCCGGCAGGGCTGAAGTCCCTCAAGTACTGGAACCGCAATCCCAAGATTGCTGAGCTGTAGAGAAACTATAGATAGTGAGTAGACAGGGTATGCTGTGTTCATAGCCAGAACTGGATGACAAAACTCACATAAGGTCTTTAGAAAGCTCAGTAGCTGGAAAGGGTTAGGCCCTCGAGGAGCGAGTACCTGGTTCCAGGGAAAGCTCTGAGAGAGCGATGGTAACTCACAATTGTCTGTATCTGTGATAGCTTCCAGGCAGTAGAGAATCTTCAGAGTGTTCAGGAACATGGACCCTTGAGGAGCAAGCACCAGTTCCCATCGGCAATCTGAAATAGAGAAAAGAGAGCGAGGCCCCCAAGGAGTGGGTACCCCTGAAAGACCGAGGAGGCAGAGTAGCTTGGACGAATCCTTGCTAGCTCGATTAGTTAGCGAATACTGAGACCTTTTATATTGGAAGCGGATGACGTCAGCTCGGGGAACGCCCCCGAGGATTCGCGCCCTTGCTGGTACATCAATTGGATCAGGATCATGGCGGATCCACAGCGTCGTGCCGCTCCGGGGACGCCGGAGGGAGATGGCAAGAAGACGCCTCGGCAGCAAACCGTCCATCAGACCCGGAGGGAGTCGCCACAGTGGTAAGGAAGGCGGAGTGAGGGCGTTGAGCAGCGATGGACGCAACATGAAGCCAGTGGCATTTCTATATATTTTTTATTGTTCCCGGACTCGAACTAATTCCTCTTTAAATGACTCAAGCAGCGGACTGAATTGGCGATCTGGCAGCCACATCAGCAGAGCAAATGGCTGGGCGCACAAAAAAAAAAAACGGAGCCGACAAAATCTGCAGCGGCGAAGATAAAATGGCGCCGGAGGTAGGCCTGACGACCAGCGATTGTCCGATATGCTATGGGAACTCACTTGCGCCATTTCCGCTGCTCTAACAGGACAGTTACTGAAAATTCAGTCCTCGATTGAGCTGTGTGACAAGGTAGATAATTTTAATTCTACCATTAGCAGCATGCATGGCGAGCTCTCTCTGTTACAGCCGCCGGCTGCGGCGGTCCGCAACCGGGACCGGCCACTCACCCGCGGCGTTGGGCCCTTCCTGGGACGGCTGCAGGAGCCGGCAGCCGTCGCTGAGATTTCTTTGCGGCGTGCCGAATCCAAGATGGCCGCCATTCAGCTGACTCCACCCCCGCCGGGCCGCTGATGTGATTTAAAGGGGCCATGACAGGAAATGGTCATGGTTCCTCTTCGGGACCGCTTCCTGGTGCCCTGTATTTAAGGCAAGGTCTGCTCCTCAGACCTTGCCTTGGTATCTTGGCTCTTGGTCTTATGCCCTGAGTTCTCGGTCTGTAGCCTGCTCATCAGGTTCTTGTTTGGCTTGGTCCTTGTTTCTGGTTTCCCTTCGTTGGGCGGATTTCTTCTGTCTTGGACCCCTGGAGCGGCTTCCGACCATTCTCTGGCTTCGACCCCTGGACCGGCTTCCGACCAATCTCTGGTTTTGACCCCTGGACCGGCTTCTGACCAGTCTTCTGGCTTAGTCCCTCGGACCGACTTTGGACCTTTCTTCGAAGAGCTACACTTGAATCTACTTCGACCTGCTGGAGGCGCCAGCCATCTGGACTACACGACCTGCAGGAGGCGCCTGCATCCAGATCTTCTTCGGTCTCCAGGGAGTCTCCTAAGTCCCAGCAGCCGGGTTCCTACGGGCTCCTTCTGGGGGAATCACGAGCTTCCAGAGTGAAGTCTTCATTTCCACGTCTACATCACCAGGCCTCACCTTCCGACGGTAGGGACCTAGAGAGTTTACTCTCCTAGGTAGCTCTGACTCTACCTCGGACCAAGGGTTCACTGCCAGATCCATAACACTCTAAGCATGATGAGTGCGTGCTCTCGCTGGAGACAGCAGCTGTGGAGCTACGGGAGAAGAGCAAAGCATGGGAGCTTATGCTGGATGAGCTCGAGAACAGAAGCAGGCGCAACAATCCGGAGTCCATTCAAGGAGAGGCTTTGCTTAATTTTTGTGAGAAATGGCTCCCTGAGGTGCTTCAAATTGGCGTGGAGGCCCGGCCGATCCTGGTAGAGAGAGCTCATGGTTTAGGAGCTGGTGGTCTGGATCAGGCACAGCCAAGACAGGTAATTGCTAAGTGTTTGAATTTCACCAATAGAGTGTCCTGCAGAACAAAGGATCTTTCCTATGAGAATGGCAAGTTGCTTCTGTTTCCAGACTTCTTGGCTAAGGTCCTGGCTGCCCGCAAAGAGTTTACTTTGTAATGCACCCAGCTGTTTCACAAAGGGGTGCGCTTTTCCTTGCAATTTCCAGCTCGGCTCAAAGTCTTCCACAATGGGGAGGCGCGGATCTTGGCCAGGAGTGCTGAGGCCAAGGAGTTTGTAGCCCAGCTTGGCTGAATGGCAGCCACAATTGTTGGATGCCAGGTCCCCTAATGTTCCATGAGTGCGCCTTACTGTTGGTCCTGCTCCTCTTTACGTTCGCTGGGTTTATTGAGTTGAACTGGCACACCAACGAAGGGCCAGGCAATTGGTTTGTTATGCTTTGTATTTTGATGTTTGCGACGTTCGTCTACTTGTTCCGGGCTCCAAGGATGAAAGTTCGAGCATCTGTTTTTTCACTTTAAAGGACAATCTTTTCACTGGCCTTGCCACCCTTCCTTCCTATTGTTGGCACTAAGCAGCTGGACTGGGAACTGTTGTCTTTTCCTTACTCTCTCCTGCTTAGCTGGGGGGCTACAGCTTGGGAGGGAGGATACTGCTGGAGCTATCTTTTCTCATGTGCGCCTGTGATGCAGGCCAGTCTTGAGGGCTTCAACAAGACCTGCTGGACAGATTTGCAGATGGCCATTCCGAATTACAGGGTTTGGGCTTCATGCAGTGTTTCAATGCGCCGCTGGCTTCAGGGGGCCCCTACTTTGTTGGCAAAGATTGCAGAACTAAGATTTCTTCGCCAGAGACACATGGGGTGGTTTTTTCTGGTCAGGGGATGTGGAGTATTTCTTGGTAGGGGGAGGGGGTACGCTTGTTGTGGATGTGTGTGAAGGCGTGTGAATGGATGACTACTTTTCTTGGGAAGGAGTTCCTGTGTATTGGGAAGCAAGTTCTGAAGGATTTGGGGAGAGACCTGTGCTGGAGGGGGTCTTGTCCCCAAAAGTGTCTGAATGTAGTGGCCTTGTGAGCAGTATTGGGGGTGGATCCTGACCACAATTACTATTTGTTCCATTAATGTAGACTGTTTGCACTCCCCTATAAAAAGGAAAAAGTTGCTTACTGAGTTAAGGAAGGGCAATGCAAATGTGGCCTTCCTTCAAGAAACCCATTTGGAAAATGGGGAGCATCAGAAATTGTGCCGGGAATGGGTAGGTCAGTGCTTCTCTTCCTCTTTCTTTGCCAGGAAGAGGGGAGTTGCAATTCTTATTAACAAAAATGTGGTGTTTGAGGAGGAAAAAATATTTAAGGATCCGATTGGCAGGTTTGTCATCGTTGCGGGGGTGCTGCAGGGGTGGAAAGTACTATTGGCAAACATCTATGCCCCCAATCAATACTCTCATGGGTTTTTCACCGATCTAGTGGGGAAGGATATGCCATTATATTGAGGAGGGGATGGAATTTAATTTGACGGACAACCCGTTAGTGGATTGCAAACCGGCTAAGATCCCCAGAAAGAACCAAGCAGATGTTGGGATAGGGTTTGTGTGTCAAAAGCTGCAGCTGCTTGATAGTTGGCACTCCTTACACCTGGATTATACAGAGTTTATGTTCTGTTCTCATGTGCATAATGTTTATTCACGTATTGACTATGTTCTCATCTCGGAAACGCTATTTAGTAAACTGCTCTCTAGCTCTATTCGAGATGTCCGATTTTCTGATCATGCTGTGGTGACCACTGTGGTGGCACTGGTGGATGCTAAGCTTGGGCCTCGGAGGTAGTCAGTGCCCCCACATCTACACCATGATAAAGTTTTTGTGGAATATTTACATAGTAAATGGAAAGATTATGCTGAGTTTAGTTTGCTTCCTGATACTGATTCCTTGGTATTTTGGAATGCTGCAAAAGTGGTTATGCGGGGACAAATTATTGCCTACTTAGCCGGGGTTAAAAAGACAGAAATGCCAAAGTATTAGAGTTGACTGAAAGCACTGTGGCGCTTCGGTGTTTGCACATGCAGGAGCTTTCGCAGCAGTCGAAGAAGAGGCTGTTTGCCGCCAAAAGAGAGCTTAACGCTATCTTGGAGATGAGGGCTAGGCAAAGTTTGCTGTATCTAAGTATAAACTTTACCAATGGGGAAATAAATCAGGCAGTTTGCTAGCCCATTTGGTAAAGTCCGGCTCCCGTTCTAAAGGCATTGTGTCCCTCATACAATATAATTCGCAATCACACTCCTCTATGCCTCATATTCTTAAGGCTTTCGAGGTATATTACAAAAAGTTATATGCGGCTAAGTCCAGCAATGAGTCCGACAGGCAGTCGTTTTGCAAGGCCTAGTGCTGCCTTGGTTGAGTGAAAGCGATCAGCAGGTACTGGGCGCTCCCATATCTGAGGGGGAGATCCGGAGCACTAGTACGCGTTTGAAGCTTATGAAGGTGCTGGGGCCAGATGGGTTCGGGCTCATGTTTTATAAAGTGTTGGGGGATCATTGTCTCACCCTGCTCAAAAACATGTTTCATGTAGCTCAGGAGAAGGGGGAGTTTGAATGGGGCCATAACTTAGCGACTATTACTTTGTTAGTTAAGCCCGGTAAAGATCCTTTACTGCCCCAGTCTTATGGGCCCATATCTCTTTTGAACCAGGACATAAACATTTTTTTCAGCCACCCTGCCTTTTCGGTTGAATGTGGTGATAGGGAGTGTGGTCTCCCCGGATCAGACAGGCTTTGTTCAGGGGAGGTTAGCTAACTCTAATATTTTGAAAGCTTATATGGCTATTCAGGCAGCTGGAGTTGGAAATGGGGATGGTTTGCCGGCTAGTCTCAACGCTGAAAAAGCGTTTGATTGTGTTGAGTAGCTTTATCTACAGTGGGTGTTGGAGAAATTTAATGTTGGGGTTTCTTTTCTATGGTGGATACACTTTTTATATCATCAGCCGCTGGCGCAGATTTTGGTTATTGATTCTTTGTGGACGTTTTTGAGCTTGGATGAGGCACCAGACAGGGATGTACCTTATCTCCCTTACTCTATGTGCTTGGTTTAGAGCTGCTGGCAATCAAGCTTTGTAGTTTGCCCTCTATTCATGGGATTTAGATTAAGCGTAAGGAATTGCAATTGTGTATGTTTGCCTATTTATTTATTTATTTATGAACTTTTAATATACCGATATTCGTGGGTCACATCATACCGGTTCACAATAAACTCATGGAGAAAAGGAAATAGAAATGATCTCTTGCCTTTCATTGGCAACCTATGATCTCTTGCCTTTCATTGGCAACCCACAAAGGTGTGTCCAGAAGATTATCAGCACGATTACTGATTTGGGGGGGGGTTCTGGTCTGCAGATTGATTATGATAAATCTGAGGCTTTTTCCTTGCACACTGCTTTGAAAGACAGTTGGGTGGCCCCTTTCCACTGCAATGACCAGTTTTGGTATTTGGGGATTCATTTAGTTCACACTGTGGAGGCACTGTGCTTTCTTAATTTTGACGTGATTTTTGATAAGATCCCTTCTCCAATGGTGGAAATCTTTACCCTCGTCATTGCTGGGGAGAAGTGCTTTGGTTAATTTGGTTGTTTTTCCCAAATGTTGCCTTTGTGGATTGTTAATAGAAGAGTATGGAAGTTCCGGTCGCTGCTGAGTTCGTTTGTTTGGAATAATAGAAGGGCGCGGATCCGCTGTAATCTGTTGAGACTGGACAGGAAGAAAGCCAGATAGGTCTGTTGGACTTGCGAATGTACAATGCAGATTGTCTTCTCTGTCTACTGCAGGAATGGGTTTCGGGCAAACGGAAGTTTGATGTGGAAGGCCTGCTGGAAGATTGTACCTCTCCTTATTTACCAATTAATTTGGTAAATGCGCCGCAGAATACTCTCAGTTCCTTAGGGGTCTCTGCCTTCTGGTTGGTAGCTGTCCTGAAAGCCTGGGTGTGGTGGCGAGGGCTTCTGGGATGCGATGCTGGGGTGTCACCCTTTCTTACCCTGCTGGGGAATTTGGAGCTCTTGCCTGGGCTTCAGTGCGCTGTGTTTCGAGATTAGGCTAGCAAGGGGCTGCGGATTTTGGTGGCCTTAGTGGATCCGGATACCCCTTGTTGGTTTTCTTTTCAGCCATTGCAGGTTGAATGGGAGTTGCCGAATAGTCAATTCTTTGCTTTTCTGCAGGCCTGCCACTATGGGGTCAGTGTTTGTGCTGGAGAGCTGTCTCATTGACCTTACGGATGAGGAAGCTAGTTTTCTCGACACTACTCCTAAATTTAATACAAATTTCAATATGGGCCTCTGATTTAAAAGCACTTTTTCCCTCCTCCCACTTGGCACATTTGATGGCGAGGTGGAGTGAGGATTTGGGGGAACAAAATCAAAGTGGAATCCCTGTGTTTGGCTTATGCACTGATTCACAAATATTGTCTGGCTGCGGACATGCGAGCAATCCAGTTTAAATTGATGCACAGAGTAATGCTGGGGGTTAAAATGCGACTCTGGGCATCTGATTCTTGTATTAAATGTAACACCCATATTGGGACTCTATGTCACATGTTCACTGGCTGCTTTAACCAACAAGAGTTTTGGGATGAGGCTACAGACTTCTTAGATGATATTTTGGGGGGGTGGGCCAGGAGTACCCGGCTTCCGCGGGGGGGGTGAGAGGTTTCTAGCATCGGCCCTGTTGCTTGCTAAGAAAGCTGTGTCGCTGTGCTGTGAAACTAGCAATGTCCCTGAATTTGCGCGTTGGAAAGCGCTGATGCAGAGCACTCCGCAAGTTGAGAAATTGCAGCAGAAAGATCTACTCCCAAAAAGGGCATTTACAGTCCTTAAAGGCTTTTTTTAAATTTGGGAAAATGTTTTAAGGAGAGTGTGAATCGTTATAGCTTCCCAAGCTTGGATGGTGGAGTGAGTGGGTGAATGGGGTATGACTGTGGTGTGTGTGTGTGCTGGGGTTTCTGTTATTACTGTAAAATGATGTTTGAGCCTAAGGGTTAAGTCTTGGGATAACAACATAAGAACATGCCATACTGGGTCAGACCAAGGGTCCATCAAGCCCAGCATCCTGTTTCCAACAGTGGCCAATCCAGGCCATAAGAACCTGGCAAGTACCCAAAAACTAAGTCTGTTCCATGTTACCATTGCTAGTAATAGCAGGGGCTATTTTCTAAGTCAACTCAATTAATAGCAGGTAATGGACTTCTCCTCCAAGAACTTATCCAATCCTTTTTTAAACACAGCTATAGTAACTGCATTAACCACATCCTCTGGCAACAAATTCCAGAGTTTAATTGTGCGTTGAGTGAAAAAGAACTTTCTCCGATTAGTTTTAAATGTGCCACACGCTAACTTCATGGTGTGCCCCCTAGTCTTTCTATTATCCGAAAGAGTAAATAACCGATTCACATCTACCCATTCTAGACCTCTCATGATTTTAAACACCTCTATCATATCCCCCCTCAGCCATCTCTTCTCCAAGCTGAAAAGTCCTAACCTCTTTAATCTTTCCTCATAGGGGAGCTGTTCCATTCCCCTTATCATTTTGGTAGCCCTTCTCTGTACCTTCTCCATTACAATTATATCTTTTTTTGAGATTCGGCGACCAGAATTGTACACAGTATTCAAGGTGCGGTCTCACCATGGAGCGATACAGAGGCATTATGACATTTTCCATTTTATTCACCATTCCCTTTCTAATAATTCCCAACATTCTGTTTGCTTTTTGGACTGCCGCAGCACACTGAACCGACGATTTCAATGTGTTTTCCACTATGACGCCTAGATCTCTTTCTTGGGTTGTAGCACCTAATATGGAACCTAACATTGTGTAATTATAGCATGGGTTATTTTTCCCTATGTGCATCACCTTGTACTTATCCACATTAAATTTCATCTGCCATTTGGATGCCCAATTTTCCAGTCTCACAAGGTCTTCCTGCAATTTATCACAATCTGCTTGTGATTTAACTACTCTGAACAATTTTGTATCATCTGCAAATTTGATTATCTCACTCATCGTATTTCTTTCCAGATCATTTATAAATATATTGAAAAGTAAGGGTCCCAATACAGATCCCTGAGGCACTCCACTGCCCACTCCCTTCCACTGAGAAAATTGTCCATTTAATCCTACTCTCTGTTTCCTGTCTTTTAGCCAGTTTGTAATCCAGGAAAGGACATCGCCACCTATCCCATGACTTTTTACTTTTCCTAGAAGCCTCTCATGAGGAACTTTGTCAAACGCCTTCTGAAAATCAAAGTACACTACATCAACCGATTCACTGTTATCCACATGTTTATTAACTCCTTCAAAAAAGTGAAGCAGATTTGTGAGGCAAGACTTGCCTTGGGTAAAGCCATGCTGACTTTGTTCCATTAAACCATGTCTTTCTATATGTTCTGTGATTTTGATGTTTAGAACACTTTCCACTATTTTTCCTGGCACTGAAGTCAGGCTAACTGGTCTGTAGTTCCTGGATCGCCCCTGGAGCCCTTTTTAAATATTGGGGTTATATTAGCTGTCCTCCAGTCTTCAGGTACAATGGATGATTTTAATGATAGGTTACAAATTTTTACTAATAGGTCTGAAATTTCATTTTTCAGTTCCTTCAGAACTCTGGGGTGTATACCATCCAGTCCAGGTGACTTACTACTCTTCAGTTTGTCGATCAGGTCTACCACATCTTCTAGGTTCACCGTGATTTGGTTCAGTCCATCTGAATCATTACCCATGAAAACCTTCTCCAGTACAGGTACCTCCCCAACATCCTCTTCAGTAAACACTAAAGCAAAGAAATCATTTAATCTTTCCACGATGGCCTTATCTTCTCTAAGTGCCCCTTTAACCCCTCGATCATCTAACGGTCCAACTGACTCCCTCACAGGCTTTCTGCTTCGGATATATTGTAAAAAGTTTTTACTGTGAGTTTTTGCCTGTACGGCCAACTTCTTTTCAAATTCTCTCTTAGCCTGTCTTATCAATGTCTTACATTTAACTTGCCAACGTTTATGCATTATCCTATTTTCTTCTGTTGGATCCTTCGCCATGATTTGAATGTAAGAATTGCTATGCATTCAAGCAGCTTCCTTGTCTGATTGTTGGCTCATATAAACAGATTAAAAAAAAATAGACAAGCTTTGCATTCCGTGCACATGACTGCTGGTCATGATGGGTCATTATCATTATTATTATTATCATCATGATTTACATAGCGCATAATACATGTTTGCAGTGCTGTAGAGAGACACCTTCATGGACAGTTCCTATTCTTTGGAGCTTACAGTCTAGGCAAGACAGACAGACAAAACACAGCAAGAAACCGGTCATTTATTTATTTAAAAGTATTTATATCCTGCACCCTCCAATTTCAGTGCAGGGTACAAGAATACATGCATAAAAGTTAACAATAAAAAGAAGCAATATCACAATATTGATAGAACAAACTCTGAATGGCAAAAATAAAACATGACATAAATATCTTCTGTGTTATTGGCCCTAGTGATACCTGTTTCTGTGGTGCTGATAGCCCACCGTTGTTCCGCAATGGATGTTGTACAGGCAATGAGCAAATGCATGCATTGTACGCAGGGTGGTAGAGCAGCCACATGAAAGCTTTCAGCTCGCTACATGAGTCCTAGTGCTGAGACCACTGCTCGGCTTTTAACCAGCTGCAAAAAATAGGACCACATTACCCCCGTTTTGAAAGACCTCCACTGGCTTCCCATTTATCATAGAATTCAGTTTAAATGTCTGACCTTAATACACAAAACCATATACAGTGAAAAAATCGAATGGCTGAATGCGGCCCTGTATATTCACACTCCACAGCGAAATTTACAGTCCTCAGGTAAAGCTCTTTTATCCATTCCATCTCCAAAATCAGCTCATTTAAACACTGATCGAGACAGGGTCCTATCACTGGCAGGTCATAAAGTATGGAATACATTACCATGAGACATAAGGCTTGAGTCAAACCCACATTCATTCAAAAAACAAAACAAAACTGAAGACATGCTTATTTGAACAAGCATTTACACAGTCGGGCTGATTCCCTAGATATTGTTTTAATTATTTTATTCGCATTTTATTTTACTTTGTTTTATTCAGAATTATATTTACTGTATTTTGTTTACTTTACTCATTATTTATAATTTTAAGGGCAATTTTAGAATTTAGAGGTTTTTTTTCTTTTTTAGAGTAATTGATGTTAGGTTTTAATTTCAGTTAATAGTCTTGCCTTTATTTTAGCTAAAGTTCTGAATTGTTGCAAATTGTTCTTACCAATGGATTTTGCTGTATTTTCTTTGATTTTCTTTGTAAACCGATATGAAGCCAACACAAATATCTGTATATAAAAGTGAATAAATAAATAAATAAAATAAACTCAAGTAATATTAGCCAGGGCTGAAAATAAATATTGGCATCGTGCTGACCTAGTTCCAAACATTGAGGTCAATATTCAGCAGTTGGTGAGTGGAAGAGTTCCCCGGGTGACTTCACCTGGATGCTGTTTTCAGCGGCACTTAGTCAGATAAGTCTGCCACTGAATATATCTGCACAGAGTTAGAACAGCAAGTTTTTCCAGCCAGACATATCCAGCTAAATTTATACAGCTAGTGCTGAATTTTGGCGCCAGCTAGATAAGGCCCTGCAATGTCTCCATCCTGCTTCTTTATTTAGCTAACGTTTTGCCAGGTAATGGCTTACCCAGATAAAATCTCTCTAAGAGGTACAGGAAATTCCAATCTCTGGACTAGCCGGAGAAACCCTTTTGAATATCTACATGTCCAAACTCAGACTAAGTGTTCCCTTTAATTCTGTTGGAAGACATGACCCATTTCAAATAGTGGAGAGCTACCTTTCAAATACTGTGAGTTCCACAACTCTGATCTTCAGCGTTAGCCAGATAACATAGCCAGCTAACTCTGGTCATGCCATAGATCTGTCCTAAAGTTAGCCGGATAAACTTATGATGTTGTGTTTGTGCTTCCAAGAGTAAGCAAGACTGACTCAACTGAAGTGTCCTATATGTTTGCTGTCACGCACAGCCAAGGGACATGCACTGCTGACAGCGGAGGGACAACAACCCCAGGTCCACCCCTCAGGCTGAGAGCTATGTGGAAGTTAGAGGGCATGTGCAAGGTAACATTTTAATCTTGGGCAACGTTGGACATGACGACTTTCTCGAGATTACACAGTGATTGGCTGACAGTGGCAGAGATCTGATATTTCCAGCTTTCGTTGTTTTTCCTCTTAATCACTTGGGCTACGTTGCCAACCCATCAGATACATTTCAGCAAGCACAGATGTTCTAATGCCTCTTCTGCCAAAAGAGGTGTTACTTGGCATGGTAGAGCTGCGATGGCTCATTCCATCATGCTGAATGAGGAAATGTCTACTGTATCGAGCTTAAGAGAGGATTCTGAGCTATAACATAGTAGCATAAAGACAGAAGGGATGCCTGGGCTTTTTTGCCTCTGGCTGCCTACCATCCGGAGATAAGTACTTCAGTTATAGATTTTTGTTTACCGTTGTGCTCGGGGAGGCTGCCAAGTACTCATGCTGCATGTGGTTGAGACCCTGAGGCCAGCGGAAGCTGCCCATGGCAGAAGGCTCTGAGCATCGGACATCCAAAGCGACCCCTTTCTCATAGGTCGTGCTGCTTGAGAGGCCACAGCTTTGTATCCCCAAAGAATGTGTGAATGCATTGCACTCCCGTTCTGTCTTCCACGTCCTCTGTTAGACCTCACCCAATGCTCGCCGCTCGCTATGAAAACTAGTGCTTCCCACTTCTCTCGCTGGTCCTTGTCCTCCCCACCTTCAGCGAATGTGCCCAGACCCTGCTGCATCCTGTTAGATCAGAGAATACCACGCGGCTCACCTTGTCCCGGGCTAACGCGCCCGTCCCGCCACGCTGGAGGAGTCTTAGCGTTTTCCTTGGCACCTCTTGTCTTCTCCAGCCTTTAACTCTTCTCGTTGGATAGTAGAGCAGCGATGCACGCTGGCAGCACAACCCCTGACCGTGCAAGGAAGCTCTTTTAATCCCCCATCTCCCTGCCCCACGAAGATTTGCCACATAAATTCACACAATACCCAGGAGCAGGTCCTCCTCCTGCCCCCCCCCCCAGACCAGTTTAAAATTCATTTCATTTCCTTTACAAACACAAAGACATTTGAAACTCCCTTGAGGGGAAGTCAGAGTTTTAAAGCACTGAGGGGCCGATGCAATAAGTTTGCACCCCCTAGCGCCTCCTTGCTAATGAGAACCCAATCGGCATTGGCGGTCCGCGGTTAGGAAATCCGACACCAAGTTTATCGGCATTGGTTTTCCTAAACGCCGCACAGCCAGGGGGTTCAGGAAACGGACACTTGTCATTCGAGCGTCTGTTTCCTGCACCCGACCGCCAGTGTTTTTTTTTCTATATTTTAACTTTATTTAATTTTGTTTTTCCTCCTACTTAATATCGCAACGATATTAAGTAGGAGGCAGTACAGAAAAGCGGGTTTTTTCCTGCTTTTCTGTACTGGTTTAAGGAGCGCTCAGCAATTAACGCCTGCTCCTAGACGCACATTTTTATTTTTTTTTTGCATCTGGAGTGAATGCTAATAGCCTGCATTTGCATGTGATTAGCGCTATTAGACTCACTCCGCGTCGGACACGCATTGAATAGACGCTAATCCCCTTATTGCATTAGGCGACTAATTAGCGCCTATTCAACCCGCAACCAACTGCGGGTTATCCAGTGCGCGCGGCTGAGCGCACTGGATAACCCGCAACCAACTGCGGGTTATCCAGGGCGCGCGGCTGAGCACATTGTATTGTATTGGCCCCTAACTGATTTTTAGCCAGCCAGGCTTCAGGATAAGGGCAAGATCCCAGTGCCTCTTTTACTAAA
Organism: Rhinatrema bivittatum; assembly: GCF_901001135.1. Classification (NCBI taxonomy): domain Eukaryota; kingdom Metazoa; phylum Chordata; class Amphibia; order Gymnophiona; family Rhinatrematidae; genus Rhinatrema; species Rhinatrema bivittatum. The sequence continues at coordinate 20,436,868 of NC_042623.1, read as the reverse complement.
AGACGTGTTGGAGCAGACCCTGGAAATCCCAGCTCCAGCTCATGAGTGATAGAACCGACTAGTCATGGCTGTACGAATCCCCCTCCTCTAGGCATCCTGGTATTTCTTCTGTTTCTGTCAAGTGAAGGGAAATTAAATAAATAACCAGTGTGATCAAAGAACCAGGGCTTTCTAAATGCTCCTTCATGAGCTGGAGCTGACTTGAAGTGTTGTGTCTGGCTTGCATTCTTCTGCTCGCTTCCCGTTCCCCTGCATCCTTAGCATCCTGACCTCTGATCCAGGGTCCGGCCTGGCAAGGTGTCCAAGAATTACTGACCAAGTGCCCCCACTTGGGGATCTTTGGACTACTAAGGGTGCGATCCTTAAGAAGGACGTCTGTGTACCCTGTGGCCCATTTACGATTCCAGACTCCTTTTTCCAAGACTCAGTATTACTCCTTCCTCCATGCAAGGCTAAGGGCAGCTGACAGTTCTCAACAGGGAAGCATTGGCCAGTGGTTTTGTGGCATTAGACTGTGCACATAACTATCACAAATACAAGAAAGCCGCAGCACACTTTGCAGATCAGGTTCCCCGGCATGTATTGAAAAAAAGTATTGAAATTCCGAATGGACAACACATTTGAAGCTTATTTGCTGGGATAGTAATCTGCTCTCTGCATGGTTAGCATCCTGATGCCCTGGTTTAGTTATTACTGTATTATTGTAAATGTTATATTGTAATCCATTTAGTACGATTGACCTAATAGAATCGGAATATAACATTTTAAAATAAATTTGAAACAGGCACTGAGGGTTGCAATGCTTAGCAAGGTGCGTGTGATGACTTGGGCTATCAGCAGGGCCTTTTAGATTTTCAGCTTTCTCTGCAGTGCCTCCTGGGAACATAGACTGAGTCCAGGCTGGTACTACAGAAACGGTCAAGACAGCGGAGTTTGCTGCACTGGAACCTGTATCTGGTTTATTTTCCCTTCTTTCCTCTGTGACAGGTCCCTGGGTACAGACAAGAACGGGTGGAGAAGGGCTTAAAGCTCTTTGCGCAGATGATTAATAACAAGGTCTTCCTGCTGTCCTTCATCCGAACACTGGAGTCCCAGAGAAGCTTCTCCATGCGGGATCGTGGCAATGTGGCTTCGCTCATCATGACAGTGCTGCAGAGTAAGCTGGAGTACGCCACCGACGTTCTGAAGCAGCTGCTGTCGGACCTCATTGACAAGAACCTGGAGAGCAAAAACCATCCCAAGCTGCTCCTCAGGAGGTAAGACACGCAACCATCCGTTCAAATGCACGTCAGCATTACTGCCCCTTCCCCCGCCTGCGCACACACATAGACACATACCCAGCAGCTCAAATGCATTGTCATATGTACACACATGCCACATGCATGTACCTGTAAGGCGGGTTCCTGAGATTTCCTGCAGGAGGCCGTATCCCGCATGGCCCTGTAATGCAGATGTCTGGAGGCTCCTGCAGGATCTCACAGGTCTGTGGTGCTTGCCCTGGAGAAATTCACAGCCCCTCTGTGACCTTTTCTGACCCTCTTCTAGGGTGGCCGCTGACACATCCCCAGAATGCAGGACATCCCCTTGTTAAAAGCAGACCGAAACATTACCATCTTTAAAAGCCCACCCTGTGCCCTAAGAAACTGAGAGGAGGGGTGGGGAGTGGAGAGATGGTAAAGAACCTAAGGGGAGGCAAGAGGAGATAGTGAGAAATTAAAGAGCAGGAGAAGCTGACGAAGACGTGCAGGGGAAGTGAAAGATGGAAAAGAACCGAAGGGAAAGACAGAGAAGAATCCAAGGGCAGGAGGAGAGGAAGAGAAACCTTGGGAGAAGGAGGGCATGGAAAGAAATTAAGGAGGGAAAGAGAGGAATAAGCTGGGAATGGGAGATGAAGAGATTTCGAGGGAGATGGAGACAGAGAAATATGGCAGCAGGGGATAGGTGGAGAGGAACTTGGAAGGAGCAGAAGGCGAGGGGAGCGAGAGTGGGAGAAAGAACAGATGAGAGTGAGGGGTAAGGGGAGAACGGTGCAACCCCCCCCCCTTTTTTTTATTTTTATTTTTTTTAAATCCTAGATCTGGCTTTGTGCTTCACATGTGAAATTCAGGCCCGGTCCTTTTTCCCCTGCATGTGCACATCCTGTGACTGTCCTGTATGAAGCAGGAGCCCTGGCCGCCCCCCGCTCCGGTCACTCGGTGCAGAGCAGTCCGCCGAACGCTCACTTTCACCGATGCTTGCAAACGTTCATCCTCGTCTTCTCTCTGAAGGACGGCTCCTTCGTCTCTGGATCTGCGCGCGTTTCTGCTTAGCGCTGGAAGTGGATTCATTTCTTAGTGTTTTAAACGATCAAGCCAGAACTCGTGGGCACCGAGCGGTAACTTTTTTTTATGTTATGTGTCTGCCGTCAGTACTGTAAGTGGGATTGGCAGAGCTCCCGATCTGTGTCGCTCTCACCGTTCACTCTCTTTCTCCACTTCCTTTCTTTCAGGCTCCACCAGGTTTTGATTTTGATTTTTTTTTTTTTTTTTACTATTTCCTTTTTTCTTACTCCATGGCAGCTTTTCTTCTTCTTCCTTTCATGTCTTGTTACCCTTCTGAAGTCTTCTGCCTTTACCACGCGTTTCTCTCTATGCGCCTCCTCTCCCCCACCTTTCATTCTCTCTTCCCTTCCCCTCCGCAGCCTGCGCATTCTCTCGTAAGTTGCCTTCATCCCCTGGGAATGGAAAGGCGGCAGCCAAGGAAAGAAACGACAGAGCCGAGCGGAGGCCGGCGATGTGCCTCGTTCTGCTGAGACGGGCATCGGGGTGGGGAGGAGGGGGGTCCCCCGCCGGGCAGCGACGGAGCACAGCCCCCCCTGGATTGTTATGACTGAGCGTGAGATTTCCCGCCGCGCCCTTTCAGCTTTGGAGTTTGTAATGAAGCCGCCGCTGGGCCCGAGGTCCGCGATTGGCGCCGACCTGCCTTGTACTTATCCCGTTCCATGGAGCGCGGCCGGACAGGCCCAAGTTGCTTTCTCTGCTTCCTTTGTGAGCAGAGGAGCAGCAGAGGAGGTGACCCATCGGAACTTCCCCAGCAAGGCCCGGACAGAAAAAGCTGCAGCTGGGTGTCGTCGTAGAAAACAAATAAAATCAGATCCCGGAAGGCAGCGTTCAGCAAAATAATGAACCATGAAAGACGTTAGTTGCCCTAGTTTCCTGTCACCTAAACAGAATTTTCTACCTCTTCCTGATGCTCCTGATTGAGAGAGAGCGGTTTTAAGCGGTGTACCGCAGGGATCGGTGTTGGGACCGGTCCTTTTCAATATCTTTCTGAGCGACATTGCGGAAGGGATAGAAGGTAAGGTATGTCTTTTTGCGGATGACACTAAGATCTGCAACAGAGTGGACACGCCGGAAGGAGTGGAGAGAATGAGACGGGATTTAAGGAAGATGGAAGAGTGGTCGAAGACATGGCAGCTGACATTCAATGCCAAGAAGTGCAAAGTCATGCATATGGGGAGTGGAAATCCGAATGAACTGTATTCAATGGGGGGAGAAAGGCTGATGTGCACGGAGCAGGAGACAGACATTGGGGTGATGGTGTCTAATGATCTGAAGTCGGCGAAACAATGTGACAAGGCGATAGCTAAAGCCAGAAGAATGCTGGGCTGCATAGAGAGAGAAATATCGAGTAAGAAAAGGGAAGTGATTATCCCCTTGTACAGGTCCTTGGTGAGACCTCACCTGGAGTATTGTGTTCAGTTCTGGAGACCGTATCTCCGAAGAGACAGAGACAAGATGGAGGCGGTCCAGAGAAGGGTGACCAAAAAGGTGGAAGGTCTTCATCAAATGACTTATGAGGAGAGATTGAAGAATCTAAATATGTACACCCTGGAGGAAAGGAGGAGCAGAGGTGATATGATACAGACTTTCAGATACTTGAAAGGTTTTAATGATCCAATGACAACGACAAACCTTTTCCATAGGAAAAAAATCAGCAGAACCAGGGGTCACGATTTGAAGCTCCAGGGAGGAAGATTCAGAACCAATGTCAGGAAGTATTTCTTCACGGAGAGGGTGGTGGATGCCTGGAATGCCCTTCCGAAGGAAGTGGTGAAGACCAGAACTGTGAAGGACTTCAAAGGGGCATGGGATAAACACTGTGGATCCATAAAATCAAGAGGCCGTCAATAAAGAGTGGGTGGCTCGCCAGAATGACGGCTACTGCCTGGAGACAATACCCTTATTCAATAAACATACACATGGTTACTGTGACTCCAACATCGCTCTAAGCTACAACAGCAAGAGGAAATGTGGAAAAAAGGATTTGCACTCACAAAGTGGGGAGTAGCTGGCTTGTTACGGCGGTTACTACCCCAAACCAAATAAGCCTGATACTTCACTTTCAATGCATATCCAGCATAGCTCTCTGCTTCAACGGCAGGGGAGAAGAAAAACTGATACTTCACGCATATCCAGCATAGCTCTCTGCTTCAATGGCAGGGGAGAAGAAAACTGATACTTCACGCATATCCAGCATAGCTCCCTGCTTCAACGGCAGGGGAGAAGAAAAACTGATACTTCACGCATATCCAGCATAGCTCCCTGCTTCAACAGCAGGGGAGAAGAAAAACTGATACTTCACGCATATCCAGCATAGCTCCCTGCTTCAACGGCAGGGGAGAAGAAAAACTGATACTTCACGCATATCCAGCATAGCTCTCTGCTTCAACGGCAGGGGAGAAGAAAAACTGATACTTCACGCATATCCAGCATAGCTCTCTGCTTCAACGGCAGGGGAGAAGAAAAAATGATACTTCACGCATATCCAGCATAGCTCTCTGCTTCAACAGCAGGGGAGAAGAAAAAAGGATTCGCACTCACAAAGCGGGGAGTAGCTGGCTTGTTACGGCGGTTACTACCCCCAAACCAAATAAGCCTGATACTTCACTTTCAATGCATATCCTGCTTCAACGGCAGGGGAGAAGAAAAACTGATACTTCACGCATATCCAGCATAGCTCTCTGCTTCAACGGCAGGGGAGAAGAAAAACTGATACTACAAGCATATCCAGCATAGCTCTCTGCTTCAACGGCAGGGGAGAAGAAAAACTGATACTACACGCATATCCAGCATAGCTCCCTGCTTCAACGGCAGGGGAGAAGAAAAACAACCAATAAGGGCTGAATAACACAGTCTGGGTAAAACAAATAAGCATGGGTGTAGCTTGCTTATTGCGGCGGTTACTTCCCCTACTACCCCTAACTAATCAAGCTAGATATTTCACTTGGTTGCAGCTCCATCAGTGCTCTCTACATTAATGGTGGGGGTGGAAGGGAAATAGAACCAAAGAGCTAAGAGAAACAGATAAGTATGAGAAAAAAATGTGAAGCTTGCTGGGCAGACTGGATGGGCCGTTTGGTCTTCTTCTGCCGTCATTTCTATGTTTCTATTGCAATTAACTTACACCTGCAGGTAAATCACCCCGGCCTACATCATATCCTCTCTTTTCTCCCTCCCCAGATTACTGCTGGTTGTAGAATAAAATGTGCGGTCGCTATTCACGCCTGATGTCAGTGCTTCTGGATTACTTTTGAACACAAGGTTCTGTGTTATCCGAGCATCCTTCCTTCCTAGCTTTAACTTCAGAGGAATATCGGCTCAGTTTCATATTGACATTGGTCCATAGGTTGGGATGTGGCACATGCACACATTTTTGGTCATGTTATCTACCATAACATAGCCAACTTAATGCAAAAATGTCATGTCGGAATTACACAGAAAAATGTGTGTGTGTGTGTGTGTGTACATTGGGCACATGGTCCCAGACAAGGATTTGTTTCTGGCACTGAAGTGATGTGCTTCCTTGCCCCCACCTCTATGAAGTAAATGTACATTATCTTTGCCTATTTCATATCTTCCCCATCTGCTACTTGGCTTTCGTTCCAAGTTTTCACCTCTAGAAATAACCTTAGTGCTAAAGTGTTCTGCTTAGCAGCATAAATAGAGAAGCAAATTAAATAAAGAAGTTGTCATGGCGCATGTACTGATATATCACAGTGTTGTGTCGTCATAATAAGGGCAGCGGTACTGCATGATATATTGCAGTGTATCACAACAGTGCTGTAATCATCAAAGTTGCTGTCCGATATCTTGTGATGTATCACAATAAATCAGTAGAGTAACTCCAGTACTGCCGTGTGATATCTTGTGATTATATCGCAGTGAATCAGTAGAGTAACTCCAGTACTGCCATGTGATATCTTGTGATTATATCACAGTGAATCAGTAGAGTAACTGCAGTACTGCCGTGTGATATCTTGTGATTATATTTATTTATTTATTTATTTATAAATAACTTTTCTATACCGAAGTTCAAATAACAGAGTTAATTATCACTCCAGTTTACATTGCAACCATAAAAACAGTGACAAAGTTGTCTTACATAGAACAGGGGGAGAGAAAAACTTGGATACAGCTTAAGCATGGGGAGTAACGTGTCAAACTGGTAAGAACTGATAAGAGTTGGCGTTTTGGGGTAACAAGGTATTCCGAGGGAGGGGGTAGGAATGAGGGGTTGGAAGGTGGGGGGGGAGGGTAGCGGAGGGTTACCATAGATTTAATGAAACTAATATACATATATTAAATAGCTTAGGCAGCGGAAGAAAAAGTGCTTAGGCATCTGAGCTTAGGAAGAGAAGGTCCGTGGAGGATGAGGCAAGGACGAGTGTTATGGGAAGGCTTGTCTGAATAGTAGCGTCTTAAGCCTCTTCTTGAATGTAATTGGGCATTGTTCCAGCCTAAGGTCCGGTGGGAGCAGGTTCCACTGTTTGGGGCCTGCGGTGGAAAAGGCTCTTTTACTAAAGGAGGTTTTGAATGTAGGTGTTCTAAGAGTCCCTCTTTGCGCTAATCTCAGAGGACGGGTTGAAGTATGAAGTTGCAGGGGGGTCGATAGGTCCCGCGGAGAGATGTTAAGAATGGCTTATATTATATATCGCAGTGAATCAATAGAGTAACTCCGGTACTGCCGTGTGATATCTTGTGATACATTGCAGTGAATCAGTAGAGTAACTCCAGTACTGCCGTGTGATATCTTGTGATTATATCGCATTGAATCAGTAGAGTAACTCCAGTACTGCCGTGTGATATCTTGTGATTATATCGCATTGAATCAGTAGAGTAACTCCAGTACTGCCGTGTGATATCTTGTGATTATATCGCATTGAATCAGTAGAGTAACTCCAGTACTGCAGTGTGATATCTTGTGATTATATTGCAGTGAATCAGTAGAGTAACTCCAGTACTGTCATGTGATATCTTGTGATATATCGCAGTGAATCAGTAGAGTAACTCCAGTACTGTCATGTGATATCTTGTGATATAGCGCAGTGAATCAGTAGAGTAACTCCAGTACTGCAGTGTGATATCTTGTGATATATTGCAGGAATCAGTAGAGTAACTCCAGTACTGTCATGTGATATCTTGTGATATATCGCAGTGAATCAGTAGAGTAACTCCAGTACTGTCATGTGATATCTTGTGATATATCGCAGTGAATCAGTAGAGTAACTCCAGTACTGTCATGTGATATCTTGTGATATATCGCAGTGGAATCAGTAGAGTAAACTCCAGGTACTGCAGTGTGATATCTTGTGTATATTGCAGGAATCAGTAGTAGAGTAACTCCAGTCCTGCCGGTGTGATATTCTTGTGAGATATCGCAGTGAAATCAGTAGAGTAATCCAGTACTGCAGTGTGATATCTTGTGATATACGTCGCAGTGTGAATCAGTAGAGTGAACTCCAGTAGGCTGCCAGTGTGATATCTTGTGATATAGCGCAGGTGAATCAGTAGAGTAACTCCAGTACTGTCATGTGATATCTGGTGTAATCGCAGTGGTGAAGTCGTAGAGTAACTCCAGCTACTGCAAGTGTGATATCTTTGTGATATATTGCAGGAATCAGTGAGTAACTCCAGTACTGTCATGTGATATCTTGTGATATATCGCAGTGAATCAGTAGAGTAACTCCAGTACTGCAGTGTGATATCTTGTGATATATTGCAGGAATCAGTAGAGTAACTCCAGTACTGCCGTGTGATATCTTGTGATTATATCACAGTGAATCAATAGAGTAACTCCAGTACTGCCGTGTGAGATCTTGTGATATATTGCAGTGAATCAGTAGAGTAACTCCAGTGCTGCCGTGTGATATCTTGTGATAATATTTAAGTTTTGTTACTTAGTTTTTAACCTGTTCAATGTAAACCGTTTTTTTTAACATGTTCAATGTAAACCACTAAATGAAGCGATAGTTACCGTTCCTTGTAAACCGGGGTGATATGTATATTATACAGGAACCTCCGGTATATAAATCCTTTAAATAAATAAATAAATAAATATATCACCCTTGATGGGTAGAGTAATGCCTATATTATTGGCTTGACATCTTGGATCATGTCAAAATGATATGCATTTTAATATATCTTTCAATATACCATACAGCGGACCTCAGTGTCTCTTCTCGGCTTGGCTACCTCCCATGAATAAGAATGTTTTTGCCTTCATAGTTTTTCCTTTGGTTGTTTTCAGGACGGAGTCGGTCGCAGAGAAGATGCTCACCAACTGGTTTACGTTCCTGCTGTACAAGTTTCTGAAGGTATGGGGAGTGGGGGGGGGGGAGGAGGTGACAGTGAGAGACGAAAGCATCAGAAAATTTACAGCATGGCCCCTGGTTTAAAACCTGTGCTGCTTTTTGTGACAGATGAGGTCTCTGTCTCACCATGAGGAACCGATTCTTATTACTTCATTGTCTGAGGCCACAAACTGTAATAATAGAGGCAGTGAGGAAGAATACGCCACAGCACATCTAGGCTTACAAGGGCGCCAGAAGCTTGACACAGATTAAGCCAGAACAGGTGCAGAATGAGAGCTGCTCTCTTATTCTATATAAGGCAGACATACAAACACAATAGTCTGGCAACAGAAAAGAATCAAGGTTTCCCTTTCCCCTTCTGATATTTGTCCTTCCAGACTGATAATAAGAGTCCAACATGTTTTTTGTAGGCGTCTGTGCACAGTCACAGCCCTCCAATATTGAGTTGTACTGAGGGTGTGCTGCACTGTTTTGCTATTGGAAGTCTGTGCAGAGCACAGGGTTAACCACATGATCTGCATTTTGCACCTCAAAAAAACAGCAGCGGTGATAAACCTCAGTGTGCGTGTTATTTTTCCAAGTCCAGCCTATTTATTTATTTATTTGAAAGAATTTCTATTCCGTCTATAACAAAGAACATGCCGGGTGGATTACAGCAGCACTAAAAGTCAGCGGATGAATCCGTTCCAGTGCTTTGTGCAGGACGAAGGTCAGACCGCACAGAACGGAAGGTGGAAATCCTGGACGGGATAAATGTGGAATCAGGCGGACCACACCGGGGTAGGCGGCTGTGGTCCCGAGAGCCTCAAACTGGCTTGAATTCCGGGATACCTATAATGAATATTCATCGGCTCTGCCTGCTTACATTTTGGTCCAAGAAACGAGTTCATTTGTGCAATCCCTCGACGAGCTCGTAAAATGACAGCGGTTCTGAAGTTTGTTTAGGAGCAGAGTACCAGCCTCGTTGAGGTGCACATCAATTAAAAAAAGAAAATGGTCGTGTAGGCCCAAAAGCAGGGGCTGTATTTCTCATTCTGGATAGGGAAAACAACACCAAAAATAATTCTTTCCCCTCTGTGACCCATCTGGCGCTGTGCCCCAGTAAATGCAAGTCCTTCAACCCGACATCTCCTCTGAAAGGCAAACTCCACTCAAGAAACCACGCCTTGAGGTTAAAGAGAGTCTCATTCAACAACAGGAATTTTTATTTTCTGGTCGGAGGTTCCAGCAGTCAAAGAAAAAAATGTGAAAGATCTTTGCTACAAAATGGGATCACAGGTTCGGCACAGCAGAGAGTTAGCAGGAAAACAGCAAAAAACCACCCTTCCTCTAAATTTTCACTTTCCGACATAGCCTCACCTCCTACGTCTGCATCGCTGCTGTGATCACCAGATCCTTAGAGCCTTTTTACTCGAGAGAGAGAGAGATGATACTTAATTCTCGCATCTTCCCGCCAATTCGTTCACGTTGCGAGATTCAACGCGAGAAACCCAAGTGGTCCAGGGCGAAACCGGTATCCGGGCTCCGCCCCACCAGGTTGCCGAGCGGCGCTGCCCAGGAGTCCAGTCAGTGAAGTTTGGAAACACGGCCTTGCCGGACCTTTGCCTGATGAGCTGCAGAGAGAGAGAGAGAGCTTCCCCATTCTCTGGCTCCACTCCCAGCACTCACAGGCACCAGTTTATATTAAACCAGAGAGCACTGCCCCAGGGATTCCCTCGCACCTTGTTCCTTAAAGTGGGAAGACAAGCACCACTGCCCACCTTGTTCCAAACCAAACTCCATCCGCCACTGAACCAAAAAAACAGAGGTCAAGGGACGATCTGTAACGTTGCTTTAAGAGCGGTTTCCAGCGGCAAGGACCCGATGTGGGGCCTTCGTCACATTTGCGTAATTTTGGTCATCCTGAAAATCAGACCCGTGTGTCGCGGCGGGGGACCGGAGTTGTTTTACCCCCGGGGATCAAATCCTGCTGTTTTAGTGAATCATGTTAGGGCGAGAACCTCCCGGGCTTGATAAAATTAACTTTACTCCGAGGCATTTTCTTTAAAAAAACAAAAAAAAACTTTTTCTTTTCCCCCAATATTGTGCCACTTATGTCAAAACCGACAACGACCGGATCTTTACTCTGCAGCAGCAAAGCCCAATCCTCTTCTGTATTTTTTTTTTCCCAGTGCCAGGCACCTCCGCTGCCTTGATTTTCATCCATACCTTTTATAACTACATCAGGGCGCCTGCCGGTTGAGCTTTTTTTTACAAGAACATTTTTACCGCCTGTGCCCAGTGGAAATGACACATGAAATAGCGCTAATTAAACAAACAAATAATTAGATGTGGAAAATATATCTGTGCCTGCTTGCTGGAGCTGAGACCGCACATTTCACTCAGAGAACCCAGTGCTAGAGAGATTGATGATCAGATTTATATGGAAATGGACCCAGGCTTATCTGACTAATTTATAGTACGGGCAAAAAAAAACCGGTGCCATGCCTCCCTGTGTTTCCTTCTCCTGCAGGCCTTATATTGCTGCATATGGAATTATGCAAATCCGTTCGGCATTTCTGCTTTGCCGTGGGTTTTGGGAGGTTGGGGGTTTTTTTTAATGCTTTAATTTAGACTGTAACCCTCGCCGGCCGCATTCGCCCGGCTTCTTCCTGGGTCTACGAGCCCGGCGGTCGTGCGCCGTTTCCTGCGTTGTGCCGCCGCGGGGCTGGCGCCTCTGGCTAGAAGACCCTCAGGCCCTTCCCCGTCCCTGCCGTTTCCTGTCGGTCAGCCCCCGCCATCGCTCAGATATATTCTTCACTTTCCCTAACACCTATTTGCCAAAGCAAGAATCGTAAAGCCGGCGATGGCCTGCTCACACATGGCGCGGCTGGTAGACTTTATATATATATATTTTTTTTTTTGCCTTGCTTCCTGTAGGGAAACCGGTCTTATAAGTTTATTGTGTCAGTGTGTCTTCCCCCGTGCTCCCCCCCCCTAAAAAAAGAATTAATTTCTCTTACAGCTAGCAAAGCTCTGAATGACCCCGGTGTGCCCTTGACCCTCCTCCCCCCCCCCCCCGGCCTCTTTTCATTTTCCATAGGGAAACGGGCCAGTTCAGTTCGCTTGAAATCTCTGGGGGCGCTCCGTGATGTCATCCTGCATTTTCAAAGCTGCCCTGCCATTTGTTACTTCCGGTGGCCATTAGCCGGCTTCATTTCTTGCCCTAGTTTCCAATAGGGAAAATCCACTCTAACTGTTTGAGGTATTTACTGCACAGAAATTCACAAAATAAGCGTAACCCTGTGGAAAGGAGGGCATCCTGAAATGTTCACGCTGTCTCCTGACACGCGGAAGGGGCAATCGTCAAACGGCCACCGCCGTGGCAAAGATAAAAAGGGGGTCGATTTTAACTGCTTTCCTTATCTGAATTTTCCACCAAACCTATCGGGACTCGGTTGAAAATCGGACTGAATGTAGCCAGGCTGGATCTGGGCACGACCTCGTCACAGCAGAGTTTTGGGTTTCTGCCCGGGTTCCCGTTGCAACATTCTGGAAATCGAACCCTTGTCTTGATATGGCTGGCTTTGAGAAGCTCAGATTTGGATTAATGGGGAACGATTCAAGTATTGACTGCATTGGGCTGTGGGGGTGGAGATCTAAGCTGGACTGAGCCGAGATCCTCAGCGGCTGTTATTCACTGCTTATGATTGTTATTGCTGCTGATGAGTAATTAGAAATGTCGTCATGTATCTGATATTGTTCTATTTTTTTTTTTTTTTTTATCATTTCTGGGTTATTGCAGTATTTGCCAAGTAGTCTTTCTGTGTGCTAAAACTTTCGGTTTTAAAGGAAGTTTGGGGGTGAAAAGTCGAGCCCGCCCTGACCGGGAGGGCAGGATTCAGCTGCCGCCAAAGTCGCAGCGTACAGTTATTCTGAAATAATCGAGCAGATCTGGTACAACCTCCCTCTGCCCCCCTGTCTCCTCGGCCTTGCTTCGGAGCTCTGCTTGCAGTGAAAGAGCACCAGCAAACCTGCTTAACCCAGGCACAAGGAGGAGAAAAGCATTCAGCTCACCTAGCATTCTCTCCCGTAGCTGGAGTCTTCCTGGAAAGGCCTTGAGATGAGACCTTCCCCTCAGCAACTCGTGTGTGTATGTGTGTGTGTGTGTGTGTGTGGGGAGGAGTTTTCAAGGCTGCCTGTATAACACGCTTGGAGAAATGGATGACCCTGGTGGCCAGAATCACAGAGCGGGCACCAGGGTCATCACTTCTGTGGTCACTTGTTGAGACCCCTGGGCAAGTCACGTTTATCTCCTGTTGCCTCAGGGACCTATTTACGCTGTCAGCTCTCTGGGGCAGGGACACATTGATGGTGTAGGTAATTGGTTATAAAGCACCCTGGTTTAGGGAATTCTATAAATACCAAAAATAGGATCAGATTCAATCAAACCAAAGAGAATTACAGGAGCAAATTCATTGCAGCTTACCTCTTGCAAAAGGCTTCTTTTCCATGCCAGAAGACGGGCCTGTAAGACGCAGTTGCTTGAAGATAAGCTAATTAAGAGGCAGACAGATGCAGGAGCAGTGAGAATAATCTCTCCTCGATTATTTGTGTTTTCTTTTTGAAAATGGTCTTCTCTATTTGCTAGTAAAAATAGGTTTAGTGCCACTGTGCATGCATCTTTATCCTCAGTAGGGGTAAGGTGCGTGTGGGGACGGGTCCGGGCAGGGTTTGGAACTACACGCGCGCTTCTGAATTTTCAAAAGCAATATTTGTTGTGGATGGCACCCGAGGGCCAGATCGAAAACGCTGGGTGGACTTAATTCCAGCAGAACGCCGCGAGCCGCTTTGTGAGTTCCAAGCCCTGCAGGTCTCTGTAATACTAGCAGTGACAGCCGGCTGAAGGTAGATGCCAGGTGAGGAAAATAACCGTCTCCCTTGATGTTTGTCTCTGAAAGGAATGTGCAGGAGAGCCGCTCTTCTCCCTGTTCTGCGCCATCAAGCAGCAGATGGAGAAAGGTCCCATTGACTCGATCACCGGGGAAGCGCGTTATTCGCTGAGCGAGGATAAGCTCATCAGGCAGCAGATTGACTACAAGACGCTGGTAAGTTATTCCAGACAGGGACTGAGCGCCGCACCCCTGGCTGCACGATGTCACCACGAGGTTGCTGAAATACAGCATTGCGTGCCTTTCAGTGCATGAATATGCGTAGGGAGGCAGGATCCAATGGGGTCGAGCGGATCTAGATCTGCTCCATATCTGTTTTGCCTCATTTTCTGATAACAAAGTATGTTGTTGGTCACTGCATAGGGTATGTACTCATGTGCCAAGAAATACTGGATGGTGGGACAGTCACCAGCCAACGTAGGGGTCAAGTCGCTCGAGTGAATGAGGGCCTTTTACCATGCGCGCACTCTGCATCTCCAGAATACCTCATGCTAACCCTCCCCTCTTCCCCGTCAACAAAAACATGGATCTCTGTGCCCAGATTCCCCCCCTTCAAGAACACCAATATGGGGATCTGAGCCCGATCCACCCCCTTACCTGTCCCCTTCAAAGACGTTAAAAGTCCTTCCAGGCAGCCATCCCCCCCCCAGTGCCACAAAAGGAAGACGCCAGATCCATCTGCCAGCCGTCCCACAAAAGTAAACCTTGGATGTCTTCTGGGGAGAGCAGGGGGATGCTTGGATCATGGCTTCACAGTCTTCACCCTATCCTTGTACATAGTTATGTTTCTTAATTTTAACTTAACTTAATTTAATTTAATCAATTGCATTTTCTAATTGTTTTAATTGCTTTATTTGCATTGCATTTGTTTTTTCTCATGTTGCCTTATGTGCCCGTTTTTTGCTCCTTCCATACTTTCTATTGGTTCTATGTACCCCCCTTCCCCCTTCCCTGTTCAATGTATTTTCCATTCTTTTGTTCCACTGTAAACCGATCTGATGTTTCGACTAATATCGGTATAAAAAGTTTCTTAAATAAACAAATAAATAAATGGCAATGATGATGATTATAGGCGGTGGGGGTGAATCATTTAAAACCACTCCCAGCAGCCTCAGTAAATTTAGTGATTCTTTCATGGAGGATAATAAGGGCTCATGAGTCAATTATCACTCTATTTGCATATTTTGCATGCATCTGCCCTAAGTCGTTATTGCCTTGGCTTGCATGCTAAGTGACAGTGAGCTTCATAGTGGTTGTCACGTTAATCATTGGGACGCGTGGTGGTGAACATTTGTCCCCTCATTCGGTGATTAGAATGCTTCGGTGAGCATTTTCTCTTTGGCCAGTCACCGTAATGCTGTATCCTGGGGCTCCTTTTCCTTCGGATGCAGTCGCTGAAATGCTGCACACGGGGCTCATTTGCCTCCTAGCCAGGCGCTGTAATGCTGCCTCACGTGCACAGCATCACCATGGCCCGTCTCGAGGCTGCTGCTTCATGGTGTGTTTTTTGGAGCCGCCACGGCAATAAGTAATGTACCTCGGCAAGGGAGATGATTGTCTCTGTTATATTTGTCAATGAATGCCTCCTCGTTAGATAGAAAAAGGTAACAACACAGCCTTGCCTGATGCGAGGACTTGCAGTGGAAGACACGCTCCCCTGCACCTGGGATGTGCCTTCGGTGCATCCAATGTAGTTTGCTTGCAAGTGAAAACTGTTGAAGGCTGAACCTGGAGAAACAGGAAGTAGTTCATCAGCTCAGCCTCCCTAGAGGAGACTGCAGTAGGCTGGAATTCGTAAAAACTAAAGATCCTGCCAGATTTTATGGGGATCCTTGGAGAACCTGCAGACAGCTTTGGCTGCGTAAAAGGAAGAGACTATAGGATCGCAGCATAGAAACACGGAATAGGCCCCCTGTAGTGCACCTCTTTTTCCTTTCCTGTTGCATGACCACACACCCTGCTTCCCTCTGCGCTGGTCCCATACTTTCCGGATCAGGGATATTCAGCAAGACATTTATCGCACTGATTTATCAAGCTAAGGGGGTTATTTTCTAAACGTTTATCGCATGCGATAAGGCCCTAACGCACGCGATAAACCACGATTGCACGCGAAAAGGAGCTTTTCGCGTGCAATAGGATGTTAATTAGCTGGAGGGGAGGAGTCGGGGAGAGGAGGAGTCGGGAGGGGGAGGAGTCGGCTGTGGCACTGCTGCCGGCGATAACGTGAGGGACATTATCGCCGGCAGTAGCACGGCGAATAGCAACACCTTTTACGGTGGCGCTATTTGTGCGAAAGGCTGCAGCCGGCCGCACCGTGGCCGGGGTGCGAACAGCTGCGGCCTTTCGCCGGCCCGCCCCCTTTTTCATTGGATTCATCATTCTGCGAAGAATGATGAATCCAGCCCTAAGTTTGGCTTAGGTAAATGATCCCGTCTATATTTTTTGAATATTGGCCTTTAAGAGCCCAACTTCCAAAAACTGCTCGCGTTCGCCCATTTATGCATCTACATGGGCACATGCAAAATTGCTACCGTATGTTATATTCGGCACGGAAAGGTTACGAAATAGGAGAGTACATATGCGTGCACAAATGTTCATGCGTATTAAAACCGCGAGCTGCGCAAGTTCAGGCTTATCCGGATAAGTGCTGTTTTATCTGGCTAAGAAGCAGCACATAGCTGGATAAGTCCGGAAAGCGCTGCTTAGACGGACAAGTGGTGCTTTTCAGACCTCTCCGGCTATGTGGGCCTCTGCTGCTTAGCCGGATAAATCTGAATATAGCAGATAAGTTCTGCTACCTATACCAATAAGTTCAAGTTTGTCCATCTCAGTAGCGGGAAAGGCGCTACTTAGCCAAATAAGTTGGAAATTAGCTGCATAAATGTTAGCAACTCATGCACCCGCGTATTTTGTATTTTACCCCTTGTAAGTCAGCCTCGATTTGCGCAAATCATGGGATTTTATGCCACGCGCGCCGCAATGAAATAACCAGTGTTACCATTTAGTCTGCCAGTTTGCCCAGTTCATCTGCTGCTCATGCAGACCCTCCTGGTTCTTCATCCTGAAGCCCCCTCCCATTGCACTCAGACCCTCTACCCAGCCATAGATTCCTTTAACGATGTTTACAATCACTTCCACCAGGTATTGAACAGACTTAGGAGCGTTCCTTTGGCAGGTTGTAAAACAGCAACTTCTGTGCATAAACGTTGGCCGCGCCCCTTTCTTCCGTGCACAAAGTTACCCGTGGTCCCCCATTGCAAGTTTCAGTTTTGAAAATAGCATGTATTCGGATATGTGCCATTTTACGCACGCCAGTGCTGATCTTTATTTGTGCAACGTTTGAAAATTCACCTGTAGGTTTATAGTGCTGGAACTGTAACCCCCTTTCCCCCCAATAGGTGCTGACCACACTGGTATGCTCCCGTCACCCTGTGCTGAATTCAGTAATGGTTCAGTCAGGTGGCAGTCCGAGCACGCTCCAGAAAATGGTGTCATCTCTCTCTGGAGAGTTCTGCTGGAGTGCAAGGCCGTGGATGTCTCTCATGCAGGCCCAGAGGACTCAGCTCCTTGTAGAGCGAGTGTAAGCTCCAGGGATGTTATGAAAACAACCCTGACTGGAACCCTCCTAATTCTGAGATCTACATGCAGATGTCCCGACGTGAGAATTGTCAGTCCTGCATTGCATTGTTAGGCAACGAACCTTAACAGTGAGATTTGGGTGGCAAGAGAGGTTAAATACCAGAGTTAAGCATCATCTATCAAGTTTATCAGCAGTTCAGAGGGTTAACAGCTGTAAAACAAAAGTGCCATCATTGATTAATTATCCCCCTCTGCTGTCCAAGGAGCTGCAGTGTTTTGTGTTTGGGTCTGTGTAATAAACAAGATGGTTTGAATTCCAGCAAGAGTGCACACTGCCAGCTCTTGAGAAACTGCTGCAGTAAACACCAGAGAGCATGGGATGAGCACGGGGGTCTCCGAGGGAGCGAGGGGATTGTTCAGCTGAGTAGTTGGTAGGGAAGGGCAAACTTGATAGGCACATGGGTCTTTTTCTGCTGCCGCGTTCCTGGGTTTCCAGGAAAGCAGGGCAATACCCGAGGGCTGCTTCAACAGCCATAAGACCTTAACGTGAATGCATTCGCAGACCCCAGGTTACAGGTTCCGCCTCATTTTAATGTCTCTTCCCAGCTCCCGCTGTCGCACAGCTTGAAGAATATTTCTTGCATTTGTGCCGAGTTTGGATGCAGGCAGTGGGTCATCGCCTTGCTTTACCAGCTCCACGGAGGTGCGGTGGAAGGATTGCGTTGGTTTCCTGCTGACTCTGATTCCCAGATAGCAACAGTCAGATAAATATGTGAAATAAAGGTGGAGGATAAATAAAATAAAAAAAAAAAAGAAGAAGGGGCGGGAGTGAACTGGAGGAAGCCGAAAGGAAGGGGAGAAAGAAACAGACCCGAGGAAAGCCGAGAATTTCACGCTGTTCAGGAGGTGATCAGAACCAATGGCAGGTAAATTCTGCAGCTTGGGTGTCCGTCCAGGCTTCCCTGGGGATCGCCGTGGACATCTTTGGGCCTTTGCATTACTTTCTGCCTCCGTTGCACGGGCTGCTCGTTCCTTACCTGGCCAGTCAAGAGTTGCAGCGCTAGGCAGATTCCTTCCCCAAATCTGATTCTTTGCAGTTCTCCTATGCACAAAACAGGTTCACCCATCGGGTAATTCCCCCTTCTCCTCCTTCCCATCCCTCTGTGGTTTCCCATCCAGACTGCGTATTATGCTTTCTGTGGCAAAGAAGATGATGGTGTCCGCTCATTAATCTGATGGCAGTTCAGTTAATGCCTGGGCGGACGGATGCTCTGTGCTGGCTTCCTTGTGCTTCCTCCCGGCTGGGGGGTTGGTTGCTGCCACTTGTAAGAAGGGAGATGATAACTAGGAAGAGCAGGACAGAGCTGACCCATGTGACATTCCTTTGAAAACATACAAATCGTCCTCCCGGTCACAAACTCACCCGCTTAGCACAGAAAATTCCTAGGGGTAGGGATTAGAGGGTGAAATCCAGGGATCAAGTAGTGTCACAGTATAGCAGGGCAGAAGGAAAACTAGGAACCATGACCACCAGTACGTGGTGACTAAAGGATCTCTTGTACTCTCCTCTATGCTCCAGTGCTACTCCCTCTTCCTCACCCTCCAATATTACAACCATTGCATTCGTACATTTCTAGTGATAAACACTGAGGTGCGATGACGGATATGTGACAGATAGAAAGATGAACCTTGAGGGCGTACAGCACGTATTTCCCTGGTCCCCAAAGGGCTTACAGTCAAAAGAGCTCAACTTTCAACCCCATCCACAGTGCATTTGTGCACATAATCGAATGCATGGAGATTAATGCTAATATTTCATAAACTGCGTGGCAGGAGCTGCACACAACATAAAATACTCATATTTCTGCTTGGAAAGTACCCACATAGGTTTCAGTACACATAAATATTTCCAAGGCCTTCTCTATCCATTTTACAGACATATTAACACATATGTCATGCCCGAAGTAATCGTGATACTGAGTGAATAAACACCCAGAATTAATCACAGAGGCAAGTATTTTAGAAAGTATGCGTGTATAATGTTTTAAAAATACTTTCAGACGAACTCGGAATCACCAGTTCACTCAGTCCATCTCTAGTTCATCTAAATCCTCTGGCACGTCACCCTGAACCTCCACTAATTTACCCAGTCCTCCCATGCAAAAACTGCAGACGACAGGCTGGTCCACTGTCATTTGCGTGCATCAATTAAAAGGTCTAAAAGTGTTAGAATAAGTTTGGTAATACATCTATGCATATAACTCTTATAAAATAGCAATTACCCCATCCTGGATCTACCCTGCACTGCCCATTCTTTTCCCTTCCATTAAAATGTTCACATGAAATAAAAAAGTATGCACATGCTTTCAACAGGTATAAAATAGTATATATCTATATCTATATCTATATATGCATGTACTGTATGTGGTATTGTTATGTGTGGAACCCCTTTGAAAACTCACCTTTTAAGCTTGCACCTGAAGAAATGGAAGGGAAAGGGAATTGCCCAAGGTCAGTAGGAATGGCCACGGCCTTTGAACCCTGGCTTCCCTGGTTCACTTAACCTCCAGGCTGCTCCGCCACGCCCATCATCAGTTGCTGCTCTGTGGCAACCACAACGGCACATCGCGGAGCTCACCCTTGCTTGGGTGGTGGTTGCGGCATGAGGTTGTGTCATTTTGACTCGCCCGCCTCTGCTGCACTGAGAATGTGACAAGGGAGGTACGGGACTGCTGGGTTTTTTTTAATTGACAGCAAAAAAAAAACGTTGGCTGCAAAAAGCCTCCAACGCTCCTTATTTTTGGCGAACATGTAACTTCACTTCTGTAAACGCCCCAGTTCTGAACACAATAAAATGGGGTTCGGCGACTGCGGACGACCTCAGGAATAGTCCTAGTATTGCACGTTCGCTGAGGAAGCAGTTCTGAGTCGGGCGAGATTCTGCTGCGAGGCGCCGAGTGCACAAAGGCCCTGCAGAGCTTCCGACTGGCTTTTCTTTCTTTCTCTTGTTCATTATCTCTTAGCTCATATTTATATGCTGTCTTACCAGAAAAAAAAACAGGCCACCTACGGCAGCTTGCATTATACAGTCTCAGGTACATGTGGAGTAAAAAAACAATGGCGACAGCTCGAGAGCTTCACAGCCCTGTGAGCCATCGTGGTGCTGCGCGAGCTGGGGTGGAAGGCAGAGTTAGCGCCCGGCTTTCCAAACTGTCCCCGGCGTGCCGCCTGCCCATGTGAGGTGGAGATTCAGGGTAGCATTTTAGGAACTGTGTGGCAAGAGTGCTCGCTTTATGAAACGTGGTGTATTCCTGCCTCAGGGATATGTGCGTGGGTTTCAGCGCACGCGGATATTTCTTATGCAAGAAAGCGCACGCTTTCCCTTCCGGTTTAATGAAAGGGCGCGCGCTTGTCTTACACATCTGATCATTGGAACGTGTGCGCGTGTAGCGGGGGCTTCGTGTTACCCCTCTGAATTTCCTCTGGTAGCTAATAGGGGGATTTTTACCGTCTTGTAAGGCCACCCCCTAAGATTTTCTTTTTCCTGCCCAGGGCGCTAGGATTGGTCCCAGCTCAGGCTTTCTGGAAACCCCTGTCTGAACACTAGCACTGCGGGTGGAGGTTTTCTTTGGTTGGAGTAAGATTCTGTTTTGGAGAGAAGTCGAGTTTTGGGGGTTTTTTTCTCTGGTGGATCCCGGTTAGGCCTTGCACCGGTGGGGATTATTCAAACACAGAAACCCTGCTATAAAGCCTTCTCAGACCTCCAGGGCTCTGCCTTGCCTGGATTCTGCTTTTTAATTTACAGTAAATAAAAAAAATTTTCGTTGAACCTCACTCCAAGACTTTGCTTGTTTCTTCCGCCTGAGAACCAGGCTGCTGAAAACCGCTGAGACCTACAAGCGAGTGCCATGAAATGAAGCAGCACAAGACTGCGCAGGGTATCCACCCCGGACCACGGCTTCCCAGGTGCTGACCACGGCAGAGCAGTTGTAAGAAGAACCAGTGGTCCGGGACGGTGAATGTGGCTCTGGGACAAGGGGGTTACAGGCGTAATAAACCTGAGTTATAAGTGGAGGCGTGCATGTTATAAAGAACGCTGCTCCTACGCCACTTCCGAAAGCCACTTACTTTTTGTCAACACTCGCAGTCACCTGACCTCCCACTGCTTAACCCCCGACCTCCCACCCAAAACCAGCAGACAAAAGACAAATGCAATTTCACTTCTGTGACTTAATTAGCAGGTGTAAAAGTGTAAAGTCGAGTATGGTAATTTATGCGTATATAGCACCTTCAGAATATCATCTTGTGCATGACTTCTATACCCTACCCCGGAACGCCCATAAATCGTCCCTTTTCCCCTATTAACATTTCCGCACAAAACCCACACGTAAGCACCTACTTGTAATGTTTCCAAAATAGCATTTAGGTGTGTGCAAACTCCATGACATGCTACTTCCATGTGTATGTGTTGATTTTACGCATGCAGCCACCACGTAACGCTTTGAAAATTAAGCCCATAATTAGTGGGAAGTGATTGCTAACACTGCATCATAGGTGTCAGGGAAAACATTCCTGAGCCTTTCCAGGAGAGTACTTAGCGATGCCACGTGGCCCTCCCAAGCTGCAGAATGTTCAGTTTTGCTTGTGAACCCAGCCGCTCTGCTTCCAAGAGCCGTAGATCGCACGTGCGCCGCATAAAAGAGACCCGGACACTGTAGAGCATCAGAAGCTTAGCTGGAAACCCAGCAAATAACATCGAGTGCTCATTTACGGTATTTGGGATTTCAGCAAAGCTTTTGATACGGTCCCGCCTAGGAGGCTCCCGAATAAAATTGGAAGCCCGGGAGTGGGTCCCAAGGTGGTGGATTAATCGGCTGACTGACAGCCCTCAGCGAGTGGCGGTGCATGGAAACCTACTCCTGAGGACAGAGAAGGATGATGAGTGCCCCGAGGATCTGCGGCCCTCTTTTATTCAATATCTTTGTGAGAGGTATTGCGGAGGGGTTGGAGGCGTAGAGTCATGCGTTTGCCGTGCAATAATCCAAAGGAGCTGTACGTGAAACACCGATGTGCACAGACCAGGAGAGAAACCTTGGGGTGATAGTGTCCGATGATCTGAAGGCAGCGAGGAAATGTGGGAAGGCAGTGGCTAAGGGCCAGGGAGATGCTGAGCTGCATAGAGAGGGCAATAACCAGTAAGAAAAAGGAGGTCATTGGCGAGGCTTTACCTGGAGTACTGTGTTACAGCCCCGGTGACCCTATCTCAAAAAGGATAGAGACGGGATAGAAGCGGTCCAGGGAGAGGCAGCCAAAATGGTGTGGGGTCTGTGCCGAAAGACTTGTGAGATGAGACTTTAGGACCTAAATTTGTACACCCTGGAGGAGAGGAGCAACAGGGGAGATATTACACAAGACTTATTAATTTGAAACATGCACTTGTTTGCTGGTTTTCTAGTGTCCTTTAGGTTCTAACACTAGTCACTGGGCTTGTTGGAAACATGGATTTGGCTCCCATAATTCACTCTTGTTATGTGTATTCTTTGCCTAATAGACCTAAGTAGAATGCCAGGATATGTTAGACACAGCAGCGTAATGTGGTGAAAATGTTCTCCCTGAGATAGCAATATATTGACAGTCTGGGGAGGCAATTATTATCCAAGAGGCTGAAACTCCCTATAGTGAAAATGATCTCACCAGGGTACAGAATTTCAGTGACCGGCTATAGTGAAAATGATCTCACCAGGGTAAAGAATTTCAGTGACCGGCTATAGTGAAAACGATCTCACCAGGGTAAAGAATTTCAGTGACCGGCTATAGTGAAAATGATCTCACCAGGGTACAGAATTTCAGTGACCGGCTATAGTGAAAATGATCTCACCAGGGTACAGAATTTCAGTGACCGGCTATAGTGAAAATGATCTCACCAGGGTGCAGAATTTCAGTGACCGGCTATAGTGAAAATGATCTCACCAGGGTGCAGAATTTCAGTGACCGGCTATAGTGAAAATGATCTCACCAGGGTAAAGAATTTCAGTGACCGGCTATAGTGAAAACGATCTCACCAGGGTAAAGAATTTCAGTGACCGGCTATAGTGAAAATGATCTCACCAGGGTACAGAATTTCAGTGACCGGCTATAGTGAAAATGATCTCACCAGGGTACAGAATTTCAGTGACCGGCTATAGTGAAAATGATCTCACCAGGGTAAAGAATTTCAGTGACCGGCTAGAGTGAAAATGATCTCACCAGGGTTCAGAATTTCAGTGACCGGCTATAGTGAAAATTATCTCACCAGGGTACAGAATTTCAGTGACCGGCTATAGTGAAAATGATCTCACCAGGGTAAAGAATTTCAGTGACCGGCTATAGTGAAAATGATCTCACCAGGGTACAGAATTTCAGTGACCGGCTATAGTGAAAATGATCTCACCAGGGTTCAGAATTTCAGTGACCGGCTAGAGTGAAAATGATCTCACCAGGGTGCAGAATTTCAGTGACCGGCTAGAGTGAAAATGATCTCACCAGGGTGCAGAATTTCAGTGGCCGGCTATAGTGAAAATGATCTCACCAGGGTACAGAATTTCAGTGACCGGCTATAGTGAAAATGATCTCACCAGGGTACAGAATTTCAGTGACCGGCTAGAGTGAAAATGATCTCACCAGGGGTACAGCATTACCATGAATGGCAGTGGCTATGGTAAAAACTGGCACCTTAAGATAGCATTAGAGTCTTTGGAGAAATCAATTTATATGGTGCAGAATTACAGTTGTGATTAAAATTATCTCCATGATACAACATTACGGGTCAGGCTCTTGTGAAAATGATTTTCTTGATGTGCCATTGAAGTGGATGACTGTGATGGAAATGATTACCACTGGGTTTCATGGGAATTATTCTTTCATGATAAGCACTGAGGGTAATAGTGACTACCTGTATGATATTGGTATTAAGTCATTATGGGGTGATATTCAGATCTGACCGGATATTCAGTGGCGCAGTCATTCTGCTGAATATCCACAGCTATTTCAAGTTAGCCAGATAAGAATATTCAGCTAAGTTTAGGAACTGCTTTCATGCCATCCTGAAGTTATATGGTTAACTTAGTCGGATAATGCTGAATATCAGAGTTAGCTGGATAGCTGAGTCCACCCCAGAATGCTCCCACCCTGCCCCCAACTTATCCAGCTAACTTCATAGCCCAATAAAAAGTTAGTCGGATAAATGCTGGCCGCTGAGCACAGCCGGATAGTCAAATGGTGCCTGTGTCTGCCTAAGTCCGAACATAGTTAGAGAAATGGCACCGAATATTGGGCTCTGTATTTTTTCTTCTGTTTTTGAAACCATGAAAGTCGCTTGTTGACCTTTGAACTTTGCTATTGTGTGGCAGTGAGGTGCACTATTAAGGAGTAGGTGATGAATGTGAGATTTCCCTGGACCTTCTGACCACAGGGCCCTTCACCCGCCACAAGTTGTTTTAGCCAGCAGTGCTTTTGTGCCTTGTGGAGAGTGACCCTTTGCCAACCTTTGTGTTCCTCCTCAGGTTTTAAACTGCATGAACCCTGATAATGTGAACAGCCCCGAGATCCCTGTGAAGATCCTGAACTGTGACAGCATCACGCAGATCAAGGAGAAGATTCTGGACGCCATCTTCAAAAATGTGCCCTGCTCCCACAGACCGAAAGCGGCAGATATGGACTTAGGTACGTGAGAATTTACTGGACAACTAGATCTGATGCTAACTCTGCTTTTACATTTATGGCAAGGGCATGTACAGGAAAGGAATGCAGCTAATATAGAGGTTTCCATTTCCTCGGAAGGCAAGTAGCTCACAGTCACATAACTGAGTGACGTCACAGATGCTCACCAAAACAAGGAACAAGCAGTTTCAAGAGCTTTCTTTTCTGAGCAGGAAATCCAGTTTCCTGCTTTCTTGCAGGAGAAAATTCTTTTTCACTCAGCGCACAATTAAGCTCTGGAATTCATTGCCAGAGGATATGGTTAAGGCAGTTAGTGTAGCTGGGTTTAAAAAAGGTTTGGAAAAGTTCCTAGAAGAGAAGTCCATAAACTGATATCAGTCAATAAGGAATATTTCTTTATACATTTTATATACCAGCATTCCATATAAGATCACAACGGTTTACAAAAGTAGCATTCATAGGGGCAGATTTTAAAAGCTCTCTACGTGCGTAAAGCCTATTTGCAAAAGCCCGGCAGCGCACTTAAAGCCCCGGGACGCATGTAATTCCGGGGGCTTGAAAAAATGGGCAGTTCGGGGGTGGGGGCGTGGCCAGAGGCCTCTGCAGGGCTGCAGTGCTGGGGGATTGTGCAAGTTACGCCTGCCTGATAAAAATAAAAAGTATTATAGGATTCTTGGGGATTGCCTCCCAGGGGGTTGCTAGGGTCCTGGAGGCCCCCCACCCCCCCACCCCCCGTTTTGAGGTGGACGAGAAGGGGTTTGGGAGCCCTTTTTTTGCTCAGTCCTTCTTCGCCAGTGAGGGCAGACAGCTGGTGGTCCAGTTCCCTAGCCCTGGAGGACAGACGGAGCCTGAGGCCATTGTTCTGTGAAGGGAAGTGGTCTTTTTTTTAATTTATTTATTGTGCTGCTGAGCCTGGTTTAAAAATAAAAAATAAAAAGTTGTTTCAGTTGCTCAGACAATGAGCCGCTGTAGTCGGTGCGTTGTTTCACCAGCCCTTCATTATCACAGCTTGCAGGCGGTTCCTTCCTGATGGCGATCGTCGCACCCGGCGCACCACTGTGATGCCATGCGGGTCAAGTTGCTCTGACTGTGGAGACGCACCGCACGTCTTTCCTGGGATGATAAATGTTCTAAGTGCATCTCTGGGAGAGGGCACTTTGCAGACAGTAGCAACTTTGTCAGGTGGCCGCCGCGAGCCTGCAAGGCGCTCTCATGCGCAACTGCTGGTGGACGACCCATTCTTGCTAAATGCAGGAACGGCAGCCATTTTGTCCCCCGTCACGGCTACTTTGCAGGCTGCAGAGGAGGAGGGGGATTTTCCTCCTCTTTTGTCCCCAGTGCTAAGGGCCTCCAGTGGAGATCATAACGCTGAGGAATTTCATTCAGACAGTGAAGAAGACCAGCTGAGAGAGTCGGATGGTTCCTCTGATATTTCTGCCAACTTTGTTTTGCTCTTACATAGAGCTTATTCAGCCAGGAAGGCCGCGGGATGGCTTACGACTGCGCAGGGAGCACCAGCGCACCCTGGTCCTTCAAAAA